>NC_136003.1:19545005-19855839 GCF_048128805.1 Centroberyx gerrardi | reverse complement strand
TTCCCTTTGATTCACGCTTGACTCATATGGCTTCAGGGCCAATGGGGGTCCGCCTTTGGGGAGCCTTGAAACCGTCTCTTCTTATCTCCTTTCATCATCTAACCCGGGGACGCCTTGAAACCGCAGGGCCAGTTATTGCCTTTTTTTTTCAGACAGCCCAATGCGGACTGGCCAACAGCCAATCAGAGTCTTGTTTACACTCTGTGACTGACAATGCTCTGGCAACGTGCCAACCAATCAAAACCTTATATTCAGTGGGATTCATTTGTAAACATTTAGCATAATGTAATAACCTAAGTCCATAGTAATAACATGGGCGAAAATATTGGAATTATTGTCTTGTCTCGATGATTCAGTGTCTGTTTTCATGAAATTGGCTTTGAAACTATTGGCCACATAGTGGAAAAGCCCCCTTTGGCCGTAAAGAAGATAGTGGACAAAATATAGGCACAGGAATAGCACAGTGAGTGTTTGATGTGTATAAATTTCATGATTTGTGAGGACAATTGAAATTTTATCTGCATATTTCATCAGATTAACTTAAAAAAGACAGTGCGAGTGTGTCTTCGGTGACAGCTGAGGCAGCTATATTTATGTGTAAGGAGCAGAGATATTTCAGATCTTATGATGCATGTTGAATAACTTTTATGCAACTGTGTTTACAGCCTATACATTTGGAAAACTGCAGCAGGTAAATTGGTAAATGCATTTTGCAAGATTATTGAATGTTATTTTAGTGTTTTCGCTTAGATTATAATGTAATATGGATAAATAAAATAAGACACTAAGGGGTTGTTTTTTTGGTGAGCAGTACTATTTATAATAGCCTTAAAGGTCCTGGAAAATGTCATATAGGCAGGGATGTAATTGAAGGAAAACCCACCAAACTCAGTTTTCATTTGCACAATATACTCACCTTGTTAGACTGGCATGTTTATGATTTAATTACATTGTACACATCATACTAGTAGTAGCCTAGTTTAAACAGATGTAAATTATGTGGAAAATATGATTTTAATGAAAAGAAAAAAAGAAAAAAAGAAAAAAAGAAATAGGCTAAATGCTCCTCTGACAATTTAATTTATTTTTGTATATTGTTTTTTTTTTTTTTTTTTTTTTCCTTATGATGACCACTGACTGGAGGTCATGGTTCACCCACCTTTTAATTTACCACTGCATCCCTGCATTTCTGGCCTGTGTGCAGCTAGGCTACACTGAGATCTATTGTAAAGGGTGAGGGCCATTCTGTGCTTTAAATCTGGCGCCCTTCACTGTGTTTAGCATTGCCAGTCACTACACCATTGGCTTGTGATGCCGGCCAATCAGAGCCTCTCGTATCCCCGGGCGGGCGGCACGAGCTCATTAACATGCAGGTATCCGACCAATGGGAGAGCGTGTTTACCCTGCCCGAGACGCGAGGCACGCAGTTGCACAGGGAGAGAGAACCGCTGTTCGGAGATCCGAGCCTCGATTCAGCCAGGCTACAAGCCCCAATCCCACTGCTTTCACTAGACTGAACCAGCAGGCTACTGCACAGCCTCAAATGGAAATACTATAGGATTTAACTCTAGCCACATGTTTTATTTTATTTTTTATTTTTTTTAAATGGGCGTCGCACTTGGCCTTGCACCTTCCCTCTCTTTATTTTGTGATTTTATAATTTATTGTTATGCAAGGATTTAACATACCAGTAAGTAGTAATTTTATATACTTGATTCTTTGTTGAATAAAATATTTGTAGGCCTACCTCCTCTTTGTGTAATGACAGAAGCTGCATTTATTCCAATTATTGCTGGATGTGGCATATACGCTGTGTATTGTTATTATTTCCAAAATAACAAACCAGGATATGTGAGGTGTAGCCTCTTTAAATGACACATTTCAATGCTATATTGCATTGAGCTGAATTAAAATCAGGCTAACAGAAAATAATATAGGCTATTATAATAATAACAATAATTATTATTATAATTATTATTGTTATTATTATTTATTATAGTCTGATAATATTTCCATTTCACAGTGAAGATACTGTAGGAGCATTTGGAGATGAGATGGGATCTAGTTAGGCTACTATTGATCGACGACTGATTTGCGATATTTTATTTTAAATTCCAATTTTAGTAGAGTGTGTGCATTTTTCTTCTTTATTTTCTTTTCTTTTTTTTTATTGTCCAGGAGTTTAATAATTGCACTTGATATTTTTTTCTCCAAATTTTTTGTTAGCCTGTTGGTGTGTCAGGCTATGGGCCTTGTACTAATAAGCTCTACGCGGAGAATTTGCATAGGGAGTAAGGGAGGCATGTTTACAGTCGTCCCGGCCGTGGTGCACTCCCACCCGGCCAGCTTTGTCATGGAGGGGCGCCTCTCTCGCAGCACGATCCGACCTATAAAACATAATTTGATTTATTATCTGCGTTTCTGCATTCGACCGGATTCTGCAAATGAAATTGGTCGTAATCTAATGCAATTGAATTAGGGGCGTCGATCATTTGAACAATTTTAAAAATATATATGTATTCGTAGAGGGAATTCGCACGTTTAAACAGCAAAATAAAAGGACAAATCGCGGACACAGGCTGCTGCAGTCAAATTTCTATGAATCTACATTTTGAGAATCTGTAAAGCAACAGTCGCTTGGATAATCTCGTAAACGCTGTTGGATAGTTTTATTCTAAGGTTGTGAGTGGACATATAGAGAGGGGGCTGAATCCAGCAGCATGGCGAAGGGAAGGTAATGGCTGACTGCAAAGCACTTTCTCAGTATGGAGACAAAGGCAGTCCTCCTGACGGGCGGCCATTCACCTTGGATCTCTATACAGCCTACAGTGTGAGGATCCAACTATCATCTGTAACAGGGCTTCTTTAACGTTTCCACGTCAAGGACCCTCGAACACACATTAGGCCACGGAGCCCCAGTTGATAAGATTTTGTCCCAGGTTCCTCCATATGGGGAGGATTTTATTGTTGTTGATTTATTGAATTGTATGACTGTCTCCACTGTACGTGGGGAGATAATAGTGGTGCGAGTGAAACATATGATTAGAATACTCATTTTTATACATTCTCTAATTGGGATAATTTCTCCTGAATTAAATTATGGTGGAATTATACTCTCGTCTTGCTGGGGACCCCCTGGAACCCCCTAGAGAAACCCTGTAGGGGTCCCCGGACCCCACTTTGAGAACCACTGGTCTATAATATCAAAACCAGACGTATAGCCTACTGTGTTGGGAAAATTCAGCCATGGCTAATAGTAGGTTTTCTTTTTTTACAACTATGAATTTAAGTTCCCTACTGCTAGACTGCTAGTTTTTTTTTTTTTTTAATTACTCACACTCATCATTGAGGCATCAAAATGGAGCTGTCACGATTTGAGAATTGTTGTGAAGACAAAAGCATTAATACTTACAATAAAATACCCTTTTTTTATTTGTGCAAATGCATTTTTTTTCATTTCGACTAATAATGCAATTTTTGTGGCATCGCAAAGGATGTAGCATATAACGCATTTACTACTCTATTTGATTACCTGACCTGAAATAGGTCAAGGCAGATGAAGACAGTGAGAGTGCAGTTATTCACATGCACACACATACACACGCGCGCGTGCACACACACATACATACACACAATGAGAGAGAGAGAGTGAGAGAGAGAGAGAGAGAGAGAGAGAGAGAGAGAGAGAGAGAGAGGGCCCATCTTGTTCATGAGCTGATGCATCTCAGTTATGGAGAGGCATTCTAATGGTATTTTTATTTTAAAGATTAGGCCCTCTGCGTTGTGATTTGTGGCGAAACTGACGTTTATGAGCTGCCAGTATAGCTTCCTTGTGCCTATAGGTCCGCGAACCGGTCGATGCATGTTGATGCAATTTTCAAATGCCAGTTTTATTATTGGAACTGGGTTATTTTGTAGTTTGTAGATGGTGCAAAAACGCCATGTCTTGGGTAATAACAATCACGTGAATTTAGAAACAAGATATCATTGTTATGCCGTGAAAAGAGTCCAAGGTGTAATGAGACTCTCATCCAGGACCCGAATGGAGGCACCTTCCAACAGAAAAACGCCTGTATCAGCCCGAGACAATAGGAGGAGCAGGAGAAGGCAGTGTTCACCTTGAGATGTAGGCTGAGTAGGCTTCCACAATTTGAACCCACCCTAATGTTTCAGTGCAAATAGGCCAACACACTTTCCCCTCGAAGTGACCAAGGTCTTTAGATTGTTGTATCAATTGTGATTTCACAAAATAGTGCGTGTTAAATACCATGGTTTTGCACAAGACTGACAACTGACAACTGCTGACGTGGTAGAGCTATTGATTATTTTGATAAAATATGATGTGAAATTTTTAAACGGATGAGAATATATTGTGATTATACACCAGTGTCCAAGATGTGCAAATCCGCCCGTGACCTGTATCTTTGGAATATGAAGGACTGTTCTCCACAAGATGCATATTAGGCCCATATCCCACGTTGATCAATAGAGCTGAATCTCAGCCTTGCTCAGTGGGGTTTTGAAAGCCTTGCTGGCCGTTTCCATCAGCGTATGTGCGAGGACTTATTTTGTAGCATCAGTTTTAGGTCGCAGAAAACAGTGGTTGCAGCCTATGCAAAATAAACCTTGATTTGATAGATAGCAAGATAGGCAATATTACAAAACCCATTGGGCCATGAAGGACTAATGATTTGCTTTCCCTTGTATTTGTAGCGCTAGAGTGTAATCTCAGTATTTTACTGCATTTAATTCTTTACCGGACTATTCATTTTGTCTTGATAATGACAATTGCTGTGATTTTCTTCCTTCACAGAAAAGATGATTGGGGGCTACGTTTTTGGCTGGAGAAGCCTGCGATCGACTAAATGCAATACATAAATCTACAGGAAAGGATTATTATATGGGTTGCATTTGATTTTCCTGGCCTGCCCTATCCGGATTTCGGATTACTCTACATTCTTCGGGATGGAAGGACGGGATTTCGCTGCTCCGGCGCACCTCCTCTCAGAGCGGGGCGCCTTGGTGCACCGAGCCGCCTCTCGGATCGCTCCCTCAGGCCACAGCTCTGTACAGCATGCCGGTCACTTCCCGCCGGGGAAATACTACCCCTCGCACATACCAATGGCTCCCCACTCAGGTCAGTCAAACATCTATGGATTCCTATCACAACAGAATGTACTGAAATGTAGTTTGTTCCCACAACGGCAATATTTCGGCTATTTGAATACAGGCTGCTGTTTCAATTGCTCTTGTCATAATGTTGCGCCATTGAGCCTGTGCATTTATCAGCGTGAATAATATGGCCTACAATGTGTGGTGCAGCACAAAGATGATTATTTTTACACAAAACAGAATAGACGGGGTCCATGTTTTAAATAAATAGTTGCTCAGATGGGTTTTGGCCAGTTAGACTATTCAAATGTCAAATCATAAATCAGGTGAATTTGATTTAGGATACACGATCATGAATTTTAATTAAACTGAATCATCAACATTTATAGCCTGAAGATCCCAAAGATAATAACGATCTCTTAATTAAACAAATTGCATATTTGATAAGTCAGGTAAATGCCATGGTATTTTTTAAATGGCATTTAGATCTATTGTAATTTTTCATGGTTTGCACTTAGCAAGTTGTACAGAGCACATTGACTTGCTTCCCAATGGCTCTGGTGCTGAATCTGAAATGAGATTTGTCACTTCATGTCAAATTCATGAGTGTCATGCTGTTACCATCACCTGGCCAAAACCCTGGGCCATACTCTGAGCCGTATGCAAGCGAAGGTACGGCCTGGATGAACTGGCCGGGGTTATGGAGGCGGATGGGAAGAGCTGTTGGCTTGTGAAATACCAGAAAATCCTCCTTCTATATTGGGCATCGAAGTGTCGGGGTGCAAATGTGTTCACAGTGCATGCATCAGGTTTAACAAGTGACTTGGGTATCTTACCTCCATGCAAATGTGCACGTTTACAAACATGAATGCACACATTCACGTACTGGTTGTGTCGACATTGGCCAGCCAAATTCACAGCTCAACATGCAAACTGCTGAATAGAAGGCTAATCCATAATATCCACAATGACTGAATTATTTTGGAAGAAATTGGCTGCCACATTTAGAACAAGAGCGTTCTAAATGAGGGGTTGCATTAATGACATATTGATTGTATCAATTATTTGTTTCCCAGACAACTTATTCTCGAAATATAGAAATATACAGTAATATAGTTATCAGAGTTTCCTGTTTAGTTTCTCATAGCACACAACAGGCATGTTTATAATGCAGCAGCTGTGGATCATTTGTCTATATCCCTCTTCAAAAAAAGTTTTTTAACCCTTCACAATTACATTTCACATTTTATGTATATTCTGTTTAGCTAAAATATACTATAATTCTATATATATCTATATATATATTCTTTTTTTCATGGGGTCAGTGTAGGTGGTTGGTGTGTATTGTAATGTAGAACCTTGCAAAATTAACCTCTAACCTCTAGTATTTCTAATTTATTGTCCTTTGAGTCCAATATTTTTATTTATTTATTTATTTTATTTATCCAGCCATCTATATATCTATTTATTTTTCTGTTTATTTTCCAAATTATTCCATTCACCTGATCTGCTGCAGGCGGTTTGGTAAAGACACGTTTTGGTAAGGCACAATCAAAAGTGCCATTTTTGGAAATTCTGAATACATTTTAATTCTTAGACCTCAGAAAATTGCAAAGCCATGCCAAACATGAGGTATAATTAGTCATTCAGGATAATTCATGGGCACTTTTCACCATTCATATGTCACCATTCATGTTTGCTTTTGGCAACACTCGCGCACGCACACACACACACACACACACACGCACGCACACACACACACACACACGCACGCACACACACACACACACACACGCTCACAGACACACTCTCTCTCTCTCACACACACACACAAGCACCACACACACACACACACACACACACACAATGCCTGCGTACATATTTTTTTCTTATACATGTTTTGTTGAGAGCATGAAGGCTAATGCTGGCTACAGGGTGCAGGTGCCTTCCTAAGCAGATATGGCATTCGTCTTTTGTAGCGCTGTGCTGCTCCTACACCAACATGAAGACCTACCTCCAAATGTCATCACTGTTCAATGAGCAGCACAGGTGGTTTATTGTTCTCCCCAGTCTCTTCACCAACACATGGGTGTGACTGGAGACTATAGTCTATCTAATCTTCCCAATGACTTGGAAAAGGAGTTAAGATTTTACAGTACAGCTGTTTCATTGAATTAACATGAGGAATACATTCTAAATCCACTTGTCCTCTTTAGAATTGTTTTGTTGTCATGTTCTGTTGATGTGCGATAGATGATTTATTATTTTAATAATGTTTGAAAATGTCAAGCATGTCATAATGCAAATAGGTGGATTAGACTTGAAGCATAATTCACGATTACTCAAATAAATGGCATATACTTTTAAAATGGAAATATAGCCTATCAAAACAGCACTGTGTGTAAATGAATAGTGAACTTGACTTTAAGAAGAAAAAAAAGGTATATATTTGAACAAAATTAAGGTCAGAATTTTATCTTTATTTCAACATTTTCAAAGCTGTTTCTATTTTGTATTTCAAATGTGAAAAAACAAAACGAAACAAAACAATGTTCCTTGGGAATTATTTATTTTCAACACGCTCATTGTTCATACTATCAAGTCGCTGTTGATGAATTGTGTTTTTCAGTCAGTTTGCTTTCTGTTAAACCTAAACCGATACAGGCCAGACATGCCACAAGCTGGATTGGTCAAATGCTCTTAGGCTGTCTGACCAAACCGGTCCCCAACTGTTGTTAGTCTCGACAGGGCAGATCATTAGTGTCCCTTCAACTGTCCTGTGTGCTAGCAACATTAGCACAACTGAGCATGTTGTTTGCTGAGTGTGTTGAATCCCTTCAGTTTCTCTACACTTTCCCCCTGGGGACTAACTTGCACACTGGTTCACATGAATACTTTACAAAGAGCATGAATATTTCAGGGTTGATGTAAAAATGCATTCAGAGGCAGGTTTCTGATGTGGCTCCTTGAAAGGGCTCCTCTGACTTTGCAGAGGTATTTATTGTGAGCGCTCCCTTCACCCTTGGTGCTGAAAACAGTGACGGCTGTTGCAACACCCTCCCTTGGCATTGTTCCTTGCCGGGTTACAGAATTTCAACATATTTTCGGGAGGAAATTTCCTTTCTTTCTTTCGCGCAGACTGGTGAGTTCGTTTGCAATCGGGCTTCGACAGACGGCGGACGCAGACTCCAAGCCTACCTACCTTCTTGCCCACTGAACCATGTTACTTAGCTCCGCCAGAGATTCTGTCAGTGTGCATTTGCCTCTGTCCATCTTCACCTACTACGAGCCAGTCATTTGTAATGCATGTCAGGTGGTCGATTTATAGTTTGTACTTGCACTGTGCTCTGGGAATGTGACATTGGAGCAACTTCTCTCTCCGTGTACTCACTGATACAGCGAGACACAGACATGTAAACTCATCTAATGCGGTTTAATTCAGCCAGTTCATTTACAAGGACTTTGAAATAGTAATTTTATCTGCTGCTGGCTCCAGTGCAGAGCTGGAGACAGTCTTCCCTGCCGCTTGGCTGTCAGGCCGGGATTCAGACGTTTGATAGTGTCAGACCAGGAGACACAGTGGAGCTGTCTTTACTGCTGGCATTTATGGCTGCAGGCTCATCTTTCAGCCATATTGTTCTGATCACCGGGCTGTGGCTGAGGTGTGGCTGTGCTAAAACAGCGGGGGGTTCGGGGGCTGTCCATGGCTGAGGTCTGCTCTAAACACCCCATGTAATCAAAGGTCATATTCATGTCACCTTAGCTCACTCGCCCGCCCCCCCCCCCCCCCCCCCCCCCCCTCTTCCTTTACATATCTCCTCTGTCTCCCTTTCCATGAGCCGTCCTCTCTCTCCTCCCCTCTGTTTCTCGCTCTCTTTTCTTTCCAGCAGGAAGACCCTTGTGTCTGGGAAGCGGTGGTCTTCCTGCCACTTCTGTTTCAGCCACCCTCCCCTGCCCCGGGCCATTGTTGCAGACCCCAGCTTTGTGTGTGTTTTACGGCTGCTGTTAAAGATAAAAAACAGTCCCCTCCACCCCCTTTATTGTTTTCTGGTAGGATGTCCCTGTCATTCCCTTGGTTTTTATGTCCTAGCTGGATATCCGAGCAGCTTCCCCCTTCAAAGGTTAGCTCTGCTGTCTGCCTTCTCCCCAGAGTTTTTTTTTTTTTTTTTTTTTTTTCCAAAGGGGAATAAATAACTTTACTATGACTTTTATTGAATGCCTCATTGCTGGAATATCCCATGGGCCTGTGGTTGTTGGGAAGACGCTTCAAAGACAAACACAGGTGTTTGGTGGAGTTAGGAAAGCCTGGTTACAACCAAGTCTTTAAAAGAATAAACCTCAGTGAGTGGGTGAAGGTTGTTTTGTGGGAAGGGAGGCTTCTTCTTGGCCTTGTAACTCTTGTGTTGTTGTGAGCACTCACAGTTCTTGCCCTGCTCTCCTTCGCCTTTACCTACCCCCATCCTCGTTGACCCAGACAAGAGCAGCGGCGAGAGTCTGCTGCACCTCAGTATAATTATTTAGCAGCACCTAGCCCACTGAAAGCCTGTGCCAGTTCTCTCTCTAAATCAGTAACAATTTTTGGATTTGGCGAGGAAAATCCAAGCCTTACCTTTGAGGTCTGAGCAAAAAAGGCAAACTGACATCTTAAATAACCCACACATAACCCGTCTTAAATATGACATTAAAAAGCGACTTGTTTCAGGGAGCCACTGTGGTGGAAGTGCAGTGACAGAACGTGGGTCTTAGGCCAAGTTCCATTTGGCTCGGGCCTCGTGTGTCCCCTTCCTCCCCTTCCTCCCCCTCCTCCCTCTCTCTCTCGCTCTGCGAAACAGAGTGAGAGCCTCGGCCTGTTGTTGGACTTGTTTGTGGATTGTTGTGAGATGACATGGTTCAGACATGATGTCACAGGAGTCTCCCTGAATAGTGGAGGTGTTGCTTGGCATCCTACACCTGGCTGAAATAGCACCTGGCTGGGTGCTGCCACCATCTGTCACCTTCTCCCGACACTACCACTGGAAACCCAAATGACTTGCGGGGGCAGTCGACTGTCTTTGGAAGGGTAAGTCCCGTACGTACTCGCAAATACTTCTGCTAGCATGGATAACGTGCGCTATCACCATTACCATAGAGTCACAGGAGACGGTCATTCCCTGTCTGTAACCATGCCTTGGGTGGATTCAGAGAGACTGGCATCCCTATCATTAAGACTCTGGCAAGCCCTAGACTTTCCCTGCATATTTAGTGTCACTATTGTGCTATTATACCAGGCGTCCAATAACCAGTCATCAAAAATAACTAACAGCATCTGGAATTTATTACACCCGGGTAACCGAAGTGACTGATTTGATGTCAGAGAAATAATTTAGCAAGTTCCATTACTTTGCCGTACTTCTTTGTATGAAGTTTGGCTCATCAGCAAATCCGTCCACAGAGAGAGTGAAGGCTTAGGCCGCGCGAATGGAGCAGGGGTTTGGCTTTGCGCGAGCGTTTTGGCTAGAGAGTGGCCATGCTGCCTCAGAGACAGGCTCTTCAAACAGACCGCCACCCACCCTACACCGTGTGGCGCGGTGCCACGGAGCCTTCGCCTCGAGCATGGGGCGGGTACACAGGACAAACACAAAGGAGACCCACGGGTGAGAGCGGCAGGCAGGGTAATACCTTCCTGTATCGGATTTCAGGGCATTGGATTTCAAAACCTTCCCGTCTATTTTTACACCCGACACGAGGAAGTGAGAAGTTGCATTAAGAATCCAAAAAGGCTCTGAATGTCTTTTGTTCACTTCCCATGAAGAACAACAACAAAAAAAAAAAAAATAGCTGGATAGAAATGATATTGTTGTGAGATTGAATAGACTGATAGATTTGTCCAAAGTCAACAATTGCTGTTTTGTGTGTAATTTGGATCTCCCTCTGTCTTGCTCTCTCTCTCTCTCTCTCTCTGTCTCCCTTCCCCCTCGTCCTCCCTCCCTCTCCCAGTATCAGGCTGCTTCTCATCAGGCAGCCCCAGGCCCACCTCGGCGCATGGCCGTATTGCATGTGACAGCTGTTAGACATTATTAACGGCTCAAGCAGAAAATCCAGATTACTTGTTTTTTTAATTTCAATTTTATTATTGTAATCGTTCAGCGAAAAGAACAAAAAGGGCCGTTGTCCTATTGTTGTTAGCAGATTTCTGGTCAATGGCAATGTGTGCATATGCGCGTAAGTGCGTATGTGTGTGTCTGCGTATTTGTGTGTTTGGGTGTGTGTAAGCGCGCTTGTGTGTGTGTGTGTGTGTGTGTGTGTGTGTGTGCCGGGCTGGGTTCTCCAGACACCCCCCACTAGAGCAGAGGCACCCTGTGGTTGGCTGTGAGGCCTAGACAGGTGCATTGTTAACCCTGTAACGTCTGTGTCTGTCCCTGCTGGATCTAGCAGTAGTGGTCCTGGCAGGCCGCTTCCTTCTCCTCTGCTTCCAGCAGGATGGGAATTAATGCTGATGATGCAGCTTGTGTAGCAGTCCCACTTTTTGCTGCATGCACAGCAACCAGCAGCAGTGCACTAATGCTACACTTTTGCTCCACTCCTAAGAGCGGTTGTTTGGAAAATCCCAATCTGTTTTTTTTGGGGGGGTTGTGTTTTTTTTTCTGCTGTCAGAAGGCAGAAGAATTGATCTGGCAACTGGCCATTTGAGAGACACAGATTTTGTGTACAATATGCCTGTTCAGCTCTACTTCACAACACTTTAGAAACAATAGGCTGAAGTTTCTGCTGCAGCACCAACACCCTGCAAATGCATGAGATCAATATTGGAAAGAGGAACAATTATTACAACTCTAGTAACTCCAGTTGTTCCTGTGCAGAGACTCCTAATTGTTCTTGTTTGTTTATTGTTTGTGTATATTTTCTGTATTCTGTCTAAGCTTCCCTTTTTCAACTGGCAGGCTATGATCCATAAATGTAGATGGTATGTTGGTGGAGGGGTAGGGGTAGGGCTGAAAGCAGATAAACTCAAATAATGGGCCACGATTCGGTGACTGTCAGTGGAACAGCGGGCGGTGGTGACACGCAGCACCAAACAATGAGGCGCGCCGCTAAATATATGCAGAGATTTGCCATTAAATATACATGCAGTATGCCTCTCAAGGATGTGTCAGCCCTTTTGTGAGAAAACAAAGATTAGCATCAGGAATTCCATTTTAATAAGTCTCTCGGGACCATCCAACCAGCTGCCTAGTCCTCAATCCAAAGGGGACTTGTTGCTCTCTCTCTCTCTCTCGCTCTCTCTTTCTTGCTCTATCTCTCTCTTGCATGGATTTCCTGTGCGCTCTCTGACATTGATTAGAACAAAATCCTGTTGTCTCCCCCCCTCTTCTGCTGTTTTTTTTTGTGAATCACTTGTTTTACACCACGTATTCTTTCATGTCTGCATGTTTTCATTTTGAAGATCCGTCGCTCTGTCCTCGCCCCGTCTTCCCTCCTCCCTGCGGTTCCCCCCTTTCCCCCCATTCTCCTCCATTGTCCCCCTCTGTTTCTCAGTGCTGCTGCGTCCCTCTGTGCCCTCTCTCCACCCCGTTCTGCAGTTTTGCCGTTTCCTTGTCCCCTCTGCCTGGTGTGACCACTAGGCTACACTGCCTCCTCTCTCTGATGTGTCCTGTGGATCTGGGGCAAATGACTGGCTCCTCAGCAACAGATGTGTGTTTGTCTGCCGGTGCTGCATGCATTAGCTTTCTCGGCATGCCATGCACGGCCACTGACCTACCCTCCAATGTACGCGGGGGAGGGGAGAGAGCGAGCTTGTGTGTGTGTCTGTGTATGTGAGAGAGAGAGAGAGAGAGGAGGGAGAGGGAGAGAGAGAGCGAGACTAGACACACACTGTCACATACTGTCATACACATGCTGTTGCATACCGCGTGCACACACACACACACACACACACACACACATACTGTACACACACACACTCATCTTGCTTCCCAGGAGGCCGCGGGGCCAGTGGGACAGAGCAAGCTTGAGAGTCTGGCTCGTCTGTTTACATCTAATTATAGAAACAGGTCTATTTCTGCAACCACTGCTCTGGCTTTTTTATATTCTTACAAGAGAGAGAGAGAGAGAGCAAGAGAAGTGAGAGAGGGAGGATATAAAAAAAACAAAGCTCTGACAGCCTTTTCTCACAATGGTGAGCAGTTATCTCAGCCCCTCAGCGCCGGTACAGTCTGCAGGCTCTCAGTACAGTACAACAGGAGACGGAGGGGGAGGGGGAGAGTGTCTTGTATCGTAAGCCCTCTCATCCTCATCCCATGTAACATGAATGTGCAAATTTACGAGAAGCGAGCGACGTGAGCAAGGCCATGTATTTCCCCCATTAGCCTCACCGATACGTTCAGTTGACAATCAAGCCAATAAAAGGAGAATAATTTCTCCACCTCTGCCCCGCGGCCCCTCGCTCCGACCCGGTGGAAAGTGCTGTCCATCACGACAGTCAAAACAAAAGGAAGAAAGAGTTGATGTTGGGGATTAGCGTTGTATAAAATGTATCTAGTATTAAAGAGACAGGGCTAGGGCTGTAGTTAATCCCCAAGCTTGGTGGCTGATATCCAGCTGAGTGGCTGTTGTTATCCAGGGGGGCCTGGAGGGGGGAAGCTGTCAGGGTTTAGACGCTAGGCTGCCTGCCTGCCCGTCTGCCTGGGGAAGCCAGGTGAGAGCCAGATCGGGGCAGGGCAGGGCCTGTGTGGCTGGGCCAGACAGGTTGCAGCCTCTGGCAGGTGCTTTCATAAAGAGTCTCCTAGGCCAGATGCACAGCCCACTGGATGCAACCTGAGCCAGGTGCGCCCCAACCCCCACCAATACACATATATACGACTGCATATATGGAAACATGTGCTTGAGTGCACACACACACACACACACACACACACAATACCCCCCCTCCTTTATTCTGAGACATGGCAGGCAAATTAATTGGCCGTGAGTATGTAAGGTATATGCCTAGATAAAGGTGCGCTGTCTGGCCGAGGCGTAGCGTAACGGCCGTAATGATGGCTCCATTGTGTTGATGTTGAGGGGGGTAGTTAGCGGCGCAGCCAGCGGGGCCCTTGCTGGAGGGCTGGATAGCCTCTGATTAATAGTGGGGAATGCTTTGAAGTGACACCCAAGTGCACCGGCTCACAGGCTAATAGCAATACCATCAGTATAGGGAGCGCTCCCACTTCCTCAGTCTTCATTAGCTAACGTTTCCCCAGCGCTATCTCGCCGCCCTCCCCTCACACGCCCGCCTCATCTACAGAGAGCCTTTAGGAGCACTCGGGGTTTTATTTTTGCAATTGTTTCATGATTTCGCCGTCATTTCTCTCTGTCATGTTTTGTAAAACGGGAGATTATTTTCTCGAAGGCTGCGGGGAGGGAGGCCGGTGAGGGGGAGGAGAGGCCTGTATTCACAGAGCTCCAGCACACAGGTGAGCTGTGGCACAGCCTAAAGACTTGTGGGATTGATGTGGCACAAGTGGGACACGGTTGGGGACTATTCCTGGGATCCATTTTGATCTCCCATACCGACAGATGAGCTACAGCTGTGTGTGTGTGTGTGTGTGTGTGTGTAGGAACACAAGGAGGAGGGGAGGCAGGGTTGGGTCTGTCAGCTGTTGGAGTAAAGTAAACTATTAGTGGTGGGAGAAGGCAGTGTTTCCAGTGAAGAATTAGAACCACTCCTAATTGCAGTGAGGTTGGGCTATGATTACATGCTGGCTAATGCACTGACAGACCTCTCACTTGGCTGGCTCTCAGAATGCTGCTGAAATGGCTGAATGCCTTTTGGTTATACTGCATAATGGGAGGGTGTGTGGATGCATGTGTGTGTGTGTGTGTGCGTGTGCGTGTGTGTGGGGGTGGGTGGCTGCCAGTGTGCATCTTTGTTTGTGTTTTAACATGCTTTTAAGAGTGGTTATCTGTGCCTTTTGCATGTGTTTGCGCATTATGCATTTTAGTGTGTGTGTGTGCTTGCATGTGTGTGTGTGTGTGCGTGTGTGCACATGTGTGTGTGCTTTCCATGTGGTAACTGCGCTTTGCTTGGTCCTTGAGTGTGCTTGCGTGTGTGTGTGTGTGTGTATGTGTGCAGGTGCTTTTGTGTGTGTATGTGTATGTGCTTGTGTTCTTGCATGTACAACATGTGTGTGAGTGCGTGTGTGTGTGTGCATGCGCATGTGTGTGTGTGTGTGTGTGTTTTCCATGTGGTTACTGTGCACTGTTCGGTCCTTAAGTGCTTGTCATTATTCCTAGTGGAGGCAACTTTTCTTTCCAAATCAAAACTCAGCTGGCACAACTGTCTCTGAACAGTATGGGTGAAATGTGTATGTGTGTGTGTGTTTATGTTGTGTGTGTGTGTGTGTGTGTGTGTATGCCCACGGGAAAGAGCAATCAAAGGAGCTGTGTGGTGGAGTGATTGTATAAAAGGAGCGAGAGAGGAAACAGAGTGGCAGGCAGCTGAGAGGGCAGCATGTGGGGGTGGACGGGGGGCTGATGCAGGTGCCTAATTCTACCTCAGCCCTCGGCGTTTTATATTCCATCCATCACTCTCTCCCCTCCACTTTTGCATGGGGCCGTTGGAGGATATGTAGTAAATCCACCTGCTTCAATTATGACATTGATTATCAGCTATCATATCTGTGACGATAATGAGAATGGTAACGCATGCAGATGGATTTATATAGCATTACGCTGTTGAGTGTGCTGCATGAATAATCAGGCAAGAATTTTAAGAAGCTGTGTTCATTTTTCACCTCGTAATTTTCATTACTCATTTTTGCCCCTGAGAACAGCTTGTTCTCAGGTGTGCAGACGCCCCCGTTCGCAAGAAGCTGTGGTTTACTGTTTTGCTGGAAAATGCTGTAAATCACATCACATTCCCAGCATATGGGATGACAGTTATGGGAGTGTATCTGCTGTTTCTTCATCAGGCCCTTAGGCCCATGTTATCTCTCTTTTTTTTTTACTAGACAGAGGGAACACAGACATCATTGTGGTTTCTGTGTTGGGGGGGGGGGGGGGGGGGAGGTCAGAGAGAAGCCTCCACGAGGTAACATGACTTTTGCACACATGGGTCTCTGCTGATTACTTCCTGGGTTAGTCAGGGGCCACAGACGCGCTGGAGGGTTGCAAGGGCCGCTCATGGGATTGTATGAGTCTTATGAGACGTTCTTCTTGGAGCGGGGCTTCTGGAGGCCAGCGATGGACCAAGGTGGCTGAGGGAATATAATTGGATTTGGTTGTGCGCGTGCGGACTCGTGTGCGTGTCCGTACTTGTGTGTGTTGTGGAAACCGGCTGTTGATAGGGAAGAAAACAGGACACGTGTTTGTTTTTTCTTGTGATGATGAAGACCTGTCCCTTTATGGCTGGTGTGTGACGGAGCAGTGAAGTATGAGGAGAGAAGTGGTCATCCTGGCTGATGGGGCACTGCCAGACCAGAGTCTTCTCCGTACGCATGGAAACTGGATGGATCACTACCATTGGCGTCGGACTGGAGGTGGCGTAGACTGTAGCGTTACACCGCTGTAGGGAAAGGAGAGGGTGGTTAGGCGTACTGGTTGTCTTCAGCTTTATAATGTCATGAAATGGAACATGTGATCGCACTGCAGCAGCCTGTTATTTTAGAGATGGAATTTTAGTTATGCTATGAGGTCCGTATTGCATTAATGCCATTTGCTGTGTGTGTATGTGTGTGTGAGTGTGTGTGTGTATCCTCATGTTTGACAGATCTTCTTTCAGAAAGTGGAGCTGCTTTGAGGATCAATACTTACACACTGTATGCGCACACACACACACACACACACATATACACGCACACACACACGCACACACACACACACACACACACACACACACACTTTTGCGTTCACTGTCTCATCTGTCAGTTGACAGAGTTTTCTCCAGCTCTGTGGGCTCTCTTTCCAGCCGAGCAGATGGTGAACATTCAGAATGAAAGCAGATCCTAAGTCCTTTTGGACCTCCATCAATCCACCAGTCTCTGGGACCGTCCTGCACGGGGCTCAAGTTTCTCAGCACTGACTGAGCCATCCCAGCTCTCCAACCAGGCCGTGGTCACCGGCTTCCCTCCGCAGCGCGCACGCAGCACACATATGTCCCGTCTAATGGCAGTCCTTTTTAATCTCACATCCAACCGTCCGCATTCGCTCGCGCAAACGCATGCTCAGCCCTGGAGCTGAAAAGGGCTGCTGACAGTTGCTCTCGCTGCTCAATCCCTAAAGCTCTTTGCCTGCTCCCCACCATCCCAGCAGAAACCTCCAAGCCCAGCGGGGAGCCTCCCCGCTCTGCTCTCCCGCGTCCTCTCCCAGTCTGTGGCCCCCCTGCTGTGCGAATGTAGCAGACACTCTGAAGAGCTCGTCTCCCCCCAGTCTGTCTGTTCCATCCCGTCCCGCTTACCTGTGGTAGCAGCTGCACCCGCCCACCGTCCCCCCCACCCCCCACCTGCTCAACCCCCACCCCGTGTGTTTTTATGTGACAGAATGAGCGGGATTTATTTGAGCACGCGTGCTTGGACCCTTTAACGGGGCTGGTTTGAAGGCGCGCCTCTTTGAAGCCTGCGCCACTCCTAACTGTAAGTGATTTTACGAGACTGCTTCTGTGCCAGACAGCCAGGCCGCTGCGCCACCACCAGATTGGTGGAGAGCAATGAGGATGCCATTCCAGCACACGCCATCTGGGAGAGTGTGTATGTGAGAGAAAGAGAGTGTTCGTGTGTATGTGTTTGTGAGTGAGTATGCACATATGCTTGTGTATGTGCGTGTGTCTGTGTGTGTGTGTGTGTGCGTGTGTGTGTTTGCGTGTATGCATGTGTGCCTAAAGAGAGAGGGTGGTTTGTGCTGGCTGTGAAAGGAAAAAAGTTTGGCTTTTCCAGGGAGGCCTCATATTGCCCCTGCCCGCGTCTACTGATTTATGGGCTTGTGAAGGAAATCTCTCATTTGTCACTTTTCATCTCTTTTCTCCACTTCGTCTTTTTTTTCTCCTTCGCTCTCTCCCTCAATGGGATTCAGCTTTCCCCCGAATCTTTCATGCGCTGCGCTGCACTGCTTCCACGAAAGAGCAAAAAAAAAACGGAGAGGAGTAGAGAGCAAGAAGGAAGGGAAGGGAAGGGAAGAGCAGGGAAGCAGCCAGGAGGGAGCTGGTTTCTTTCTGTATCTGGTTAAAACCATGTTGAACAAAAGGCTTGTCTTAGTGGATATGTTTTAGTAAATATTCATAGGTGTTGACATGCCGGCGTAATGTATTTTGTTTGTGGTAAGGATGCGTGTCATTAAGCAGGGTATATTTTCTGCCTGTAAATAATTCAAAGCGCTTGTTGTTATGGTGCTGTTCGTGCTGCACTGTGGTTTGAGCATTATTGTTGGAAATAGAAAAGCATCGGGTTTGAATCTTCTGTGCAGCACTTTGTGTGTGTGTGTGTGTGTGTGTGTGTGTGTGTGAAGAGACCATTTGTGGCCACAGCGATACATGTACACAAGTCTGCTGCTAATACCTGCTAGACTGTACATTACCGCATAGAGGTCACAGTCAGGTCAACTTCAGCAGTCTGGAGCCTTAGTGTGTGCGTATTTTTTGTATGTGTGAATGTGTTTGTGTCTGTTAGTGTACATATACGTGTGTGTGTTTGTGTGTGTGCGTGCGCATGTGTGTGTGTGTGTGTGTGTGTTAAAAGTGTGTTTATGTGCTCATGTGCACCTTACTCACTCAGGTGCTAGCTATAAATCTGCCTCACCCCTCCCTGGCCTGCGGAACACACAGCAGGAGCGGTTGGGGTTTCACCCTTGTTCAAAGCGGGGGAGGAGAGAGAGAGGGGGGAGGGAGGGAGGGAGAGGGGAAGGGGTTAGAGGGGAAGAGAGATAAATGAGGGAGGGGGGCCTGGTAATGAGAGCCCTGGCTCACATGATTATGGGACTGGCTGATAGGAATCAGGATCTTTCTCAAAGAAGTCAATTAACCCCCCCCCCCTCCCCCCTTCCCTAATTATGCATGGATTGCTCCACTGGCTCTTTTACTGATAGGGCTGCTCAGCCCGGCTCAATATGCAGACTCATGCTGTCTGTGTCTACCAGGGTTGTGTTCGCTGTGAGAACCATTCGTCAACCTTTTTTTTTTTTTTTTTTACTAAGAATTCTTCAGCGGTCTGCTTTAAACTCGAGGGTTTTGGGGCCATTAATTACCCCCATTCCCCGCATCTTTCTTCTCACGAGAGGCAGAAAACCAGTACCAGGCAAAGCCAGTAGGGGGCTCCACCCCAGTAGGCCTCTGGTCATTAGTGCATTTGCAGAGGCCAGCTGATGGCTGAACTCTGTGGTCAGAGTAAATAAGCAGTGTTGTAGAATGTCAACACGACCAGGCGGCTCCTTCACAGCGCCCAGTGTTGACATAACTGCTCTCTTATCTGAGGAGTGCAAAGCCCAGCCCCACAATAGAACACTGTGCCAGAACAAATACAGTAAGGAGATAGAAACCGCACTCTCCGACACACTAATACATGCACACACACACATACACACACACACACACACTGGCTATGAGGGAATGTGTCGCGTGGCACCACGGGTCAATGCTGCTGCTTATGCAGACTTGTATATGGCAGAAAACAATGCATAACAGATCATGCAGGACTATAGTAGGGGTGTAATCCAGTTGTGGTCCCAAAGAGGGACGCTCTGCTACCGGACTGCGTGGTGTTCATGTGAGCTCATGAAAATAATGGGGTGTTTAGGATCTCAGTAATCTGGGTGACGGACCTGGCCTCTGCTCCCACTGCTCAACCTGGAAAGGAATGAAGGCCGGCATGACAGTCATGAGTCATGAGACGAGCTCTGCCATCGGGCTAAATTGAAAGAGTGCTTTGTGGAACGTTCCAGCTACAGCTATCACTTGTACGGCTGTGTGTTAAACCGGACGGAAGGAAGGGAATAGGGGAGGGAGGGCATATAGTGAAAGGGGGTGGGGGTGGGCTTTGGAAACCCACCCATGTTTAAGTACCACTGTCACATTTGCTATTTTTCCATGTCAAAACATTTCAGTGGGCCCTCTCCCCCTCATTGCCTCACATCACCCTAATAACTCTTCTTTATTCCCCTCCTCCCTTCCCTGTCTACCTCTCTCTTTTCTCTCTATTACGGCCTGTGCCAGATCGAGGCTGGGCTTGGCTCGTGGTTACATCGTGATAACCTGCTGAAAGCTGTTGCTCTCCCATGGCTATGAAGACACCCAGCTGAGGGTTCTGTGCTACCCTTTCCTCTTCCTCCCTCCCTTCGCCTCTATATGACTACGACTCCTGCCTTCTCCCTGCAGATTCCCAAATCACTTCGCTGGTCAGGCGGGCCCGTCCCGTAACTTGAGGCTTGCTGGCCCAACGCATAGGCGCTGACATGTTTTATGGCCGGCGGAGCTAAGCGTATATTAAAAAAAAAGAAGAAAAGCCAACATGTGCACTCATAGGCACGCTGTTCAAAGTCAGTTTAATGGTTACACAGGGATATAGGGGTTTTATTTCAGACCCAAAACACTGCCAGTAGTGCTATTGAGCATGGCCGGTTGGAAAATATATGGTTTTAATTTCACAATGCATGGTGAGGCAGCCTGAGGTGGTGTTCAAATTTTTTACTGTTGTGGCTAACGCTCCGACATGTTAGGGCAGAGGCACTCAACAAGTCCTATCTGCAATGTCACGTGGATCCATCTTCCTGTAGGTCAGCCATACAGGACTGTATTGATCCCTCTTGGCCAAGCCTTGACTCTCAATACCTCTACTCTGCTCTGTTGGTTCGTGTGTGCGTACAGTGTGGGCATTCGTGTGTGTCAGTGTGTGTGTGTGTGTGTGCTGTGTGCCTTTGAGGATGTGGAAACGAAGCGAGCGAGCAGCTGCAACGCATCTGTTAACTCTGATCGGATGCTGCAAGCCTCCTGTAACCCCGCAAGCCCTCCCTCCTCCTCCTCCCTCCGCCTCTCCCGCTTTTCTGAACACGACCTGCAGACGAGCGCAGAGCGAGGGATCGCACGTGACCGGCCAGCCCGCCCACCTGTCCAGTGTGCTAGATGTGATCACTAAGTAGGAGATAGACGACAGCAGTGGTAGCTATGCAGCCAGCCAGCCAGACAGGACACTAGGCCGTTGATCATGATGATATCCCCTCTCTCTCTCTCTCTGGTTTGACCTTGGGATGTGGTCTGTTTTTTTTTTTGCCCGTTCCCCTTCTAAAGCCCACATCAGCCTAACCAACTGGAGAAGGGAGGAGAGGAGAGGAGAGGAGAGGAGAGGAGAGGAGAGGAGAGGAGAGGAGAGGAGAGGAGAGGAGAGGAGAGGAGAGGAGAACATTTTATGGCTGCCCTGCTCTATGTTACACTTCATCTGCTCGTGTTCCAGTAAAGATGACCTTCTCTCCTCTGTACAGATTGCAGGAAATGCTCCTAATTTTACTCATCTCTGCTCAAGTGTGTTGGCGCAGATGTTGAGCAGACCCAGGCAGCGGCATTCCATGAATGACCAGTGTCAGCGGACGGGAGGCATAACTCAACTTTAAAGCCCAGTTTGTCAGATGCATTTCATAAAAGAATTTACTGTGTGATTTGGCTGACCTTGCATGCACTTGAAAGTGTAGGCTGCTACACTGGGAAAGTAGCTGGTTATCTGTATGGGCAGACTGGAGTATTGTCCTCATGGCTAAGAAGCTTTGTTACGATAGGAGTCAAGGAGACCGTCAAGGAGACACACACATGATTATACAGTGTGCTCTTTACAAAGTAATACAGTATATTGTTCGACCTTGGCTACCCAGGTGCCTTCCCTCCCCTTGTCTTTAGGTTATCAGAACAAAAATGCTCACATTTGTCTTGGCCAACGCTACAAGAATTAAACATTTCTCCTTTGTTCCCCTTGTGAGCCAGCGGCAAATTATATTCAGGGCTGCAGAAGGACCTTGGGCTGGCTGGCCCGGCGGCTCTCGGCTAGGTTATCTCCACTGTTCTGTCTCTGCTGCTCTGACAGGCCACATCACACGGAGAGAAGCCAGAGCAGGGAGCTGCCTTGTGTTTCTCTCACACACATCACTCCAGGACTTTATCATATTACAGGCCGGCCTGAGAGAACCCAGAGGACAGCAGCTATCTCTCCAACCAGGCCCCGATGTCCAGCACTGCTCTCCCTAACCTGAAGGAGGCGCCGGGCGTCAGATGGAGGGAAGAGGAGAGGAGGGAGGGAGGGAGGGAGGGAGAGAGGACAGGGGGGACAAGAGAAAACAGGACATTCCAACGAGCCCTGGTTGCCAGTTGAATGCTGGGATGCTGATTTATGGGCGGTTCTGACGGAGGGGGGGGGTGAACCTGTGACTCCCTATAAAACAGGACGTTCATTACCCTCCCAGGCCTCGGGAAAACTGATGGACGAACAAGAGCAGAGAGAGAGCAGGAGGGATGAGGGAGTGGGAGGGGTTTTTAAAACCAAAAAACGAAGAGAAAGCGTTTCCATTTTAAAGCGAGCGCGTGACGGCAACAGAGGGAAGAGAACGAGGTGGCGAGGGAGGACAGAAATATGGAGCTGAGCAGCAGGGGGGAAGGAGAGGGAGCCGAGGGATGATGGAGAGGGTGTGAGGACGGGGAGGGAAAACTGAGAAGGGGAATGAGTGATGGGGCTCAGAGGAGAAAAGGGAGAAGAGGGGATGAAAGTGAAAAAGGGAAGACAGCAGGCGAAATCTGCCCTGATGAATCCGAGCTGCTTGCAGATTTATGTGGTGTTGTGGGTATCATTATACATCAACCAGAGGAGATGGGGCGACTCAAGCTATGTGACGCCTATGGGTTGTGTTTGTGTGTTTGTGTGTGTGTGTGTGTGTATGTGTGTATGTGTGTGGCATTGCACTTTTGTTCTCCCTACTCACGCTGTTCACGTCTCCTCCAAAGCAAACGCACTTGATCTGAGTTAGGCAGAACACACTCGCCCGTGGTGAGGTAACATCCACCCACACACACTCTCCACTTTTCCGAAGCCTATCTAGCGCCGCTGGTTGAGAGACGGGTCAGACCACCCAGGACTGGGTAGTCAAGGAGCCGCTTTGATGTGGCACAAGCATATGTGCAGTGTATGGGCACAATCTCTGCTAAAACACACTCGCAAAATGCACTTTTACTGCCTTCTGTGCGGCGTCATTACCCCTCGTCACTGGAGCAGTGGGATGCTCAAAGAGAGAGAGAGAAAGGAAAACAGAGAGTGAAAGAGAAACAGAGAGAGAGAGAGAGAGAGAGAGAGAGAGAGATGCAGCCACCTCCTGTGCCAGGCTGTGCCAGGCTGAGATATTGGAGCCGTATGGTCACCCTGAGGGAGGGGAAACCTGCCCAGTCTAACCACATCTCAATTAACCAATTAAGTTCAAAAGTTAACAGGGGACTAATTACAGAGAATAATGCTGAGCACTTGTTTTAATCTGCCTTTTTCCCACTACCAGGCATGTCTGTGTCCGTGACCTGGCTGGCTTTGCTCTGGCTGCGTCGGCTGAAACATGGCACGCAAGCCGCCGTTAGTCACCCATCCGTCCCCGTGGCCAGAACATAAAACCAATGGATTTAGACAGATCAGTCATCAGCTGTAAAACAAACCAGATCCAGAGCATTCCATGTGATGTTTCCAGTGGAACCGGAGAACCATGAAAATCCCATTTTTGGACTGGAGATTGGGAGACCTGTGAGAGAATGCTCGAAAAGTGGAGGACAGTTGGATTTTAGTCATATCTAACGTGGTTATTTCCCGTTAGCCCCCCTCGCGTTTGGTCCTGCAGATGGGTTTTAATGGATGCCAAATGGGAGGTTTAGTGCCTTGCTATTGGCCCGCTGGAGTCTCTTTTTTACCGCCATCATATTAAATGACTTGTGTTTAGGACTTGAGGCTACAGTGTGCTCCTCTCGTTGACAATATGCCTCGGGCAAAAAGTGTTTGTAACTTACCACTAAAAGTACAAATTGTATCCCTGCGTTCGGGAAGGGATTGGTGTATTGGCTGCTACCACCAATAAAAGATATGTGGGCTGTATGACACAATTGTAGTGGGGCCGCTTTGAGCCCTGGAGCCAAATGCAGTGTGTTTAGAATCAGGCAGACAGCTAGATGGAGAGAGAGAGGTGAGAAATCCCTCTTTGACTCTGCTCGTTTTCCAGCGGGGATATCTTTGTGTTCAGATTTTTTTGGGCTGTATTTGAAGGCCATGATAATTTAAGTTCCTGTGTGGTTGATTAGCTCTGTGTATGTGTATGTGTGTGTGTGTGTGTGTCTGTCTGTGTGTGCGAGTGAGAGAGAGAGAGAGAGGATGAGAGAGCTCTTGGATGTCAGGATGCAGTGTGAGGGGTGAAGGACTCCCCTGTTGTACGCAAGGCCCCAGAGGATTCCTCCCCCCTTCCTCTCTCCCTCCTCCTCCCTCCTTCCACTCATCTCTTCCTCTGTGAGATCCACAATGCTGGGAAGAAATGTGTGTCATTAACAGGGGAGACCGAAATAATGTTTATGGGCTCAAGCAGCACTGAAATCATTTTCCATATCAGTGCAACTGCATGGGCCCTGTGGGGGAGTAAATCTGATTTTCTCCTCCCTGTGCCAATGGGAAACATCATGGGAAAGAAAACAGATTGGATTGTTAGAGAGATGGCCTGACGCAGCTGTGGGCGGCTCTTTTTTGTGTTTGGGTGTGTAACATTGTGTGTGTGTGTGTATGTGTGTGTGTCATGAGAGAGAAAGACAGAGAGAAATAGAGAAAGAAAGAGAAAGGGAAAGAAAAACAGAAATGCGGATGTTTAGTGTGCGTGTGTGGATGAGAGAATGAGATGGATGAGCCCCACTATGGTAATCACAATTTCATGCCTCAGGAATAAGGAGCCGGAACGCAACAAACGGCCCTGAAACCCTCTCATGTAACAATGGGTCAGTTAACAAGCACACTCACCAAAGTTTGGACAGATAACAAATGGTTCTCCTTGAGGAGTGTATAGCTGCCCTGTATACAAAGAACAAAGTGCTTTTGGCCCTGCAAGCTCTCAGCAAAATGTCAGCCCTTTATTGGCCATTTCATAGGAAACATGCGCGTTTTATCTGAACCGGGAGACAAAAAGCGATGCTTTAGCAGGCAGCGAGGAGGGGGATTTAATAATGTAAAATGCTGATGGAAATAACAAGGTGGTGCTTGGAGAGAAAACACTGGGTAATGAGAGTCCAGTCCAAGGAAAACTGCTCTGGTCCGGAGTAATATGGGTTTCCTGTGACGTCATGAATGTTTAAGCGCTCAGAAAGAGAAGGAGAGAATGATTGAATGAGATAAATTGAAAGGAGAGTTTGGTGATGTTGCATTGTGACATGGCCTTCCTGTGTGTGCAGTTCAATCTGTGTGCGTGTGTGTGTGTGTATAGGGAGTAGGAATGTGAGTGTGTGCATGTGTGGGTGGGTGTAAAAGGAGGGTAATGGGCCTTGAGCTCATCTGTCCTGGCCTGGTCCTGCTGCTGTTTTGAATCCATCCTCCCACCTCCTGCGTCCCAGCCTGGAATGTGTGCTTGCCTGATGTCTTGTCTGTGTCTCCAGAGATGAAGTCAGTGACTCAGCAGCACGCTGCTCCACTTTCACACGGATCACAGCAAGCAGTCGTAGACAGAACCCAGGTCCGATTCACTAGCCTGTACCAAAGCTAAAAAGCACTAACTTCACTTTAGCCATTTGCCCACACCGCATCCAGCTGAAGTTACTCTATCGCTGCATTCAAGTGGTGTCAAATTTCTGGTTATGAGTTTCCCACCAGGAAGTGCCACATGAACACCTTTATATTTTGGATAATCAAGTCGGAGAAATCGGGATTGTAGATGCAACACGAATTGACTGAGTTGTGACGTAATCGCTCTTTTCAAGATGGCTGAACAGAGCACAGAGTTGTACGTAAGAAATTGTATACAATAAAGCTGAAAATTAAGTACAAATTTAAAAGACATGGATATTCTTTGATAACTATAATGCTACGGCATTCAATTTCCTGTGGTATTTACATCCATAATCCCCTGAAATAGCTGAAAATTGCTTGCTAGCTAGGCTATCGCTAGCTCGATTGCTAACGTAAGTGTAGAAGGCTGGTAATATGTGTAAACAGCTGAGGAAACAACCCGGTCTCACGGCAGTTCGTGAAATAGTCACGTAATTGAATCTATCGATTCGTGTTCATGGACACGATTTTTCCATTTTTTTCGTGACACTCAGCACAACTTTCAAACTAATGTATTTCAATTGGAAGTATCTTTCGTGCCTGCAGCACGTTTTTTTTTCTGTTAGTCGGGACTCGGGAGCACAGAAGCTGTAACATAACCTTCGATTTTAATGATATCTTTAACATTTCTCAACACAAAAACACAAAAGTGTCCTTGATAACTCAACAATACGATAATTATTTCACCTTCAATTCTGAGAAATCCATTTTTTTTGTCAGTTTTGGACGATAGCGGAAGGCTACATTAGCCTACCTATGATCCTCAGCGACCGTTACTATGAAAAAAAGATATAAAAGATATATCTACTGGATATATCAAATATCTAGTGCAGCCGAACTAGTAATTACACTGCATCTACATGGCTCGTGCTTTGAAATACTGACCTTTGAACCTTGACCTCGGTGTATGTTTGAAGGCTTATAATTCAGCAACAAAAGGGGTTACAGACATGGGACCAACTGTTATAGAGAGTTCTTGACCTCAGCTATCATGTGAGTATAGTCAACAACTGGGGGCGCTGTCAAATATGGCTAAAATATGGTTAAAATTAATTTTCACCCATTTAACAATTAGATATTTAAAGTCTGATTACACAAATGTGTTTACCATCCCCTTAAACTCCTCAGTGTACTCTCAATTCAGTATTTACAACTTCCAATTCTAGGAAAAACGCGAATATTTTTTAAAAACTACAATTCCCTAGAGCCGCGCCATGCAGCTTGATACAAATCAGCCCACAGTTGTAGTTCTTCCGGTTTGCAAAGTAGGGTTGCAAATCTAGGGTTGTAAAAAGATATATCTACTGAATATATCAAATATCTAGTACAGCCGAACTAGTACTTACACTGCATCTAGATGATCTATGTTAAGAAAAAGTAAAGATGTTTATTTCAGATATTTTAGCCAAAACAGGAGTCGAACACACACACACACACACACACACACACACACACACACACACACACATGTTGGATGACGTGGCTCACGGAAGGGCTGTTGTTTGGCGGACTTGGCGCATTCGACTCCTGTTTTGGCTAAAATATCTGAAATAAACCAACATCTTTACTTTTTCTTAACATAGATCATCTAGATGCAGTGTAATTACTAGTTCGGCTGTACTAGATATTTGATATATCCAGTAGATATATCTTTTATATCTTTTTTTCATAGTAACGGTCGCTGAGGATCATAGGTAGGCTAATGTAGCCGCTTCCGCTATCGTCCAAAACTGACAAAAAAACTTGATTTCTCAGAATCGAAGGTGAAATAATTAAAACGGATGGCCATAACATTAACCTATCGTGTTGTTGAGTTATCAAGGACACTTTCGTGTTTTTGTGTTGAGAAATGTTAAAGATATCATAGGTTATGTTATGGCTTTAGCTGGCGTCTTGCTTCACCATAGTAACGGTCGCTGAGGATCATGGGTAGGCTAATGTAGACTTCCGCTATCGTCCAAAACTGACAAAAAAACTGGATTTCTCAGAATCGAAGGTGAAATAATTAAAACGGATGGCCATAACATTAACCTATCGTATTGTTGAGTTATCAAGGACACTTTCGTGTTTTTGTGTTGAGAAATGTTAAAGATATCATTAAAATCGAAGGTTATGTTACGGCTTCTGTGCTCCCGAGTCCCGACTGACAGAAAAAAAAACGTGCTGCAGGCACGAAAGATACTTCCAATTGAAATACATTAGTTTGAAAGTCGTGCTGAGTGTCATGAAAAAAATGGAAAAATCGTGTCCATGAACACGAATCGATAGATTAAATTACGTGACCATTTCACGAACTGCCGTGAGACCGGGCTGGAGGAAATTACATATTCCCGAATCAGAGAAAAATAGAACCCGACATCACTTGAATGCAGAGTATGTCCTATTCCAAGCCCCGTGTCCTTTCTAGTCTATCAGTACACCTAAGCCACATCCCCTGCCCTGTCCTTCACCCCTCACCCTTTCATCCGTACCCCATCATGTCCTGCCCCAGCCTTCACCCACACCCTCCGACCCCAGCCAGCTCTTGCTTTGACGGTGAAAGGTCTTATTGTCTGTTAAACGACACGCTTCCTGCCGGCCTTCTCCTCTGCAAATATCTGCTTGGGCGCTGCGTGTCCAGCTCTTTATTTACCGGGCCCATAAAACACGTCTTCAGCAGGAACCCTTCCAGACAGTGCTCTCTCTTCCCGTCGGCCTCACCCCACCCAGCCGCACCACCTTCCACCCTCCACCCTCCACCCCCCGCCCCGCTGTTGGCACAGGAGTGACAGGGATTCAGGCGAAGGGCGGAACCCCCTTTTGACAATGATAAGCCTCTGTCTGCGAAGGGGGGGCTTTATGAATGATTAATTGTGGTAAAAGTGAGGCGGAATACCCCCGGGGGAGGCTGGCGCAGTAGGTGTGCGGGGACACGGCATGTGTTACCTCCATTGCCCTGTCAGGACTGCCAGTGTGTTTTCGCACCCTCCTGTAGACGAGAGAGAGACAGAGAAAAAGAGACAGAGAGAGAAAGAAAGAGAGAGACAGAGAGAATAGGAGAGAAACATATATTGGTGGGATGTCTGGATCTTCATTGACATTGCTCCGCCCTGACCAGAACAAAATATCCCTCAGAGACGTTCTCTCCTATCTGCTGTCTCTGTAGCATCCCGGCCTGTGTGGATCCATTGTTGTTCTCAGGCTCCCTGCCAAACCAGGACTAGCCAGTTGGACTAATTTGTTTAGGATTAGAATCTCTTATCCCTATCATGTCAACTTGTATATTGTATAAACAGCTGGGTGAAGTGGGTGGGGAGCTTCGGCTGACCTCCCTGAGCCAATTTTATTTGCATAGCACTTTTGAAAAAATTCCCAGAATCCCTTTCACAACCCCCACCACCCCTCCCCAAATCGCAAAGCGAGTGGCTGACCACGAAGCCACTCTGCAAACACAGGCTGTCAACTTCAGCAAGACGACCACCATACGCACACACACACACACACACAGGCACACATATGCTCACAGACGCGCTCTCTCTTTCTCTCTCTCTCTCTCACACACTCCCACACACTCTCTGTCTCTCTTTCACTCTCTTTCAATCTCTCGTTCACAGCTCCTCACGCCCTTATCCGCTCTTGTAGTCTAAACTCTCACCCCTTACTCTCCTCTGGATGCAAACCCAGCAGTGCACACCCTTTTCTCTCTCTCTCTCTCTCTCTCTCTCTCTCTATCCATCCCTCCGTCCATCTGCTTCTCCCCCTCCCTCTCCATTTCTCCCACCCCCGCGCTGACCACATCCACTAAACTCACTCCACAGGCACGCAGTTTGGAGAGTGTCGGAGGCGTGCGCTGCTGGCACTTTCCCCCACCCCTGCACTGGGCCCGGCTCCAGGACCGGACCGCCTGGTCTCTCTCTCCTCTCTCTCTCTCTCTCTCTCTCTCTCTCTCTCGCTCTCTCTCTCTCTCTCTACGCCTCTGATCGGACGAGCCCCCTGCTGGAGTCGTCACTCCCTTAGCGCAGCCATCCAGCCACCCACCCACCCACAAAAAACACAAAGACAGCGGAGGGAGTTTGTAAAGCAGGGGGTAAGCAACAGAAAAAAAAAACCCAAAAAAACTCCTGCTACAGTTGTTTCCGAGGCGAGGAGGAATTTGGCTACCAGTTGCACTAATGTTTTCAAGATGACTTTGACTGTTTGAAGGAAATCCCCCCACTTTAGTAGCCATTTGAAATTCCTTCTGTTTTATTGTGAGGAAGTAGGCGCTGGGTTAGTCAGCGGCCCTCCAGGGTAGCGTGTGCAGTCTGTCTGGGGCCACTGGTGTGTACAGTCGCCTCGATCCAGTCTCCCCCCGTTACTGGATAGGGTCTAGAGCTACGTGCACAGTTGTATTTATGAGTGAGTATGTGTGCGGAAAGTCTGGCTGGCTTATTCTTGGGCGTCCGTCTGAATTCCTGGGCAGAACATGGAACTGCATCGGTAGGAAACTCTGATCAGAAAGGCACTGAAGCGGGAGCGAGGCACACTACCGGCTAAAACCCTACTCACAATATGTTTTTAATAGGTAAGTAAACATTCGGATGTCTCTCTCTCCCTCTTTCATTCTTCGCTCGCTCTACTCTAATCCTCACTTTTAGGTCCCTTGCTCATATCCTTGAAGTCTCTGAGAACAAAGTGCCAAACCCTTGAGGATCACAGCTCAGGCCACATGAACGTAGAAACGTTTTGATGACTTGAAGAAGAAAACTACTCTCAAATCAGCAATCCAACTGTAATATATCTTATGAATACATGTTCTGGCATCTTGTCTTGCTGTGTCAGAGAGCTGTACCACAATGCCAGCACCAGCTACTGCAACCAGCCACTGGGTTTCGGCAGCCCTTGGAATAAAAGGAAAAAAAAGGGTTTTCTCTTTGATCATGTGACTCTTGCTGATATTGATTTAATTTATTTGAGACAAGAAGGAAGGGAGTGTGTTTTCTCACAGGAGATGACAGAGAGAGAATATTGGAGGCTGTAATCATACACTATGCGTTATAAAGAGCTAGAGAGCCTGGCTGCCACATGGTACTGACCGCTGACTGTACAGCCTCAACTGGCTTACACTCGTCACCTCTTTCTACTGGGATTGGTGGAAGAGCTGGTCTCATAAATTGGTGGGGCGTGTTTATGTGTGTGTGAGTGTGTGTGTGTGTGTGTGTGCGCGTGTGCTTTTCTATCTGTCGGCATTTCTTCCACTCCTCCTCTCCCTCTGTGGTGCTTGCTGATCACTGAGCTGTGGAGAACAGGTTGATGCAGTCACACCTGCAGTCTTTCTCTCTCTCTCTCTCTCTCTCTCTCTCTCTCTCTCTGTGTGTGTGTCTCTGCCTCTCTTGTCGTCGTCTCTCTCATCTCTCGTTGTCTGTCTGGTGTCCTTGTCTAGACGACACGTCCATCCGTCCCTTCAGGCAGCCGTCTACAGATAAGACAGAGAGTGGAAGACTTCCTCGGCTCATTTTTCAAGAGCAGACAGGGAAATATGATACATGGTGAAATGCTATTGTTAATTGTATCTTCTCTTAGACAATAGACATAGTCTGTGTGTTTGTGTGTGCGCTCACATGCATGTGCGCGCATGGGCGTGTGTGTGACTGGCTGTGTGCTTCTCCAGGATGAAATCTTGATCTGAATCCCAGCATTAAAAAGAACAACATGTTGTGGGTGGGTGCTTGTTGTCTTCTCAGCTTGTTTTTTTTTTTTTCAGTGCTGCTTGGCTTACACTTAGTCAAATCCCTTTACATCCTATTATTGTATGATTCCCTGTTAAGACACCTAGTAACCACTCACCCGGTGTCACATTAACGGGTATGGATGGCACATTGGAGCAGATTAACGACCTAAACAGGGCAAAGATTACGACTCCTCCCTCCCCCCGGCCGAACAATTGAACCCGGATTAGGTTCAGGAGGAAGGTGCGTGTGTTACAGGGTCTTCGATGGGGGGTCTAGGGTGGGCTCTTGTCACTGAGCAGCATACTGACCAGCTGCATCTGCCCACTACTGCTGTAATGGCTAGCAAGCAGCCTCCTCGCCTCTAGCGCTGTTTCCCTTTTGTTCCCATGACAACCGGGCCTTCTTTTTTCTCTGCTCCGCCTCCCCGCCTGCTGCTCACTCCGGGCCGTCCGTGGGGGCCTCTGCCTAGGCCTGCGGTAGTGTGTGTGTGTGTGTGTGTGTGTGTAGGTGTGTGTATGTGTGTATTTGTTTTTGTGTGTGAACCAGACTCCTCCACCCCCTACACCTACACTGTAGTGAAGCTGTAGCACTAGTCAACACCTCCACCTCCAGAGGTTCAGGGATGTGTGTGTGTGTCTTTGTTTGTGTGTTTGTGCATCTAAACCCAGAAAACAACGGTGTGTGCATGTGTGTGTGTGTGTGTGTGTGTGTGGGGGGGTGTTTAGATGAGAGGGAGGTGGGGTTCCCCCACCCCCATGCTCCCCTCTCCTTTAATTCTCTAATAGGATTAATCTCCATCGCTGTCAGGGATCGGCGCCGATTAGGATGCACATGACCCGATTTTCTTAAGCGCCCATACAAGTGCACCGCTGGCACCACTTAAGACCCGGAGAAATAAATAAACAGGGCTTCAAAAAAGGCGGGCAGAGAAAACACACAACTTTTACGAGGAGCTGGCTTAGCGGCGGCAGGCTCCGTGGATCCATGTCATCCCTTTAATAAGCTGCTAAATAAACAGTTGTGGCGAGCTCAGCACCGGCGCTCTCACGCCTCGGACCTTCGCTCCACTTCTCCTGCTCTGCTTTGGTTGGCAGCGGCACCCAAAACAGCCCCAGCACCAACCCAGCCCACTTTTATAACCTGTGTGTTTTCACACCGGCACCTCATTAGGTTAGGCTAGGATTCATTAGGCTTTAAATAGGGAGTCAGTCCAGGGAGGGCGTCATATTGAAATGCTGCGAGTGTAGCCCACGTCTTTAGATTCAATGGTGGTGTGAGAATGCTAGAGCATACTGAGAGAGAGAGAGAGGGAGAGAGAGGGAGAGAGAGAGAGAGAGAGAGAGAGTTGTGAGTAGCCTCATGTATATTGCTCAGCAGGAGGCAGCCAACAGACATGACACAGAGAGGGCGGGGTCAAGGCCTGTGAGTGACAGGCTGTGGAGTCAGCAAGACCCAATGTGACAGAGGTGACGGCCGCTGCATTATTATTCTGTACCTACTACTGTTCAGGGTGGGCCAGCAGTCAGCCCTTCTCCTAATCCAGACCCCCTTGGCTATTGTTACTGCACACAAGACACAAGATTCTGTAGCGGTCTTATCTGGTCCTGTTGTGTTAAGGGCTGATCTGAAGTTCCCCTCCAATTCTTCTTCTCCTCTAATATCACTTTTAACTTCAGAGATTTCCACACCTGACATCTAGACCTCCTCATTCTATTGCTTCATCTCCTCTCCCCCTTTTTTTTTTTCCTCGCCCTCTCCTCTCCTTGTCCTTCTGTCTGCGGCCCTCTCCTCTCTTGGTGTGTGAACAGAGGCTTTCACGGTCTTTCTCTGTCACTCTGTATGTCTCTCTCTCTCCCTCCCTCCCTCCTTCTCTCGCTCTCTTTCTCTCTCTCTCTCTCTCTCTCTGGGGCAAGCCTGTTAATAATGCAGGAGGATTAGCTGATTTATGTGGGCTGGAGGGCTGAGCAGAGCCGGGGTTCCTGGGGGCGACAGGCAGAAAGAAGGGGCCAAGGAGTGCGGAGGGCGGCGCCATGCAGGAGCCCCGGTTTGCCTGCCTGGGTGATGGGGCTGGACGTCTGCCTGGCAAGCTGGCTGGCTGTAATAATCACCCTCCTCCTCCTCCTCCTCCTCCTCCTCCTCCTCCTCCACACAGCTCTGCCAGGAGACCTCTCCGCTGGGACTGGGGTGATAGGAGGTGGCAGTAGAGAAGGAGGGAGGGATAGGGGGCTGAAAAGGAGAGAGGGTTGTATACTGTATGTCACCAGGCTACCTTGTAACCCCTCCCTCCAAAATGTACGAGGCCACAGTCACACCCGTGCCTCACTGGCTGCAGCATCAAGCCCTCCTCACTTTTTCTGTGTGCTTTATCCAGATAAGGAATGTTCTCCGATATTTCTTTCCACATATTCTATATTTTGTCCCCAAGCATAGTACTGAACCAGAACAGCCTGCCCTTACCTTGTCATGTTTCCTCCTGTGGTCAATCATTGGAGGCCATTTTGTGTTGCAGCCGTAGCACGGTGCTAGTTAAACAGTATGGTGTCTGTTATAGCTTTGCCTTGTCCACAAGTCAGTGGTACAGGTACAAGTGTGGACACACATACACATACACACACACACACACACAGGTTGGGTTTTAAGTGGTTTTGGAGGTAGAGGTTTGTAAGGTTGGGTCCGCAGGCTGAGCGCTATAAAATAAGCTGAGGGATTGTGGGGGATTTCCACCTGTCTGGGGCTGTGGTGCAAAGTGTAAGGGGGTGTGTTTGTATAAGTGCAAGAATGTGTGCACGTGTGCATGTGTCTATTTTTTATGTTTATGTGTGTGTGTGTGTGCGTGTGTGTGTGTGTGCGTGTGTGTGTGTGTGTGTGTGTGCGTGTGTGTGTGTGCGCGCGCCCCTGCATGCTCCTGTGCTGTGGTCCATGAGCCATGGGCTATTCAGAGCCAGCAGCAGACTGATGGGTTTATCCCTGCTGTCTGCCCAGAGGATGAGCTCACTCGCTGCCTGGCTGATTAAGACTTCCATGCAATTGTTCTCACACTCCCAGGAAAGGATCGATTCATGTTTGGATTGATTCATGTTTAAAGAAAATCAAATCAAACAACGATCCGTCAAGAGGGGCTGATAATGGATTTTTACCATGTCTTTCCCGTACGTGGTCGCAGCCAGCTCTCTGCACACAATACATGATCCACCGTCGCGTGTGTGTTTGTGCGAGCGTGTGCGTGTGTGCTCTCATTCAGGCGTCTTCATACATATGCATGAGACTTCACGGCAGTGTGACTTGGGGGAAATGAATGTGCAAAGAGCCGGGCGCCCGGGCCCCTCGCTCAAGTGCACCGGCGGGCGCGTAATGGGAATGCAATTTAAGCAGTGGTTAATCAGTGTGTTTTCTCTGGCTTGCCCAGCAATGCATAATAGACAATCAGCCCCCAGTCACACGGGCGTTGCTGCGAATGGTCAATTACTCATCATAGTCTTGTTAAACACACAGTTCAGCCAGCCAGGGACAGATTGCCCTGCTGGTGCCATCATTATGGTAAAGAACAAAGCAAAGCAACGCTATGTGTCTGAAAGAGAGGGACATAGGGAAAGAGGTACGAGAGAGAGAGAGAGAGAGAGAGAGAGAGAGAGAGAGAGAGAGACAATGAGGGTTAGGAAGAGGCATGCACTTAGTGTATTTCTGCTCATGGAAGTGGGAGAGGAGAGGAGAGGAGAGGAGAGGGTCATTGTGACAAAGCAGTGGGGGGGGGGGGGTGAGAGATTGAAGGGAGCGGAGAGAAAAAAGGAGTAAAACGCCAAGATGGAACCAAAGGAGAGAGGAACAGTATGGGATTGTCAGAGGGACTTTGAGAGTCAGGCAGAGAGAAAGGAAGAACGAGAGGGAGAGGAAAAAGAGAGAGGGTGAAATGGAGCAGAGCAATAAGAGAGATTGAGGGCATGAAAGTGAGAGATGGAGAGCATAAGATAATGGAGGGAGGGAGAGAAATTGAGAAAGGGACATCGGGGAATAGGAGCAAGTGTGTGTGAGAGCGAGAGGGAGAGAGCCTGAGAAAGTGTGTACTCAGCTGTGAGATGAGACCTCTGTCTGCCCATGGGGAGAGGTGGTGTGAGGAGAGAGAGAGGAGCGAAGGGGGAGGACTCTCTGCTGTCTACGGGCTGCTGTGAGGGGGAGGAGGAGACTCTCACACTCTCTCTCTCTCTCTCTCTCACACACACACACACACACACGCACACGTTCTCCCCAGGGCAGCGATCAAATCTGCCTGGCTTAAAGATTCCACCTCAAGGCCAGTGGGTTCCATCCTTTTTCATCTACATCTAGGATCTGATCCAGTTTCTGGCCACCACTCTGTTCTAGCATATAGACACACATGGTCGGTGTTACTCACTCTGAACTGTGAGGCTGGGAACAGAAGAGACTCCCGTACGCACGATCCTCTAAATCTAACCATGTTTTCTCTCTCTTCTCTTTCTCTCTGTGTGTGATTGCAGGCAGTGGATTGATGGGTAACTCTTCCGCCTCCTTCATGGGAACCTTTCTGGCCAGCAGTCTGGGTTCTCCCCCCTCCCACCCGTCTCACCCCTCCCGGCCGCCCTCCTCGCCCTCCTCACCCTCCTTCCGCGGCGGACCCCACTCCAGCGCCTCGCAGATCTGGTTCCCCCACTCGCATGAAGGTACCTCAAGTCACGCAAAAAAAAAAAATACACACACACACACACACACACACACACACCCGCCCACAACCTCACTCCCTCATCTGACCGCGCCGTCTGAATACTGAGATATTCATGTCTTGGATCGGGGCAGTATAGGGGACGGAGCTTAGCAGGGTGTATTGTTACTCTGACATTGTGTATTTTTGGCCCGTGTTAGGTTTCCACTAAAGGACGGCTTGTAATCGTCTAGCAAGAGCCAGTCTCCCACCCTTTTATTTGTGCACAGAAATAGGCGCAGGCCCAGCGCGTTTGGGATGGAGCACCGTGCCATGGTTTTTGGATGGGGACGCAGGGTCAAAAGTTCAGCCAAGGAATCTTGCGGTATTCAATTCACGTCAGCAAGAATGTCACTCAGGCTCTCGGAAGCAGCGCGCGCGAATGCGGGCCAGTAAAAAGTTGCAGTGATTGCAGAGCTTTCAGCTGGTGTCTCCAGTACGGCTTTAATGGGGTGGTTCCCACCCACCCGGCACTCAGCGTTACAAAACCCCGGCTGCACACACATGCAGCCGTGAAACACGCATCCATACACACACTCACACATACAGGGCAGCACCTCGTATTTCTGCTCTGACACAGCTTGGAAGTCAGACAAGGATAAAGTAGAGAGATTAATCTGCCAGGGTATTTTGGGAATTCAAATGCTAAGGATTGCAGATACATGTAAAACCTATCCACCGCCACCTCTGATACCCACATGGCCATACTTAACACATGGTTTGCTTTCCTGTGACCTCATTTCCGCTTCTTTTTACATTTGCATTTTCATAATCTGTTGCTAATTACATGATGTGATGACCGCCTAATGCCATCAAGTCACCACAACCTTTGAAGTTAACAGGCTCTTGTTACTTCAGCCTTCTTGGGTTTTTTTTTTTTTTTTTTTTTTTAATAAGAATAGCCCAGCTGTTGGTTGATGGGGGGACGCCAGTGGGGAGTGTGTGTTTGTTATTTGTGGTCACTGATCAGCGGCGCTCCAGTTGCGTGATGTGTGGCCGGGGCTGATTGGGTGCAGTGCAGCTGGGATGCTGGCTGTTGTTGAGTGTGTGTTCAGCCATGGGAGCCCTCTCCCCCGCCTCCCTCAAATGTCCTGACCACCAGGGACTGAGTCAGTGGAGAGAATAGGTGAAACTCCCCAGACTTCTTCAAATAAACACGGAGAGTCAAGAAGAACGGGGCTTGAATGAGATATTAGCCCCAGCATCAGTGAATCTTCAATTAGATAGATTTTCCCACAAAACACATCTTGTAAGAATCAATGTTTCTTTTACCTTGTAGTGAGGGTTTCATTGTCAAAGGTTTCCTTCTTGTGGAAAAGTAGAATAATATTAATAAGAGTGATGATGATAATGCCAAGCCTAATAAAAGTAATGGAGGTGATTATGACTGGGATTATTACTCAGTTGGCAATGGAGGCCATTATCTCTATTGCAGTTTAATTGCATATAACGCACTAAGAGCATGATTGAATCCAGACTGTTCATCAACCACATTCAGCTGTTCCCTCCTCAAGATAATTGCATATTGTCTTTTTCCTGTTTTGCATAAAAAGCAAGTCATCAAAATGAGCGGCACAATTACCCAGGCTCTCGCCTCCTCTCTCCGGGTGTCGGCAGAACCCCACCAGCAGCAGAGTAGGCACTGGTGTGTGTGTGTGTCTGTGCGTGTGTGTGTAGTAGGTTTACAGTGTGTCACTTGTAACCTTAAAGATATTCCATGGATTTTTTGCGAGTGTGTATTTTGTGTGTCTGCTTGCATGTGAACCTAAGCGTACCAGCTCAAATTTGTATTCAAAGATTTTCGTATGATCCTCATGTCTCCTGCATATACCTGTCTTGGTGCCGAATCTCTTTGTCTTCTCCTTCTTCTGACACATTTCCCAGAGATTAAAGGGATAAAATCTACCACGTATTGGGCGATACATAACAATGCTCTCATTAGTCACTTGCTAACCACAGTCGCTTGATGTGGATAAACACCTTCCGAGTTGACAGTGAGTGCGTATGCGAGACTGAGAGTAGCACCTCATCACAAATGGAGCAGACTGAATCACAAGGGCGTTCAGCAGAGAATGTATTTATTTATTTATTTATTTTTTAATTCAACCTTTATTTAACCAGGCAAGTCAATTATGAACAAATAATTTTTTTCTTTGCAATGACAGCCTGGAAAGAGGCAAAGGTTCCTAATGGGGAATTGTGCAAAAGGGGAGGAAAAAAGAAGAGGTATACAATAAAGTAATAATAATAACAACAGTAAAAACAGTAATAATAATAATAATAATAATAATAATAACAACAATAACAATAATAATAATAACTATAATAATAATAACAATGTCTTTTACTTACTAACAGAAAACACAATAAAAACAGTACTGCAACTAAATGCCACTAAAATCAATCAATCACAATTAAAACGTGGTAAAAACATACAACAGCATTGTCCTGACCGCACTGTCAGTGTAGTCGTTTTGCTGAGAAACAGTTGTATGTGTTCCTGTAACTGTCTACAGAGTCCAACTCGTTCCAGTCACTGGGAGCAGTGAACAGGAATGAGGAGCGGCCAAGGGAACTCTGAGGACATTTAGCTGGATGCGACGAGCAGACCTACGCCCTGATTTACTAAAGCTTCTCATGGATCCAAAAACTTTTAGCATGCGCAAAACCAGTGACACAATCCCTGATTGGTCAAGCAAATTGGCTTGCACCCATCACAAGTCTTAGTGCTGACGTTGTAAAGGTTTTTGTACCCACTAAAGGTTTTACTAAATCTGGATCCTAGTGTTACGGGAAGCTGATGAGACTTGTGACATATTTGTCAGAGACCAACGAGGGTGTTGTAAATAAGTGTGAGCCAGTGGATTTTGAGCGAGTATATAGAGAGGGCCAGTTAACTGATGCACACAGATCACAGTGGTGTGTTCAATAGGGAGCATGGGTGACAAACCAGTAGCTGAATGGTAATATGGTATTTTGGATAAAAGGTAAGCTTGGCAGAGAGAGTGAAGGAGGAACAGTTACAGTACAGAAAGTCAAGTCTTGCTTTGGCTTTTGCCTGAAGATTTTGTATGTGTTGGGCGAAGGAGAGGATACTGTCTAACCAAACGCTGAGAGAGACGGTCTCCAGAACTGAATCATTAGTGGTGGCGATGGTGCCAGAGGGTATCACGGATTAGAAGAAGAGGTTTTTGTTTCGGATTCTCACAAGGCAAACCACGTATGTGCTCTGCCGGGCAGCTGTGTTTGGATTTATTGCGAGTACAGTAATGGTTACCGTGTGTGCCACACGTGGGACTGTCTGTTGTTCATTTGCCGAGGGGAGAAGTGGGCTGTTCATTGTCACACTGAGAGAGAGAGAGAGAGAGAGAGAGATGTGGTGGTGTTGTTTGGGTGTGGGTGCAAGAGAAGAGAGAAAGGGAAAAAACAGGGAGAGCTGGTGGTGTACTGACTGTTTCAATAAATTGCAATGCTTTTTCATAACACCTGGTAAAATGGATTAGGCCCATTGAGATTTTGAAATTTTTTTTTTCATGTTTAGAGCTGCTGGAATGAACCCCATTGAATGCACTGAGTGGAAAAAATAAAAAAGAGAAAATAGACCAAAAAAAAAAAAAAAAGGGAGCTCCTCATAGGCCTAGGGCCAGCTGGCCACAGTCCAAATGACTTCTTGCGTTATGCCAAAAACAATGACAGCCTCATATCTCTGTCCACACACATACACACACTTTGCCTGCACACACGCACAAATGCCTGCACACACCTTTCTAATCCACTTCTGTTTGATACGCTTTTCCAAGCCTATCTTCAGTAGTCCATCTTTCCTTCTGTGTGCAGTTGCTCGCTTTTCCTTTTGTGGGATTTAAGCTGCATCCCCCACCTATCCTCTCTCTCATACCCGTCGCTTTCATTCTCTTTCTCTCCCTCTCTCTCTCTCTCTCTCTCTCTCTCTCTCTCTCTCTCCCTCTGTCTCTCTCTTTTGTGGCAGCCTGCATCCCTTCCTTTCAATTAGTCAAACCTGAAGCGATCCACCACTGCACTGCCCCTCCTCCGCCAAACATCTCTCGTCTCCTCTCCTCTTCTCCTCCCTTTCTGTGTCTTGATGGTTCTGTCACTTTTTCTCAATTAGCGGACCTGACAGGCAGCTCAGCCTGCTCCTCCTCTCCTCTTGGTCGTCCTCTGACATGCTCTCTCTCCATCCCTCTCTCTCTCTCTCTCTCTCTCTCTCTCTCGCTCGCTCTGAAATCTCACAGCCATTTCCCCAGGGGCAATATACAATTAGGCATTTATGTTATTTTGCCTTTCAGTAAAAGTGAAGAAAGTAAGGCCCTCTTCAGTAATTGTATGGGCTACTGTCTGCAGAGCAGGTGTAACGGGAGCAGATAGGGATGGAGAGAGAGAGGGAGAGAGGACGGTTCCGTGCCGGCGAGGAAGCGACACACTCGGTCGCCTGCCTCTAATTCAGCAGCCTTAATTCTCCTCTGCCTGTAGGTGCTGTTCTATATCCAACCCCCTTCTTTGTCCTCCCTGTCGGCCTGCTTCTCTCAACCCACCACGCTGTGAGAAATGCCTTCAGAACTTCTGGAAATCCCTCCCTGGGATGCAGCTCTGTTTGTTCTGCCTCTCGCCCCTGCTCCGCCCGTGGAAAGGAGGGCATGCGCTGTGAACTCCCCTCCGTCATTCACTTGCCGATGCTGAGCTGTTTGTGTGTGTGAGTGTGTGTGTGGAGAGAGAAAGAGAGAGAGAGAGAGAGAGAGAGAGAGAGAGAGAGAGGGGGGGGCTGCTGTGGCGTCAGCAGACTGCACTAAGACCCTGCTCACGTCGCCTGCAGCAGCAGCAGCAGCAGAAGCAGCAGCTTCCCTTGTCCTGGCCAGATTAATGGCTGAATGGGCTCTGCCGTGCCCAGCGGTCCCCCTCTTGCCGCCCCAATGGAGGGCATGCTGAAACCGAGCGGGCTGGCATTATCGGGCACAGCCAGACCACGCTGTGAAAGGGGATTACGCCGTCAATCGTCACGCTCACAAACAACATGCTGCCGCAGAAAAAAAGAGCCCCTCTCCCAGCTAGGATAAAGACTGCCAAACAGCTCTCTCCTTTCCTCCCTCCCAAAATCAGAGAAAAATGTCTTGTTTAAACAAAGGATTCCCCCCCTCCCTCTGTAGATGAATTGGCATAAATGTGCGTGCTTATTAATCATGACAGCCAAGACAGTGACAGAGACAAAAGGGGAGAGAGAGCGAAAAGAGAGAGGTAGAAAATAGGTGAAAGAGGAAAGAGAGAGAGAGAAAGTGAGGGTATGTAATTATCACCCCCTTGCCCTCCTCAGAAAGCAGCACCTCCTGTGTTATTGGAGGGCTGTTTGCCCTCTCTGTGCATTTCATTAATTAAGATGGGAGGATGCGGAGGCCTCTCTGAGACGAGGTCATTAAGCCCACCACAACACTCCTCCCTCCCCAGAGCCGACACACAGCACAGGCCCCATTGTTCCACCGGCAGAAAGTGAGACATTCAACACTCGGAGCTGCTGTAAAAAACCCACGGCACTGCGCACACCGGGCCAAATGAACTGCATCTGCACTTTCTGGGATCAGGCCGCACACTTGCCAACACAAATACGTCTGTCTTTCATTTAGCTTGTAGAGCCATGTTTTCCTCTCTCGCTCACTCCTTTCCTCCCTCCGCCCTCCTTCATCTGTCTGTGGGTCTGTGTTTGAATGTGAGGTTGCAGGGTGAGACAGGTGCAAAGGCAGGCATGGAGAGACGTGAACCACCTGGGCTTCTCAAGATGACTTAGAGGCCACAGAGATGCTTGTATGTGATGCTGGTGGTCAGTTACACTCTCCGTCTCTCTTTATCCCAATCACATGGATGAATGGCAATGCACCAACACACAAAATACCTTTACATCTCTATCTGTTTTCTCTCTTTCTCTCCCTGCCACTCTTTCTGTCCTTCCTTCCTTCCTTCTTTCTCCTCTATTCGCTGCCATTGGTGCACTCGTGGTAATGATGTGTATAGGGTATCATTATCTTTTCCTTGTTTATTTCTGGAGCCTGTGGGTGGCAGGGAGGAGATGGGGAGGGCCCAGGTTTAACCATAATGTTTTGTTTCAGTATAGCATTACATAATATGCTCAGTAGAGCATTTTCCGTATAGTGCCTGTACCTTCAGTAAAGAATTTCATAATACACCCAGAATTCCCTATTTTTCCAGTTTACTTTTACTTTATTATTACCATCTCTTCTGACAGTGTGGAATAAATTAGTTATAGATAATTAAATTCACACTGCTTTATATAGATTTTATGGTTACCAAATTGCTGTGTAAAAGTGTGTTGTCATAGCAATGCTGTTTTCTTTGTCCAAATGCTGTGGTGGTCTTTCATCTCTATCCATGTTTTCTCTCTCCTCCACCTTCAAAGTCCTTTGTGTTTTTCAAATGTCCCAATGCAGAATGAGTTGTGTGTTTGGTTGTGGTGTAAATGTCCTCCAGATGGGCTTGTTGTAATAGGCCCAGGTGCGCCGGCTTAAAGGCCCCACATCCAATCGACCTTTCACCCCCGGTGTAGGTCAGCGAAGGGCACCAGCCCAGCTCTCCAGTCAATGTAAACACGAGCCTGAAATCCGGCCTTATCACTCCATTCAGATGGAGAGGAGCGCTACAGCCAGCGCTGACAGAGGGAGAGACATGGAGAGATAAAGAAAGAGCCATATGTTTGGAGGACACATTTCATACATTACAGCGATTCCCAAGACTGAGCTTGTCTTCTATTGTTTGCATTCTAAACCCAAGCAGGAACAGCAAACATGACAAGCAGAGCCAGTAGTTATTTGCGTACGAACACCACCAGCTGCATTGGACCTGAAGGATTATATCGGGTTGGTCTGGATAAATGCAACTCGCTGGTTACTCTCCTGTCTTATCAATTATATTTCTCTGTCTCTCTCTCTCTCTCTCTCTCTCTCTCTCTCTCTCTCTCTCTCTCTCTCTCTCTCTCGTGTCTCTCTCTCTCTCTACTATCTGTCTATCCATCCTATCTCAGCAGCTCCAGGGTATCCTCGATTCTCAGGGAGTCTGGCCCACACCTTCCTTCCCATGAGCCACTTGGATCACCATGCCAACAGCGGAGTTCTCTACGGGCAGCACCGTTTCTATGACACTCAAAAAGGTGAGGCACAAGATGATTAAAATTTAATCAGACAGAAATAAGACATTTAAATCCAATTTATACAACCAAGTATGCAGTAATTTGATTTGGAATATTTGATATGAGGATGCCTATAGGGATACTATCATGAGAGCTAAATAATCTAATTCTGTCATTGCCTTTTCCTTTCTTGACTAATGCATTCCTCTTTATTGGCCTGTCTTCCTTCATCTCACAGAGAACTTCTATCTTCGAAGCCTCCCGTCCCAGCCTCCTCTCATCTCAGCCAATCACAGTCTGCCACCAATGTCCAGGGCAGGTCCAGGACACACTCAGGGGTCCTGCAGCAGAGACAGAGACCCGGGGGGAGGGTCAGGTCTACATAAGGGTCTGAAGGAGGGGTCTGTGGAGAGGGGAGTGGTACCCACCAAGGACAAGGAGAGGTCCAGCAGCAAACAGGAGGCCAAGGAAAGGCAGCAGCAGCAGCACCACAGCCACCAGCCACCCCAGCCCACGCATCACCACCATTCCCACCCCCATCAGCAGCACCCTCACTACCCACAGCACCCGCTGCCCTTAGAGGAGGTCAACAGTAGGGCACTGGAGAGGCACAAGACGTCCCTCACCATGGAGTACAGCAAGGAGCACCCCCAGACCATGGGCAAGCCCCTCAGCGCCTGTCTGCACAATGGCAAGATGCAAAATGGAGACACAGGAACTGGAGCAGGGGCGAAGGCCTCCATGTCCAGCTGTGGGGAGGGCACCGCCCGCGGAGCTATGGGGGGTGGGGGGAGCAGCCAGGCCAGACATATGGGGTCCAGCGGCAGCAGTCGCTGCACCAAAGAGGGGGTGAGTGGGGAGATGAGGATCAGCGAACAGCCCTCAGACTGTCTGGAAAGGGGTCAGGCGCCGCTCCACCACTCCCTGTCCTACTCTGTACCCCCACCCTTGCACATGGGCTCTGCTGCTGGAGGGGCCCATCCCCATCCCCACCCTCACGCTCACCCCCACACTCACCCTCATCCAGGGGGCTTCCACTGCCTCCAGCTCCACCCCAGCCATCCACACCACCCACATCACTCCCACCACGCACATCACCACCCGGACTTCTTCTGCCCGCCCCCTCCCGCTCCTCTAGCCAACCCCTCCTCACATGAGAGGGGGCCAGCCAATGCGGGGCGCGAGCCTAAAGTCACAGGGCCTACATTTGTGCCATCTGTGGGACACCTGGGGGACAAGTCCAGCGGGCCCTTCCAGCTTGGCAACCCTGACTGTCAGGGGGTGGGTGGTGGAGGTGGAGGGGGCAATGCCAAGGACAAGGTCATGGAAAAGAATGGAGGTGGTGGGCACCATAGTAATTGGCACAGAAAACAACAACAACAACAACAACAGCAACAACAACAACAACAACAACCCCAGCAACAGCAGCACCCATACAGAAAGGCAGAGAAAGCTCCAGATTGGATGCAGTCGCACCACCACCACCTCCAGCCCTCACAGCTTCCCCCACCTCCCCAACAACAACAGCCTCCACATCCCCAACAGCAGCACCAGGTCGTGCGTTCCCGCAGTGCCGAGTGCATCAACAGCGGTGTGGACACAGATGTGTTCAGGGCCTCGCTACCCCAGGGGCCCAAGGCTGGACACTCTGTCCCCCACTCTGTCAACACTTCTCCCTACAGAGACTGTTCCCATCCAGGGCCCCCACCCAACTCCTCCCCCCTTGGGGGTAAAGGTATGGCTCAACATGGTGGAGCTGGAGCAGGCCCTGGTCCTGGGGCGGGGGGTAGCTGCTCCTTACAGAGAGATGGTCAAAAGGTAGCCAGGATCCGCCACCAGCAGCATGGCCGGCCTGGCCCAGATGCCCCTTCTCCAGCTGAGCTGAACCAGGGGAACAGTCAGGAGCTGAAGAGGAAGATGGACATGTCTCCTTATGGGTACAGCAGCAACAGTGGGCAGCACCACCACCAGCAGCCCCCAGTGCCACCCTGGGCCATGAGGCCTCCCCACCACATGCCACAGCCTGAGGAGGAGCAGAGGAAGTCTTACATGGAGTTAGGGAGCACTAGCCGGCAGCATCCCCAGCAGCAGCAACAGCAGCCAGGCATGGGCCTGCCTCCTCCCCAGCCTTCCTCTGCACCTCCTCTCAGCCAGCAACAACAGCAGCAACAGCAGCAGCAGCAGCAGCAGCAGCAGCAGCAGCAGCAGCAGCAGCAGCAGCAGCAGCAGCAACCTGAGCCCCAGGGCCCAACACAGGGGGAGAGCAGTGCCATGAAAAGCCTGCTGAAGTATAGCAACCAACAGCAGCCCCTGCTCCTCTCCCAGAAGAGTCCCTTTGGGGGGCTGGGCAGCCTCAAATCAGGCCCTGCTGGGGGAAGCTGTGCCCTGCAGGGCAGCAAACAGACTCTACCTACCAGGAAGGGCCCATCCAATGACAGTGAGCGCCCTGATTGCAGTGGGCGGAGCCGGGATATGGGGGAGGCAGGTCATGGAGAAAGCGAGGTGCGACAGCCGCCAGTGGGAATTGCAGTGGCTGTTGCCAGACAAAGGGAGCCTCCTTGTCGTTCAGCAGACAGTCACCCCAGCAGCCGGCAGGGCAGGGTGCACCCCTCTGTGAAAGGTAAGCGCCCCGGGTCACTGCTTCAATAAACAGAGGTGCAGGGAAGTGAGAGCAGCTTGTTTATCTGTGACCTGTGGATGACCTGGCTGTGAAAAAATAAACCTGAGACAAGCAAAGCCTAAAGTTGAAAAAGCATGATTTGAGAAAAAGTAAAATACTGGTGAAAATAGTTTTTTGCTCATTTCTATCATTTTTGCATTACTTCAGGCCAACATAGATTTTATTCAGTACATTGAGTATCTTGTTATGTATGTAATTCTCATTGGCTTTTACTGCTCAGTATGAATTGCTCTGAAGTAACCCATTGACACATTAACCCCAAGCCATAACAATTCAATGTGAAGAGAGCGGTGTCCATATTATTTAGCTTTCTTGCTCCTTTCAGGCAATAACCAATAACTGTTCCCAGAAAGGCAATATTTGAGTAAACGGAAAAGCATAGTTTCATTTTGAATTAATACTTGCAAACAGAGCAATTTGCTCCACACCTTATCAATATTGCTGAGCTTGGCTCAAAGTGCTTGTTGTTTCTGTATTTGGTGTTGGCTAATGACAATATCAGTAAGTCTCCTTAACAGACCCTACCACAAATAATACAAATCAAAGCTAGGTAATATTTTAAACAAGGCAATAATCAACACTTCATCCTCTATGAATGATGCAGTCCCCCTCACGACCAATCAGTAATAAATATGTCACCTCGTTTTGACCTGTGATTGCCTCACCCAGCGACTGCCAATTGGTGTAATTTTAAAAATGCTGGAGAGCATCTTTCCACTGACAGAGAGATGGACAGACGAACGAAAGAATGGGGGGCATCTTGGGGGGCAAAAATATGTAAAATAGAGGTATGATGAGGGAAATGAAAAAACAATCGAGGAAAAGAAGAGAAACGTATATGAGAGTATGGTCTAGACTGGGTTTTAGAAAGGTATAAAAAGATAGCTAGAAAGAAGGCAGCACTAAGCACTGTCAGTGTTCCAGGAGGGTCTCCTGTGAGCCGGGTTAGGTAGTGTTTAGAGAGATGGTGAGAGACTGGGGAATATGCGCTCACCGGGGAACAGAAAGCTAATGGTTAAGCTAATGTTTGTCTCCCAGGACCACCCCGCTCCATGTATCCCTCAGATCCTGCCACTGAGGAGGAGAGGAAGAGGATGAGTGGAGAACAGATAGGTCTGACTTGCTTGGACAGAGACAGAGAGGCATACATCAGGTGAGCGACTGCAAAGCTACTCCGTATCCGAATCCATAATCTGTATTGTTATCAGCCTTTACTTGTCATCATTCAAATATCCTTATCTTTGTCTTATTTTCCCCACGCTAGGGATAATAAGGAACGAGTGGAGTTTGCAAGGATCCACCCCTCCAACAGTTGTCACGGTGACCTCACCTCTCATCTCATGGTCCCAGGCGGGACTTCCCTTCAATCTGGCCAATTAGGAGATCCCTCTGCACATTCTGCTCACCATCACTGGATGCCAAGAACTGGAAGCCCCTCCCTATGGATGACAGGACACTCCTATGGTGAGGGAATATGAATACTTTTGGAAATTAGGAAGCTGAAATTTTGCTATTGCATCGCAGCTGTGTAACTCTATGGTGTAACTCCATTTAATTTAGTGACAGTAGTATGTTACAGTATGCAACAGAAGGTAGTACAGCTGAGGCATATATCAAAAATCGAGGTATTTTTATCCTCAGCCGACTTGGAGAAGGTCAGTCGTGCTTTTATATAATCTCGCTCTGACTGTAACTCCCTTAATGCCTGCCGCAGTCAAAACTCAATCTCTCATCTTCGAGCTTGTACAGAATTCAGCAGCCAGGATTTTACAGAGATCACATCACCCCAATTTTAGCATCTTTTCGCTAGTTGCCAGTCAGTTTTAGAATTTATTTCATTTCTTCACTGATTAATTTTAAAGCTCAGCAAGGTTTGACCCCTATATTGTTGACCTTTTAACCCCCTATGAATGAGTGTAGCCTGAGATCCTGTAGCACTGTGCCCTTCTGAAGGTTTCTCGATCTAGACTCAAGACTCTAGACTTCAGACTAATTTGTTCAGACTTGCTTCTATGTAATGATTTATCTTAAACTGTCTCTTATTGTTCTTATTTGTTCCTATCATTTTTAATTTGTCTAGTGTCTTCTGGCTGCACTTTGTAAACTGTTTTTAGATAAGTGCTATAAAAATACATTATAGCCTACTATTTATTGTTAATATTATTATTACTGTTACAGTGTAACAGTTCTACGTTGAATATGACAGGTACGTAATTTAAACTGAGATCACTTCTGTATTGCAGGGATTGGTCATACGGCCCTGCACCAGAACCTGCCCCCAGGTTTCTCAGCAGCCATGCCAGGCCCTCTGCAGCCAGTCCTTCCCCTGCCCCAGGACCCCTCCGCCCAGCTGGTGGTCCTGCCCACGGAGCCCCCGGCCCATCCTGCTACCCATCACCTGGGTATGCCATAACCTCCTTTACTCCTCAAGTGAAATTGGAATTTATTTCTGTAGACAACACAACCTCCAAGAAATAGGAGAGTTTGTGCATTTGTGTGTGTGTTCCTTGTTCATTTCTTACATACATTCATGATCTGCCACACGTAAATCCATACATGCGGATTCACAAAATTCATATTCGACTACTTCACCTCCTACTGACTAGTTATTAATGCTGTGATTTCAGTGTTCATACATTGTGGATCCGATATTAAAATAACTCTGTTGGTGATCATGGTGGTACCAGCGCAGGCTGCTGATGAGCTTCCCTTTGATGGACTTGTTCTCTCCCTTTGCTGTACACATGCGTGCAACCACACACACACACACACACACACACATAGACAACAGCACAACGCACACACACATCACAGTTCAGGCGTTCCTGCACACCACCTGCTCCGCCCCGCAGGAATGGAACTCTCAATGGGTCAGGGTGCTCATCCAAAGCCATATGCACACACACACACACACACACACACACACACCATCACCACCACACCAGAGGAAGAGGAAGAGCGAGAGAGTGAGGGAGAGATCACTTCTCAAAAGTCATTGCAGACCCATATTCAGTGAGCAGGCTGTGAAATTTAATTAGCTCTCCATCCTCTGTGGTACGTTTCCTTCTGTGCTCCGCAGGAGTTCCAGCCGAGAGGGGAAGTGCATCCACAAAACCCCTCCCGCAGGAAACATTAGCCTAGCTGAGTTAATGTCTCTGAACAAGGGTTCTTGGTGTGTCTGGGAGAGAGGGGGTGGAAGGGCGGGTCAAGTTGGACATGCCCCTTAATGAGTGCTGTGTGAAACATAGAGTAGAAAAACACATTGGGTCGGGACTCATAGTGTGGGCCTGATCCCCAAGCTGAGCCTGTGTCATAGCCAATCTGTTCAGCTGCATCTCACCCACATTGACTTCCACTGGTCCTTCCACATAAGGAGAGAGGTTGTCCACCCCCAGACATGGGAACCAGGCTTCCTGCTGGCTCCCCTCACAGACCCCCTCTGTGGTTTGGCTGGGGCAGGTGGGACTTTTAGGCAGAGAAGCCATGTCGATCACTCCAGTGGGACAAATATACGTTTCCACTCATGGATTCTGACCACTAATCAACCTATCGGTCATCATCATCATTATTATCATCATCATCTGTACATATTTCATCATTGTCATGACTTATTTCCAGCATTCCAGCAAATTCTCAAGGCATTTCTTATGAGACAGAGTTCTGTTCAGAGCAGGGAGAGCGTGGGATTGCTGCTGCCTGGGGAGACCTTGTTCTCAGAAGTCAAAAATCCTTTTCGAAAAGATTTGTCTATGTCTATGCTACAAAATGTGAATACAATGATTTTTAAATGATCCATAATGATTTCACTGTTTTGTAATGTGTGTGTGGGAGGTAGATAATGACAGATAAGAATAACGCAATCTTCTATTCCAATGTGTTGCGCACAGTGTTGATGTGCACAAACCTATGCGAAAAGGTTGCACAAGTGTGTATGTGCGTGCATGCCATTGTGTTCTAAGGTAGCCTCCTCCATCATGACCCTCCTCCTTTCTCTCATTAGATGTGATGGAGCAGCCGGGGCTGTGGCCCCCTGTGTACGGCGCCCGGGGCCCACCCTCCCACATGCAGCATCCTGCTGTGTACTCCCGCTCCCAGTTTCTACGGCAACAGGAGCTGTACGCTCTCCAGCAGCATCAGCAGCTCCAGCATCAGCATCAACATCAGCACCAGAGCCACCAGTCGCAGCAGCCACAGCCACAGTCACAGCCTCAGCAGCAGCACAGAGCTGCCCACGGCATGGACATGCAACATCGAGTTACACACAACACACAGGTGATTAGAAAGTCAATGGAACCATGCAGGAATGACAAAGATGTCAGCTTGAAGAGAGCTCGATTTACATAGACTGATTTTCATGGGCATATGCAAAAACAAGCACTGCACCTTTGTATCGTGGATGGAAAATGCACACACACATGCAGTATATCTATCTATCTATCTATCTATCTATCTATCTATCTATCTATCTGTCTATCTGGCTATCTATTCAGATGCGCAGTTTACACAAAGACACACACAAATAGAAAATGAGATCTCTAGCAGAGTAAGTGAGAGTAAGTGAGTCATGAGTCAGCTTAAATTGTCACACGACTATTTAGCCACAGTGTGGGCCTATTCTTAGCTTCCCCAATATTATTCTGGGATCTGCTGATTTTCCCACAGGGATGGAGTGGGCTGAATATAGGCTGTGGGGCAAACAGCCTCGTCTGTTGTTGCACACACAGCACAGTCAATAGACCCACGGCACCCAAATGAATGCATGGTCCACCCCTATATCAAGTACTCATTAAGCCTTTTGTGTCAATGACTAGATTACAAGGGATTGGTTATTAAATCATGAATATAGGAATCCACTTGCTCTAAAGCTTTTTTTTTAGTTTGTTGTGCCCTTCAGTAAACGTAGAAATTAAAAATTACTTTATTTCCCTGCCCTAGATGCAGAAGAGACCAGATGAGCCCTCGGTTGAACTGGAGGAACTTATTTCTGAACCCAGGACGTCCAAACCTGCCAAGCCCTACTCTTACAACCCCCAGACCAGGAACACCTCTCCCCCTGGGGCCTGTGCTGCCCACCTGTCCCCCTGCTGCCAGTCGCCCTCACTACGACCTCACCCCAAAAGCACGCCCTCTACCCCCTGCCCTGCCCCGAGCCCTGCAGCTGCAGCCCCTCACTCTCCGGCCATCAGCCCCGCCCCGCCTCAGATACCCAAGGGGGCCGAGTCCCAGGACAAGAGAGGCGAGGGGCAGCCCCCGCAGGACTACCCAGAGTCTCTGGAGCCTGGTAAGCATAAGCATGTCTATGTGAGCACAAGCATACACACATGCCTCAATGATGTGTCTTTCAGCTGTTTTTGATGCACTGCATGTAATATCTAAACTATGAGCAACACGGATAAGATCAGGAAATAGCCTGTTGAAGGAAATGCTGTCTGTAATCAATTTAAGATGCTGCTGGGTTACAGATTTTTAGCTCTGTCCTTTCAAGACCTGAAAATGAGATGCCAAATAGGTCTGACACAGCAACAGAAGAAGGACAGTACAAGCTAGAATATAGCAGCAGCCTCTATCCAATGGTAATTGGAGGAGCCATTGTTGTTAATGATGCTTTTTTTCTGCTGGTGTTGTGGTAATGTGTGTGGGTGGCTCTGTTGGCGAGCCCCTGATTGACTGAACAGCTCGAAGCTGCAGAAAATGGCTGCCGGCTGAGCTGGGGCTTTCCAGTACTGTTACCTCGGTAATGACAGAGAAACACCTCGCTCCCAGCCCCCTCCTCTCCTCCACCCCCACAGGCCCCACACTCTCTTCATCATCATTAATGTCTGGCTAACGGCCGCCGCACGCCAGAGGAATTGTGTCAAGGCGCTCTGATAAACCAAAGGGCCTGGCCCACTTCAAATAACACACTCACACACACTTGCATGTGGTTCTCTACCCTTCCTGCTGCTGGGAGATCAAGGCAGAGAGCCACTTTATTTCCTTTTCCCCTGTTTTTCACCCCTCATGACCCCAGAGGTAGCATGGGAATAAAATTTAGAGTGGGGCTGATGTGTCATGCTTTTTGAACAGCCCAACACCTCTTAATGTAAGAGCATCATAAAGAGAAATAGTGATTGCTGTATTCTTCAGATGAAAAGTCACTTAGAAAAGTGGGACACAATGAGATATTCTATTGTGAAATGTCTACTCAGAATCTTTTTGCCAATATTGAGAATTTATGTTTCTATTAATTATATTTCTGTCTCCCTATAGACTTGCCTCCTGGGTACACCTACCCTGCCATTGCCATTGGTTACAGGAGCGGGCCCTCCCCCCAGGACGTCCGACTGGCTGAGCCAGCTGACCTGGAAGCAGTCCAGGTGGAGCCTGCTGAGCATGCTCCCCAGCCTCTCTCCAGCCTAGGGGAGGAGCTAGACTGCCAAGCCGTGGTCAGGCCCCTCCCAGAGCCACTCCCACAAGAGGAAGCAGAGCGGGAAGAGGAGGAAAGGGTGGTGGAGAGAGTTCTGGAGCAGAGGGAGGAGGTGGAGGCAGCAGCGGTAACAGCGGCCAGCTATGTGTCTGTGGAGAAGGAGGTGGAGGAGCAGGGGCCCGGCGAGGAGGAGGTGCTGGTTTGCCCCCCTGCTGAGAGCCCAGTGTGTGAGGCTGCTTCCTGTCCAATCCCCCTTTCCACAGAGGAGTGTGAAAGGTCAGAAGCTGTCATCACCTTGGAAGAGGAAGAAGAGGAGGAGGAGGCGGCGGCGAGTGAGGAGAGCCAGGTGGAGGATGTCCAGGAGGTCAAGGCGCCTGGAGAGCAGGAGCCAGAGCTGGCCACCATCATCGAGCTTGACCCTGCTTCCCCTGCAGCCCCTGAACCCGAGCCCACAGCCCCTGAGGAAGCAAAGGATGGGGAGCAGCATGAGAAGGAGATGACCCCTGATAACGCCTCAGTGGATTTGGTGTGCCTTTCCCCCGCTTCAGCCTCCACTCCCAGCCCTAGCCAGGCAACCGTCGCCGTTCCCCACAAGCCTCCTGTGCCCTGCTACTGGAGCCTGGAGCTGCTGATCGCCGCCGCCTTCTGCACAGACGTACCTCCGTTCCCCTTGTTCCCTTTCAGCGCCCCGTCGGTCGCCCAGTCGCAGCCCAGCCCGCACCATGGCATGGAGCTGCTGAGCGAGTTGGCGGATCTCGAGCTGCAGCAGCAAAGACGCACCTGTGGGAAAAGCCAGGGTGAGGAAACTGCGGGTCTCACATTACTCATGTTACACATTAACATGCACTCAGAAGCACACTCATATCAGCAGAATGCACTTTTCTCTCCTAGTTTACCCTCCTTTCCCTCCCCGTCCACTGAGACCAACTCCCACTCCCCCCTCAGGCCTAGCCTCCGTCACTCAGTGTTCTCTCCCAGATACTCCTCTCTTCCTGCTGGTCTCAAGAGCCTCTGGTGTATTCTAACACCTCCCCAGAGAAGCTGCCTGCATGCCTGCTTGCCGATTCTCTTCTTTGGTGTGTTAAAGGCACTTTTACTTCCTAAAAGGCTGTTCTAACGATGGAGAGGCCTCAGGAGAGGGAGAAGAAGCAGGAGGACAGGGCTGAACTGCTAGTGAGGCTGTACACCTCCCTCCCTCTCTCCCTCCCTCCCTACTGCCTCCCACCTTTCCTTAGGGAGCTGTCTCTCTGTCTCTCCATCCTGCCGCCGTTTGATCCACACGCGTGCACAAACGCACACACCCAAGCACACATGAAAACACACACACACACACACTCACAAATACACACACTTTAACAAAAAGGAAAAAACAGCAATTGGCTTCCCCTCTCCCCCAAACACAACGCGTTACTGAAAGTTAGTGTGTAATCACAAAAGCAGTCGATGTTTTCAGCACCCTGGAGCATTGCCTGGCTAATTAGACCCCATTGTTTTAAAGTGCCTTTAAAAGCTTCCTTGTTTTTCAAAGCACCATGTGTTTTTTTTCATTCATGCAAAAGGATGTTTTGTGTTTACCACAGCATCCTAATGCATTTAACTGCTCCCAAAAGAGGTTTCTATAAAAAGGGTATCATCAACTGATTTCAGAGTCAGTGATGTTGTCTTCGTGATGTGATATTGTTTGATTGGGGAGTGGCAAACATCATTTTAGACTCACAACAATAGTCTGTGCTAAAAACAAGTGAGAAGAATCAGTTTTTGCTTTTTATCCGTTGAAACACTTAAGGCAGTGTGACTTTGTAAACTAAATTCCATGTTGCCCCTCATAACTAGGCTTCATCCCCTGATATCCAGGCTCAAGTCCAGTCCATTAATGGTAGATAGAATCCAGTCAGTGCCACAGGCAGATAGGACTATATAGGAAAAGCCTGGCCCAGATGGCCACTGACACAGCAGCATCTGTTAAGTCCACATTGACATGACCTCTGAAAGGATATGCCACTGCTCCCTCATGCTGGCTTAATCTGCCCACTTTCCCTCCATTTCTCTCTCTCTTGCCATTCATTTGCTATGGAAGGTTATGTCACAAGATAGATAATGCTGAAATATAATACTGAGCTGCATATGCAGGATTTGATGCTGAATGTGCACACCAATCCCTCACATGCACAAAAATGCCCCTTTCCTTCTTACTTAGTTAGACATGTTTTTTTTTTTTTTGTCAGTTTTTAAGGATACAAGCTTACTTCCCTTGCACAGCATCTCTCAGTCATAAGGATGCTTATACACGTCAACCCAATTACAATTACATTTTTGGTTTGTTTCTCATAGGAGAGGAGTTGCTGATTTTTGACCTCCAGAGCCTTGCTACCCTGGCAACAGCCCGAGCCCTGGAGATGGGCTCCCAGGAGGGCAGCAGTGTGGGTGCAGGGCGCCACTGCCCCGCCCGCAGGATCCTCAATCTGCGTAGGAAATGCAGCTGGACACCGCGCAACGAACCAGTAAGACTGTTTAAGCCCCAAAACACAAAAATCTTCTTTCTGGCATTTCAATGTTATCTTCTTCAATTAATGGCAAATCACTGAAAGATTTGCGTTTGGCCTTGAACTCGCTCGCTTGGGTGAGCGATTATTTTTAACGTTAAAAATAACCACTAATGTTGTGTACTTCAGGTGTGCCCGGCCAAAGGTGGCATGGAAACAATGGACGGTCCCGAGCTTGCAATGCGTGTGAAGTTGGCTGAGCTGCAGCGACGCTACAAGGAGAAGCAGCGGGAGCTAGCCAAGCTTCAGAGGAAGCATGATCATCAGTGAGTATGGCCTTGCATGTCCTCCTTTACCTCAAGCTTTGTACTCCCATCTCCTCCAGCCGACCTTTTGAACTGCTTTCAGAGCAGCAGCAAAAACTCCTTGACACACTTTCTGCCAGTTTCAGAGAGGATTCCTTTATTTATTTTGTAGCTGCTCCAACCATTGTGTTTAGATATAGTATCTGAGTGTCCCCCTTTGTGTTTGTGTGTGTGTGTGTGTGTGTGTGTGTGTGTGTGTGTGTTGGCACGTGCATGTGCAAGCAGGAAGGAGGAAACACCTCGCAGCCCTGCGCGACGAGGACCGGGGCGGCCCAGGAAGCGGAAACCCACCCTCACCACAGGCCCTGTGTCCTCATGTGAGGGCCAGAGAAAAGTCAAGTGAGTATCGCTCAGTCCATCTCCTCTGCCTGGCTGTAGTCCAGCCATGCCTGATAAGCCCCTCTGTACCACTGGCACACAGGGACTGCCTCTCATTGGCATAAACAGGAAATGGGAGAACACAGCTGACCCTTTCAAGGAAGTCCACTTGAGCCCATTCTTAACGTAATCAACACCAGCGCTCAATTGTACAACAGCGTAATCTGTCAGTTGTGTGCTTGTGTATGTGTGCACGAGGAATGTGTATGTATTTTCTATATATATGCTCATGTGGGCGTGTGTGTGTGTGCATGTGTGTGTCTCAATAGGCGTCCTCCCAGTGGATCCTAAACCTGAATGGCATGACTGTGAGTGCCATGCTGAACTTGGCTGGGCTGGGCTGGGCTGGGCTGGGTTGGGGGGGGGGGGGTTGTAGGACTGCAAGCTAGCTGGCTGCTGGCTGTTGAGGAGGGGGGGGGGGGGGGGTGACAGGCGGAGGCTGTAATTAGAGTACCGTGAATTCTCCTGTAATCTGTCCCAGCAGCAGGAATGTGACACACCACTGCCATTACAGCCCCGCAGGGTCACCAGGGGTCCAAAGGATAACAGGTCGGTCAGACAGTCCAGGCAGTCATAGAGATAAGCTGACATTTAGGGCTTTGATGCTGCATGGGTGTGTGTGTGTGTGTGTGTGTGTGTGTGTGTGTATGAGAGAAACGGGGAGTGAATGAGTTCGAGAGTGAGAGAAATGGAAGAAGAGAAAGAGGGAGAGGGAGAGACTGGAGGATATTCAAGAAACGAGGACCCTACTATCTCAAAATGTATTGATGACACTAAAAAGTAAGCTAAATGCTTTTGCCAAAGCAGTAGCTAATTGCTCACCAGTGCTGTTATGATCGGTGGGGGGATTGGGGGGATGGGGGGGACGGGGGGTGGGGCGGTAAAGGTTTGCTGGCAAGCTTCAATTAGTCCTGTCATCAGGGTTTGGAAGGGCTTCGTGCACTAAGTGCCACCTCGCAGCGCTCTCTATGTCTGTCTGTCTGTCAGTCTCTCTCTCTCTCTCTCTCTCTTTCTCTTTCTCTCACTCTGTGGTTTCTGGGCAACGGGCCACCGTGTTCCCAGCTGCCCCTCTGCGATGTCACCTCCACTCTCCTTCCACCCATGTACCCCTGCCCCCTCGCCAGGCCAGCGCTGATCCGAGTGGGGACGCTGATGCTGGGTGACAATGACACCCAAATGAAAGGGTAACAGGCCAGGGCCCTGCAGCGGAGTGCAGCGGAGGGAGGGTGGAGGTTGGGGTGGGGGTGGGATGGTGGGGGTGGTGGTGGTGGGGCGAGGTCCAGAAGTGGCCTTTCCTGCAGGCCACACGACAGTAAACCAGGGTCTGTCTCTCTATTGTGTCAAAAATTGAGCTGCGGCTACCAACAGCTGCGGTACGTATTTTTTGCTCCAAGTCTACCAGGTTCTCCGTGTTTCTGTCACAGATCTGTGTGTACGAAGCAGCGGAGAATGACATGATGCTTCTGAATGAGGCGCAGGCAGGCAGACTGGGGACAGATTGGCCCCATGTTGCGTTACATGGCAGGGTTATGTAAAAGCATGTACTGTACCTGCCACTCATGCCACTACAAGACGCTGACGCTCGGGAGCTCTGATGGAGGGCAGTGGGTCAGTGGGTAACAGCCCAGCCCCTCCTTCCTTACTTCATTCTGCTTGGACCAGAGGGAGCGTCTGTATGCGTGCATATGTGTGTGTGTGTGTGTCTGTGTTTTTGAGCGCGTGTGTGATGCATTCAAGTCTCCCTGCCTCTACATTTGCTAATTCATGCATCTGTGCAATGTGTGTGCTGTATGTATGCATGCAGCTGTGTGTTCATGAGCATGTACGTGTGTGTTGTTTGTTCTTGTGTGTGCCTGTGTAATTCCTGTGGGTAGAGACCCGGGATCCTTTGTGGCGCTGTTTTGAATGGAGGGAAGACAGGAGGGAACTATTGCTCGCCAGCAAACCCTGCTAATCAATTCTGTTTAATTAGTCACTGTATGCTTCGCCCCGCCAGCCCCCCCAAGAGGGGAGGGACTCTGTCACATCGTGTTTGTCAGCAGCGGGAGGCAAGCCTTGGCGGGATCTGCCTCGCAGGGACAACTCACACTTCACTGCCACCTCTGTCACTCTCCTGTCAGTCAATGGGCAGACAGTCCCACTGCCCGACAATCGCCTTCATTCTTTCTCTCGGCTGTGCTGTTACAGATGCACACTGACACACACTGATTATGAGATATACACAGGCAAGACTCACATACATACATGATGAATACACACACACAGATGCACACAACCGTGTAGATGTGGGATTCCATACAATATATAATTATAATATTATACCTATTTCAAGGTGTAAACAAAGAACCAGGGTGAACAATTGAATAAATGTTTCTCTATTTTTCCAGTAATGGGGCACTCCACATAAAGACCCTGCTTACTCTGTAAATGTGACTGATGATTTTCCTAGGCTGTATGCACAGCAGGAGAGGGGAAGTTAATCTTTTGTTTGAGCATGGCCCGGCTCACGTCGGTGTGGTCTATGGGCAGGCTTCCAGAGGGAAATTCAAGGACATTTGGAGTGGTTGGCCTGTGATGCTGCTCAGTGTAGGGGAAAGAGTGTGCCACAGTGATATGGAAATGCAACTGGAGAGCTATGATATTCACTGAGAACAATAGAGCCGCATACAAATGCAATGCCTTCAAACCATTCACTGTATCTTTCAAAGCTCCTCAGTGCTCCACGGGCTGCAAAGACACTCCCTAGATAAAGCGTTAAGGCTTCTTATCCCGCGCTGCCCTCAAACAATCCCAGGTTCCTTGTTAGATCCCAATTTTTCAAGTGTGTGGTTGGGACACTGGGCTCTCCTTGTCCTTTTTTCTCATTCTGTTCATCAGAGGGAGAAAGGAGAGTTATTAGATCCCACAGAGAGGTGACTCAACTCTGTTTTTCCCCTGTGATGTCCTCCCCCCTCCTTCTCTTTCATACCACCACCATTCTTCTCTAATGAATGCCTCTCCCTTGTTTTGACTGGCAGGTCTATGGGGGCGGGGCTTGCCCTGTCGCCTGAGGACCTAGGAGGGGGCGGGGACAGCCAGAGAAGGAAGAAGAGGCTGTCCAATCGGGGCTTTGAGCGACTCAGCGGCACACAGGTCAGGGTCCCCTCGTCCTCTTCTCTTTTGTCCTCTATGCAACTAGAAATAAAAGAGGCCACTCTTTGTTTCTTTGTGTTTGATATATTCCTTTGTTGCACACTATTTCTAATTAGGTGCTACCCTCAGGAGTCAAATCCCCTGCTCTCCATATTAATATCTTTTTCATTGGGGCTTCTTCTGTTCCTTTTTCTTCTCTGTGTGTGAGCAAATGAGAGCTCTCTTTCTCTGACGTTCTGCTGCTTTTGCTGCTGCTGCTGTGACCGGGAGTCTAACTGGCTCTCCCCGGCTCTCTCATCTCTCTCTGTTGCTGCAGATAAAAGCGCAGGGCTGCAGAAAGAGCGGTCTTCACGGCGTGCTCAGCTCCAAGCTGGCCGGTGATGTGGCTCGGCTCAAACAGAAGGCCCAGGGTAAGAAGACTCTCTCAGGGACGGGCTCCAGGGACAAGGAGGTCTCGCCCTCCAGCTCCAACCCCAAGCATGGGCACAGAGGCCAGTGTACCAGCAAAGCCGAGTCCCGGCGCCAGGAGTCTGGGGGTCAAAGTGACACAGGTAGATAGCGGCATTCACACCTTTGGTTCTGCCTGTTTTGCTTCATGATGTATCATCAGTTTCTTGCTGTTGAAATTCCAAATAGCTAACTAACATACTGTGCTTAGATTTGAAGTGTGATGGGTATTTGTAAACTCTCTCAGCAGCCAGTGCGGACAGCGGCCCCCAGGAGAGCTGGACTGGACTGGTGCGTCGTGGGAGGAAGCGGGCATCCACCACCCTGACCCAGGGTTCCTCCCGTCTGAGCCAGCCCAGAGCCAGGGTGCTCCGCGGCCAAAGACAGGAGGCGATGGAGGAGGGAGAGAGCACTCCTGCCGAGAGTGACTCCTCTGATCAAGGTGAGGTGGCGAACAGTGAGTTGGTTATGAGTCAGGTACAGTACTAGGTAATGGGATGTAATGCAATGACTTCTTTGTCTTAGACAAGGCTCAGTGGTTAGCACTGTCGCCTCACAGCAGTAATGACCGGGGTTTGATTCCTGGCCCTTGCCGTTTTTGCATTTTTGAGTTTCCATGTTTTCCCATGTTCACATATGTTTCTTCTGGGCGCTCTGGTTCCCTCCCACATTCCAAAGACATGCAAGTCAGGTGGATTGGACAATTGCCCATAGGTATGAATGTGATTGTCTGTCTATCTGTGTTAGCCCTGTGATGGAATGACGACCCGTCCAGGGTGTTTCCCTGCCTAACGTCCAATGCATTGCAGAATGCAGATTCCAGCCCCCTGTGACCCTGAATAGGAATAAAGTAAAGAAAATGAATGAATGAAGTCTTAAGAACAAGTTAACTGGTGTAGTGTAGAAAGCACCTTTGACCCCAGGTCAAACTGAAACACTGAGACACAATCCCTGAAATCTTCATTAACCTCTGACCAGAGGATCATTGACACATTGAATCAGGACGGCTCCGGATCTTTAGACACGCACACACACCCCTCGTCGTAGGCAGGGCCGCCGAAGCTCCAGTGTGACTTTTGTTAATTTGTAAATCACGTTGAAAGCGATCTGCACCAGATTTCAGAGGTGAGTGAAAAGGTGTTGATGAACGTGTCATAAATGACAGGGGTGTCGGCAGCGCGTGGACATTCGACACCTCAGCGATGGGCCTTGTTGGCTAGTCTGGGCGAGACATGCAGCCACAGCTGTGGACAGTTGCCTGTGAGAGGCTTTGACAGCACCGGAGACTAGTAGACTGGGTCGCAGAGCAGCTAGAGGGAGTGCAGTGACACACACACACACACACACACACACACAAACTCACTCACACACTCACTTAGCACACTAGTTCTCTAGCAACACTTAAAGGGCTCAGACCAGAAAATACCATTGAGGAAAAGCACATCATACATCATTTCTATGACTAGTTATGCTATTCATTTAACTGCTAATGAAGTGCTTATGAAATGGTATGGTGCAGAGAAAGTTAAAGAACCTTGACTGGTTTGTAATGACTGACAGAGATTTATTCGATAATCCAAATAAGTTCATAAAAAATTTACTCAATATACTAGCCTTACACTGTATTATTTGTTTCCTCCATTAGAAGAGGAGGAAGAGGAAGGCAGTTATGACAGTGACGAAGGACAAGACATCAAAGCCCAACCCCCCAGAGACGTCACTTCAAGCTCCTCTGTGACAGGTCCGACTCCCTCATCTGTCGTAAAGCTGGAGGCCAATCAGAAAGCCAGGAACAAGAAAGAGAGACAGGAGCTTTACGGTAAGGCTGCCCTTTGAAAATGATTTACAAGTCAACAGAGCTGCCCCACATTTCACATTTTCATGGGAAGCATCTGTTTTGTGTTTCTCTTGCTGGCTCGTTAGCTCGGTCTAAATCTGTTTCTCTAATTGAACCACACAGGCTCCCACAGTCTGTCTGGAGCGGAGGGGGAGGTCAAAGTGAGGAAGAAGGCCCCCTGTAGGCTGGGCCTGGCCACTGCAGTCAAGAAGCACCACGAAGATCACCGGTCTGAGGGAGTCAGAAGGCCACGCGGGCCCAGGCCCCAGGAGCCTCGGTGGGGCAGCCTGGGGACCAGAGGCAACCTCTATCGGAGGAGCATGGGCCTGGCCACCTTCCCCACCACCAGTGAGAGGCTGAAGAGGGCCACACGCAAGAGCACCATGTTGAGAGGAGCCATCAATAAGGTTAGCAGACCAGGGCAGGGAACTGTCCAGGACAAGCATTAATCATTGTTCATAGCTAGGTCTCCATCCATTTCCAAGTGTTTTTATGCAAATTATGATGTATCAAATTTGAAAAAATAAATGGAAAAAACTAATATAAATTTTGAAATTGTAAAAAAGGTTTTATACTCACTGTTTGACAGTAAAGAAAGAATGTGATAAATAGCAATGAAAAATGCATTTATCAACGTAATAAAGATATAGGCTTGGCATTATTGGCCAGGTAATTAGTTCAGAGATGTCGTAGATGCTGTTGGTCCCATGTATAAGGGCACCCACACAAGATAGGTGTTTTGCTCTTCGCTCACCACTAAGGTGGGTGTAGGTAGGCTTGTCGATATGTCATCACTGAAGTGCACATGGTAGCAAGAGGATGTGGGATAAAAACAAATTGTCTACAAACCTTGAAGCCCTGTCTAATTCCTGACATGTCGCCATGCTAAACTCACATGAAGCTGTGAAAGGTCAGGTGGAAACTTCTAATTAGTTCAAATAATTTGAAGATTGAGCGCAGCCACTCAGTTGAAATTTTGAACAGTGTGCGATGCCAAAGGTATAGTTGCCTCTGAGGTGGGCGTCCCCGCTCTGTCCGTAAGAAAATAATGGCTCAGCCAGCACAAAGCGATTTTGCTGCTGATCATGAGCACTGACCTTAAGGCGCCTGTTGTGATTATATGCCCATTAGTTCATGCATTAAAACATTGCCAAGTGCATTTCTTTGTTTCGTCTTTGGACAGCATGAAATATGGCCAACATTAGCTGACATCAAAGAACAGTAACAACTTGCCCAGTACAAATCAAGTCTTGAAACACTCTTTCCATTTTTCTGGTGTATGTGTTTTCTGATGTAAACATTCAGAGAGCTGATTTATTCGCTTAAACCCAGCTGAGGGAAACACATTTTATGTGTTCTGACATTTCAAAAGTTCACTTAAAATTCACTTGACAGATGGCTTATACCATATGATATGGTTTATTGGTTTTAATTTGTTTGGTTTCAATAGAATTTATCATGGTTAGGGAATCAGCTGACATATTCTGAATCCTGACTCAGCACAGGAAGATTGTGGAGACTCAGAGATTGTGGATACCACAAGAAACCCACAGCTTTGCCCTTCCCAAAGACAATACCATCATGAGTGAGAGATACATAATAGTCAGACGGAACATGTAAACGCTCACAATTACTCAACAGCCTCAATCTTACTCAATCCTCCACATTGCATAACCAGAGTTCTGCCAATGCCCCCCCCTTCCCTTGCACTTGTTGGGATGAATCATAACCAGCAGGCTTGTGGAGATCTCTCACGCTCTCACCACTCATCTTCTCCATCCTCATGTCCACTTCCACAGAGGAGAAGTTGCTGGTCAGGCGGGGTCCCGTCTCCGCAGAGCGAGGAGAGCAGCAGAGGCAGAAGGAGCAGGGACAAACAGGTACCCGATCACCGTGAATTCCTAAAACAATTAAGCAGTCGACCCTCAGTCAGGTCATCCAGGCACGTTCAAACCACCAAACTGTGAACCGATCTGAGGTAAAGCAGGCCTCCATTGCCTTATTTCAACTACTCTGGTGATATTTAACTGTCCTAGATTTCTCACCCTGAGGAACGTTACTGTAGAACTATTAAAAGTACTTAGCACATTGCACATAGCCCAACCCCCTGCTGAGTAATCTTGGGGGAGGAGAAGGTGGTAGAGGAGAAGTGTGTGTGTGTGTGTGTGTGTGTGTGTGTGTGTGTGTGTGTGTGTGTGTGTGTGAGAGGGGGGGGTTGCTCACACCTTCTGCTGTGACAGAGTGAAACAATGTTAGAGGAAAAATGTCTACTGATAGGGGACAGTAACATGCACTGTGAAGTCCCCTGCTGTTAGTCGCTACTTTGAGTAGCATGCTAAACAATTTTTTTCTTCCTTTTCTCGCACTTTCTATTTCCAAATCTCCATATTTCTCTCTATTTTTATTTATTTTTTCATCTATCCGTCTCCTACAGCCAAAGGGACGAGCAGTGAGTCGGCTGCTGGAGAGCTTTGCGGCCGATGAGGGCTTTCAGATGGATGACAGCAGCTTCTCTGAAGGGGAGGAGGACAGCAGCCGTCCATACAGCCACAGGAGCACTGCAGGTGAGGGGAGAGGGGGGGGACACTAGATACCTTGCAATATGTTTCAAGTGGGGATAGATGGAGTAGTTTTAGTGACGCTGAAATGATGATCATGATGTTTGCCTCTCCCTATGCAGTTCCTAATTGCGTCCTGACCAAAGAACTCTTGACTGATGGACTGAAGGTGCTGATCTCCAAGGAGGATGAGCTTCTGTACGCTGCCAGGGTCCACACTCTGGAGCTGCCAGACATGTAAGCACAGGCACACACACACACACACACACACACTCACACATTTCTCAGTGGCTGAGGTGATTCAGTGTGAAGGCCTCTGCTACTGTTGGCACCTGTAAGCCTACCACCCCAGCAGGAGTCCACACACCTCCTGCAGAGAGCCCTTTCCCTCCTTCACCCTTCTCTCTCTCTCTCTCTCTCTCTCTCCCGCTGTCCCTCTCTCTCTCCCTTACATAACAAACCCCATGTCTTCCCATACCTGGCTCACTTGGAGTATCGATAGGGCCCCTCTGGCTCAGGCAGCAAAAATACGGTAAAAAAAACGGCAGAGTGGGAGTAGTGTATGCCATGGGAGCCAGGCAGGCATAATACAGCCAGCTGCTGAAAATAGCCTCATCTCTTTCTCTCTCTCTCTGCTCTGCTCTTTCTCCAGCTTTAGCATTGTTATCGACGGTGAAAGAGGAAACCGCCCTAGAATCTACTCATTGGAACAACTGCTACAGGAAGCCGTAAGTTCACCCTGCTCCACTTTTCAAGAGACAAACCGACCCCGTGTAACAAGAATAACCTTCACTTGGTTTCCCCCCACCTCTTGTCTTCCTCTCAACCACCCTACATTTTTCTAACAGATCATCCTTCTCACCCACTTTGCATTTCTCCTTGGCCCTCCAGCCTTTCTGTGGCTCTGTCTATCCGTTCTCTCTTCTCTCTCCCTCCCTCTCTCTCTCTCTCTTCTCCCTCCCTCCCTCCCTCTCTCTCTCCCCCTCTCTCTCCCTCTCTCGTCCTCCCTTAACTCTCTCTGGGTCATTCAGGCCATCTAAACCTCTTAAGTGAATATGAACAGATGGGAGGCAGGATCTTTGGGTTTGTGTGCGTGTGTATGAGTGTCTGTGAATGTCCGTTAAACCCAGCTCTGTGTGTGTGTGTATGTGTGTGTGTGTGGGATAATCCCACATAACACCTGGATCCATTCATGTTTTGGAGTTTTAATGGGAGATGACGTGGACTTCCCATTCCCGCTGCACATGCTGCCCAAGTGATGGAGTTGGCTAAAAGCTTAGAATGACACTGTGACACTACAACATATAAAGAGAGGCGAGCTAATGATGACCTGGAGCGATGCAAAAAATGTGGGGTTAGCCCACTATTGTTCAGACATCCGTCATTTTCACTATAAAGTTGTTCAACCCTCTAGTTTTCTCTTTGCACCTGGGGTGGTGTGAGTTTTTTTTCAGCCTACACCACAAGAGTATGAGGTTGTGTGTTAATCGTATGTCATTCTTGCCCACTTCTATGTTAAATTAAGATTACAGTTAACTAAGTCATCCGTGAAATGGGACATAATTATACACTGTACAAACCACAGCACATTCTTGGCCGGCGTTCATTTGCATTTAGGTAACCTGCACTTCCTGTTTTGCTTTGCATTCAGGATATAGGAGTGTTAGTGTTTACTCTAGGCAGTGACTTTTGTCCCGTATTCTGAGAGGATCCTGGTCTATGCTCCAATAACAGCTGGGTCACCTCAAAAAGCCCTCATACCCTCATCTCCTCTAACCGTGGAAACCAGTCAACTCTATGATGCAATTGGCACACAGGGCACAGAACACAGCAAACACATTCAGATGTACTAGGCTAAAGGATACGAGATGATTGGTGTGTTTGCATACAATGCAATGTCCAGAGATTACAATCCTGGAAGAGTGGAGCAGAGTTAAATTGGCCTTGGATGTCTTGCTTTTGTTTTTTTGTCACGCCAATAGGGGAAAGGAGAAGGTGTCTAGAGGGCAGTCATTATTCAAGTGTTTTTTTGCAATTTATTTTCCCTACTGGTAAAGAGTTGCTATAGTATCCACCCTTACATCTGGTCCACAAGATCAGTGATCAGCTGCTTGATGTTCTGCAGCAGACAACCCTGCCACTCACGCTGGTGTTAGTCTGTTTATTGTCTAACCGCTTCCCTTCCCATTCTCTCATCCATGTATGCTCACTCATACTCTGTGTAAGAATAAAAAAAGAGTTTCCACACAAAGTCTCCACCACAGTGCCGTTTCCCAACTGTCCTGGCCGCTCGATGCACACTCTTGGCAGCTGTAGCATTGTGTAAACACTCATCAGATAGCAGCTGGTTCTAATTACGCCATACTTCCACTTTCTTGTCTTTCAATTCGTCCAACAGCCATTTATTTGACTCTGACACCAACACCCCGATATTCACCAAGCCCCCCATCCCCCCCACAGCCACCCCCCCACCCCCACCCCCCACCCCCACACACACATGGATGCTCATACCCAAACCCACACCTCATCAGTCAAAGGGTCCCTCGCCATGGCAACAGTAAATGAAAGCAACCTGAAAGAGCCCCCAGTGAGTGGCGGATGCTGGGGCTGCCTGCATTGTTGGAGGGAGGATCTGGCAACCTGCAATCACAAGCCCTCCATTCAGGCCCTCTTTAGTATTACTCAGCAAGTCAGGATTTACTGCATCATGGCTTCCGCTCTTTTCAGCTCTGACTGGCACATTGGCATGAGATAAGTGCCGCTTGGAAACGTGGCACAGTGGCTGGCCATGCACAATGCTCCCTTGCTCTCTCACTGTGTGTGTGTGTATGTGTTTGCATGTGCGTGTGTGCTTGTGTGCTGCCTGTAATGAATCTTAATTATGTTTCGGTTTGACTTTCAGGTCCTGGATGTGCGACCAGAGACAGAGGCTATGATCAGTGAAGGGACCAGGGTGTGCGCTTACTGGAGCGAACGCTCACGCTGCTTATACCCAGGCTATGTTCGCCGAGGTAAGACAGCAATGTCCGCTATATCTCTGTCTATCTTCTTGTGTATCTATCTTCAATCTCTGTTTTATTGTAGTGTTTTATTTACCTTCTCATCTCTTTCCTGCTCACCCTCTCTTGCAGGTGGTTCATCTGATGAGGGGAAACAAGGAGGAGTGATGGTGGAGTTTGATGATGGAGACAGAGGGAGGATCTCCCTCCCCAACATCCGCCTGCTGCCTCCAGGATACCAGATCCACTGTGGGTGTCTCTCTAGTCTGTGTGACTTGAAATATACCTTCCCATGTTAGAATGTATTCTTTACTTCTGGCTAAATGCTAAATACTTTCATGACTGCATTTGAGATGTTTCAATATTTACTCCACTAACCCACCACGCCTTGTCCTTTAGGTGGGGAGTCATCTCCTGCCCTGCTGGTACCCAGCGGGGCAACAGCCAGGAGGAGCTCCAGTCTGGAGCAGGCCCCCCTCAGTGACAGACCTGCTGACAGACCCACCAATACCAACACTGACACCAACAACCAAACTCCTTTTGTCCACAAAAGAAGACCAGGTAAGAATTTAGCATCTTTATATTTAAAAATCGATGGGAAATATGTTTGCACCCTGTAATTGATTAATAAGAAGTTGGACTGCAGAGCTGATTGTCTAGTAGTGTAATTTAATTTGTGAAGACAGAGGAAAATGTATTGTTTACATTCTTCATGCATGGCATGCATATGTTTTCTTCATTCTAGGGAGACCTAAGGGTTCTGGGAAAAAGCAGAAGCAGCAGCAGCAGCAGGCTGAGAATGCCAGTAAGAGTCTCTCACCCTTTCTGGGTTGGCCTTCGATGGCTGTCCCCAGGAAGAGGACGTCCGACAATCTGTTTCAGCTCAATGGGGTCCCCAGGAAGGCCCTGAGAGGGAAGGATGACCTGTTCCCCTTGCCTCAGACCCAGCCCTTGACCTCCACCCCAGCCAAAGGCCTATTCAGCAGCAGCTCCTTTGAGGTGGACTCATTCAGCAGCATTGCTAATGGCTACTCATCCTTCTGTACTCAGTCCACAGGGCCAGGGACAGGGATGTCTCTGGGCCCCAGGAGTGGGCCTTATGGCCAGAGGCGCAGGCAAGATGATCTGGGCATGCCACGGAGCAGGAAGTCTGGACAGGAGTTCCTGGTCAAGCTAGATCATGAAGGAGTGACCTCCCCCAAGACCAAGAACAGTAAGGCTCTGCTGTTGCTAGGCGGATCAGGGTTTGGATCTAAGGGTGTGAGTGGTCTGACTAGGCCAGAGGCTTACTCCCACCCCATCCTGCTGGTTAAAGACAACAAGAAGGGAGGTGCCTCGAGGGCAGAGCTCCTCCTGAAAGGAGCTCCACCCCAAAGAAAGCCCTCCCCTTCCCTGGGTCTTGGGGAGTATGGCGACTTGGGCTTCAGCTCCCACAGAGACTGCCACAGCTCTTACTCTGATCTGGATGATGAAGAGGAGGAAGAAGAGGAGGAGAGGAGGAGGGCTGCACTGGCTGCAGCCTCAGGAGGGCTGAGGACCGCTGGCCGTTTCCTCTCCCGTCTCTCCGTCTCCTCCTCCTCTTCTGGCTCTTCCAGCTCCTCCTCCTCTGGCTCTCTCTCCAGCTCCAGCCTCTGCTCCTCTGACAACGACTCCTCCTACAGCTCAGAGGATGAGGACAGTTCCACCTTGATGCTACAGAGCTGCCTGTCCTCCCACCGGGGGCTGCTGCAACCCCCTGAACCCCCCACCTCTTCAGGGCCACACCAGCACTCCTTTGTGGCCAAAGCTGTGGCTGTGTCCAATGCCAAAGGAGGTCCCCCCGACCATGTCTCCAACAGCAAGTCCCTGAAGCGGAAAGAGTGCAGCAGCTCCACCTCTAAACCCTCCAAGGAGCTTATGAAGAAGCCTAGGATGCTGTCAGATGACAGCCCAATTATTCCCAGGCCCAAGATGTCTGCATTCCTTTCAGGGCGACAGATGTGGAGGTGGTCAGGAAACCCCACACAGGTGAGAATAGCATTTATCGCGTCATCCCTTCAGTGGGATTTTTCCTGCTGTATAACACCTGGAATGCTTCTTCATCATAATTAGTTCAAATTAGCTTAGATTCCTATCTAGATTTCTATCTCAATCTTACCTTACAATCTTACCTAATTTTGTATCTAAAATAGAATGCAGTAGAAAATATATAATAATGTCTAGCTGTCTTGTTTCTATTGTTCCACAGAGGCGTGGTCTAAAGGGAAAGGCCAGGAAGCTTTTCTACAAGGCCATCGTGCGGGGCAGAGACACAGTGAGGGTGGGGGACTGTGCTGTCTTCCTCTCTGCCGGACGCCCCCACCTCCCGTACGTGGGTCGAATTGAGAACTTATGGGAGTCCTGGACCTCCAGCATGGTAGTCAAGGTCAAGTGGTTCTACCACCCTGAGGAGACCAAGCTGGGAAAGAGGCACCGAGATGGCAAGGTGAGCCATGGAGGTTATAATTTTGTGAAGCTCATTCAACATATTTAGCTCAGCATATGCTTGAAAGCTTAAGTGATTGCTTTCTTGGTTGGTTTGAAAGTATGACGACGCAGCTAACCTTTCATTTTCCTATCCTCCAGCATGCCCTGTACCAGTCATGCCATGAGGATGAGAATGACGTCCAGACAATCTCTCATAAGTGCCAGGTGGTGAGTAGGGAGGAGTATGAGCGTCTGACCCGCAACCAGAAGCCCAACAGCACCTCCCCAGACCTCTACTACCTGGCCGGGACATATGACCCCACCACTGGTCAGTTGGTCACTGTTGAAGGGGTGTCCATTCTCTGCTGAGGCCAACTCCCATGAGGATACTACTGAAGGACCCCTCTGGAGGAAGGTTCAGAGTCCATGGCTTTACCTGAAAGACCCTCCAGCCTCAGAAGGAAGAGAGGCGTTCCTCGGTGTCCATGGCTATGCCTTAAGGACCCCTGGACTAGATGCCAGCACCAAAGCGGGCTGTCTGAGGCTACACACTGGAGTGCATGGCCTCTTAACCTTCGTGGAAGTGGAGGGGATGACCACAGCTATGAGCCCAGCCCTGGTGCACCCTTTCTAGGAGAACTGTAGATGAACGTCTGGGTCTTCCTGGGCATCGTAGAATTCACTGACTGGCTTTCCATTGGTCTAACTCATCTCTTTTTAATAGATCACATGTGATTGACAGCTTTGTGTTGGATGTGTTGGAACTGTGCTCCCAGCTCCTATCGTAGGTCACCAAAGGAGAGCTGAGAGTGCATTGGACTGTGCATAGTACCATGAGGCTGACCGGTCTCTGAGGACCAATTCTTTAAGGTAGCCTTACCGGCGGGAATGAGAATGAAAGTGCAGCAGGGGGCTCTCCCTAGACCTCATCATTCCAGGGATGTTGAAAACATGTAAAGGATGTAGATGAAGTTGATGTCTGTAAATATTTTGAATTCTTTCCAATCAAGCCATACACTTCAGTACCTCTCGCCTGTCTTAACTGTTCAGGTGTACATTGTACAGTTCAATTATTAGTTGTATTATTGTCTGTTGTCTATATGTACATAAAAGCTATTTTATATAGGAGTTTATTGTATATATGAGATGTATCTTTCCATGTTTGCGATTGATTTATTTTTCTATGGGTGTAGAATATGTTGTTGTTTTTGTTTTGTTTTTTCTTTGCTTTGGGAAGTCAAGATTGAAGATGTTAGTGTTGCACTGCACATGCCCTGCTGAGACAGACAGACAAACAGACAGAGCACAGACAAAGAGAGAAGGATTTAGTCTATAACAGGACAAGACTTACTTTCTGAGAGAGAGGGGTCATCCTGTTTAAAAAATAGGTCAAGTGGCTTTTTGTAAAAGTGTCCTGTTACTTCGCATTTTTGTTGTCCTATTTTATAAACACCTTTTATTTATGTCAAGTCTTTCAGTTGGTCATCATCACAAGGCAGATCCCATTGGACTGCAATCACGGGTCACAAAAGAATTAAGACTAATGAGATGAATATACCTTTTGACACAATGTTTGTGTGTGATGAGTGTCCTGGCATCACTATAATCATGTCCACACAAATCAATTTAGAGCAAGACTGGGTCTGTTAAGGAAAATGTGTTGCATGTGCATTGCACTCATGAGTGCATAGTTCAGCACATTATGACCTGTAAAATACCAAAGTGTCTATAAGATCTTTATTTCCTTTATTTAAATTTAACGTATGTCAAGCACCTGTATTGAAATCAAATCAGAAATCACTGGTAACTTCTTATAGAATACTTGTCCTCCACTATGTGCATATATATTGGCTTTGCATCGTGACAATGGTTTCTTGCACATGTACCTGCAGATTTGTTTAGTGCAAAAATATGCGGCAAAAGGCCACCTGGAAGAGTGGCTAAGAAGGTCAAGGTACTGACAAAGTAGGAGGTTGAGTATTGACAATTTGTTGGAATTAGTCCATTTTGGTTTCATCAGCCATCTGTGTCTATTTTGTACAGTACACGCACGTACTCAATGCTAACTGTGAAGGACAATCAGATTCACAAAGCAATGGACATAGAATAGGTTCACTCAATCTGAAAATTACTTAAGTTTATTTTATTTGTGCCAAGTACATTTTGTCAGTTTTTGTCTTTATTGTTTGATATGCAATCCTGAGTATTCTTTGTTCACAAAGTTTTTATTTTGTTCGTCAACATTTTATTTATTGTCAATGTTGCTGTTTGTTCACCATGCCAAGAGCGCTTTATGAGAATGTGACATTGTTTTTCTTGGTGTGATGTCGCATTTGAATTTCTTAATAAAACTCTGGTCTTGTAGAGGCCGCCTAGTGAAAAGAAATAAAGCAACACTGGATTCTTCTCATCCACAAACCTCTGTGAATGAATTCTATTATTTTGGTTGTGTTCCCTTCATCTTACTGCACCTGCCATTTCCCATCAAGACATTTAAGCTAAACCCAGCATTTTTGCACCTATTTTACTATTTTCAGAATTTTTGTAGTTTTATCCAAATGTAAAACACTGCTTTGCTCTGCATCAAACTGGAAAATAACAAAACCTTCATATCTTTAAAGATGTTATCACATTCTAGATCACCAAGTACAATGTGTGAGTGTGTGTGCGTGCGAGTGTGTGTGCATGCATGCGTGCGTGCGTGTGTGTGTGTGTGTGAGCGTTTGTCAGAGAAAGGGAACTGGATGTGATATGAATGTGCTGGACTAGATATTTGAAACCTATCTCTGAAAGCCTCTGTTTAAGTAACAGAGACAAACAAGCCTTATTAGAAGTTTTAGAGAGTCTTCTTGGGTGCTGTAATTGATGGACAGATTAAGGTTTAGCAATTTGGTGAAGCTATTGCCTTTAAAAGACAGAAGAAATAACATTTTGTTGTCCAAAGGGTCCATCAATGCCAAAGAGAGAATACTGTTTTTTTTTAGAGACAGACTACTGTAAGTCAGTACAGGTGCAATGGTACTTTTGTCCACAAATGTTTGATGGAATTACTGGATTTGTCAATGTATTAAAAGGGAGGTAAAATGATTAAAAAAGAGGATGTGGGAATGTCTACCCATTGACACAACTAAGTTTATGTGAGCTTTGAGTTCCTTAGTAAATAGAGAGACAGATGTGTCACGGTGTTGAAAAAGCCTATTCAGTTTACCTGCCAAGCTCTGTAAATATTTAGATGTTGACTCATTCTCAGAGATGGATGTGAATTTCAGTGATTCATACTGATGTATATTTGCCTATTTTTCTTTTAAAATGAATTGGTTCCTTGTTTAGTGTGTCTGTGAGGTAGGAGGCAACCGAGACAGAGGCCCAGAAGGTACCCAAAACTAAACGATAAATTATGAGTTAGACTTATCATGTCAAGTTTTGTCCTTTGCCCTGGGAAAATTTCCATCAGCCTTGAGTGTATTACTGTTTTAAAGATTTGTACATGTGTAAATTCTGTATTTGTGTTGAAAATTTTACATAAAAAAATCTGTAAAAGTGTTTTAGGATCAAGATTTTTATAGATGGCATATGAATAAATACCATAACTGAAAATCTCAGATTTTATTTCAGTTCAATGAATTGCTTGTTTATGATCAGAATAAACAAATTCATACAAACACATTTCAGACTTCCTGGACGATAAGACATAAAGGAGGGCGCTCTCTGGTGGAATATAAAGCACCCTGCACCACATCATACAAAATCAGCTTTCTTGCTTTTATGAAAACATATTTTTCTGTTTTTGATTCACTTACACAGTATAGAAGCATACATTTCCAAATGCAAACATCCTAAAACAGCGGACAAAATGCCAGCAACAATGTATACCCTTCTCCCTGTCAGTGCCTAAATATTCACCAGGTATATTCCTCTATCCCACCATACCATCCATAATCTATCTGCACATTTGCATTTGCTCATCAGCTTTGACAAAGGCAATCTCCGTAACCTGAATCAGTGCAATAACCCCGCTGGCAAGGCCTCGGGGAGGCACAATATGGGTCAGTGACCTTTCTCTGCAGGCCCAGGGGTCTTTTTGTCCTGCATGGAGCCACAGCGCCGCCGCCCCTCCCCCCTGCTGCCCAGACGGGGGTTAATGGGCACATCAGTCATCTCCAGCAGTGGCCCAGTGAACACAAACAGTGCTGTTTACCACCACAACCTTTTGTGTTGACTATGGCCACTGCCCCGTGTCCAAGCCATGGCCCTTCCTGCATCAGCAGCATGGGGGTAGGAGGGACTCCCACACTCACCAGTGGGGCTGAGGATGGGGATGAGAATGGGTGTGTGTGTGTAGGGGGGGTTAAGGTAATTATCATATGTTTTGAGAGGGATTTGCTTCATTACCTCTCTGTGTTGAGAAGATACGTGGCCAAGATAAGATCCATCTGGTAACTGATATGGATAATTTAGGTTGTACTTGAGGTACGAGTATTTTTGACAAAACCTATACTCTAAATTAAGCCGACAAAAATATGGTGCATAGTTGTGAAGGATAAAATCACTAAAAAACTCTCTAGAGCAATAACAGTACAGATGTGATCTATTGTTTTCCTTATTTTGGCCACATTTTACAATATATACCCTGGATTCTGTTACCTCTCACTCAACAGACTAGCCTGCCTTCCTTACTTTTCACTGCCTGTCTGGTTCAGCTCGCTCAGCATCCAGACTGTGTTGCCCAGTGTCAACAGGAGGAATGCTTCCCTGCACAAATATCTACACCTCATAAATGTCTCGCCCTCTGCCTGACCCTGTCTGGCCTCTGACTGCTGGGGGGTTGAGCAGGGGACAGACAGCCTAATGTGTGTGCGTGCATGTGTGCGTGTGTGTGTGTGTGTGTGTAGCAGTGGGCTGAGGTGAGGGCTTGGGTCTCAACAAGGTGCTGTGAGAAGAAGGGAGCAGGACAAAGAGATCGCACAGACGCTGACTCTGCTTCTTCTTAAAGGGCATTAAAGCCCTGATCATTAATTTTCGAGCATATCAATTATGGAGCAGTAACAGCCACTGTAGAATATCCCTGACCATCCTGCATCTATATCCCAGTAGTACTGCAGGAGTTTCCGTCTATGGGGTGAGGCAAAAGTGCAGCCTCAGTGTAAAAAACTTCTATGATGATCTCTATTTGCACACATACTGAAGAGTAGCACGTGCAGATGGAAAGAACGCTTTTAAAAACTGTATTTTCTATTTTAAGAAAAGAAAAGAAGGGTTAATTTTGCTGCAGTCTTTATACACAATATAAATATATATAAAAAAAAAAGTTACATTTTCAAATTACAGGGAAATTTGAATCTCCACTGTTCCACTGTCACGTTGCCATTCCTTGTGTTACGAGCTTTGTCAATGGATCTGAAGGTGGAAAACGCTTCCATCCTTTTGTTTAGGTTTAGATTAAGGGCTGAGTCTTTAAACAACCTGAATCGCATGACATCTCGAAAAGCCGTAAGCGTGTGTGTGTGCACGTTTACAGCATGCACAATGGCAGGCTTTCAGAGGTGCGCTGAATGCTGAACCACCTGCTGTTTGTAAATGCCTGTGCTTCCTCATAGGGATATGCTGTGCTCACACACTCTTCTCGTGCACAGACACAGACACACACACACATACACACACATAGTCAACTCTCTAACCGTGCTGTGTGTTGCTTGTCATGGCCCAGATCCAGCCATGCCACCCCTAATCCATTTCTCTGTTGCTCATTATCAGTGGGGCTTGTAAAGATTCTGTATCAGCTATGCTAAAAGAGCTTTTCACAGTATTACATGGGATTACTGTTGCTCCTCGCTACATATGTTGCTCACATACTCTGATGTAATACTGCCACACTGTTTACATGCTGTTGACAAAATAACAAAGACGTTACGCTCGTAATCTGGGCCTTCCCCCCTTTTTGTTTGTGGGTCAGTTTGTATCATATCCTCTTTTACCCAAGCATCATCCCTCCAACACTTTACCCTCTGTTTCCCTCTGCTCCGTGTTAGATAGTGGAATAGACTCACAATGTAGTTGAATGAAGGAAGAGAATGAAAGAAGAAAGTCACAGAAATCAGCGTGTACAAGTAGGGAACAAGCAAAAAGCAATTGCCGCATTTATGGATGATTGTCTGCTCTGGGGTAATTTACCCATGAGAGTTTAGGATAGGGGAAGAAGGAGATTTGACGAGCCACGCAATCTCAACTTTCTCAGATTTATCTAACCTAACCTGCTCACTCATAACATATTTACCCAGCTTGGCAGCAATCACTGAAAATTGCATAATCAGTGGATGGATGCAGTTTGTAGACAGATCTCTGTATCCAGAAGAATAGATTTTCCCCAGCAGCCACACTGCTGCTGTGTGGACGTGAAGCAGCGGTAGATAAAAGATGAAGATCAGGGGGGTTCCAGAGGTCTGCTGCGGCCCCTCTGCACAGTCACTGTGGAGAGACCCCCGGCTACGCTGTAAGTGGTCCCAGGGGGCGCTGTGCAACTCCAGGGCTTTCTGTAGAGCACAGAGCATGGAGGTTATCATGGGAAATTAGGGCTTTGTGCTTTATGAAGTGCTTGAGGCGGCACTCTAGGGTCAGCGTGCATCTCCGGTGGCAGTCACAGAGGGCTGGGCTGGTCGTCAGTTGCGGCTGCTAAATTGGCCTCAACACCTCCAAGAACCTGGGTTTCATCTGCCTTATTTAGATGCCTTCCTGTGTCCCTCTCAGTATGCTACAAAATGATACCGCCCCAACATTAGAGCCCCATTCGCCCCACCATCCCGCCTCCAAAATCTGTCAGTGTCCAGTCCACAGCACTGTACTGACCCAACAACGGCAGGAAAAGTTACAGCCAGTCATAAAAGGGGTCAGTCGCCTTCTCATACTGTCCCATCTGTAAGTGTAGGACAGCTGGAAATGCTCTACACCTCATAAATAATAAAGAAAGGCCTTTGGCCCACTTAAGAGGGAGATGTGTGATCCAGCAAGTGGACTAGTGCAATTAGCAGCAAGCTCTTACAATCAATGGCACCCAACATCAAGTCCAATTAAGCCAGGCTGTAGATAATCAGAGAAGAACAAATCTGACAAACCTTGATTGGTCTCCACTGTCAAAGGTATGATTATTGTCTCAACCTTCGTGATTAACTGTCCCACCAAAATAGTTTAAAGAGCATAGTGGTCATGTACTGAATGGGAACTGAGGCAGGAGCAGAGCATTACTGTTTCCTTCTTTTACAACAGTACCCCCCACCCCCACCCCAACCCTCTCCACCCTGCTGTGTAGTGCTGTTTGTGCATTCCTGTGTCGACAACCCCTCCGTCTAGTTCTCTGGGGTGTTTACCCCCTTTCACGGTAGCAGGCAGGCAGCTCCCTCCATCCCATCCCTGTTTACATTGCTCTTCTCCTCTATTTACTCTGTGCTCCAGCGCCCTGGCGCACCGTGCTCCAAACAGCTGTTCCATTATGGAGAGAGCAGGCTCTCCAACCACACAGTGCTGCCACACAGCTCTCTCCTGACAGCCCACCATAGTCGCCCCCACGATAACTGCCTGGCTCCACTGGCACGCCTGCCATTGTTACCGTACAGCTCAGCCTCCCCCAATGCCAGGGTGGCTTCTGGGCATGGAGTCAGCCAGGGCAACTGTCGGAGATTGTCTCCAAACCGCAAGACAAATTTGCCAAGTTCAGCTTTTGATTAAGTGTCTCCGTCTGGGATGCAGTACTGTGGTGATTCACTACAAGAAGCAATCATATCCAGATGATCTAGCATAAGCATCTTTACAATGAAAGAGGGCTTTTATAACATGTCATTACAAAACAAGCTGCGCTCTCCTTGTTTATACGCGTTCATTTTGGGTTACTTATATATCCTGTTACTACATGACATCATCCATAGGGGACATTTTTTCACAGAGTGTGAAGGGCCTGCCTCTCAAGCCTGTGTACTACCATGCCCCATTGTCTAGGCTCTGGCTAGCTTGCTGTCAGGTAAAAGGAAGGCTATTGTCTAACTGACTGTCTTGGGGTCATGCTATATCATGAATCTCCTGTGAATTATTTTTTACCTCCGCATGTTCTTTTTCCTGCTGGTGCGCACAGCTGGTGCTGAGTCAGGAGAGAGGAAACCTGGGAGAAAGGCCACCAAGCATCCCCGGGCTCCCAGTAGACCACTGCAGGGCCTGCGGCTACAGGGACAGGAGACACTCCATTAATCACAATACAATAGCTACTGCCTGGGGCCAGTGGAATATGGGCCTGTTTGGGTCTATATGTCGCTGTACGTGTGTAAGAGTGCTAATGTGCAAACTGGTGTCTGTGTGTGTGTGTGTGCGTGTGCGTGTGCGTGTGTGTGTGCTCACACGTGTCTCATATTGCATGACAATACTGAACTTCCCCAACTATTAAACTCCCAATAATGATGTCAACAATACAGTACATTACACACATAAAGAATTGGTACTATGCAATATACCTTGAATATAATTCTATAGAAGCATTGACCTGATTGATGCAAATGACAAAATGACTTTATGCTGCTATGGTAACATTGCAGAGCACTAAATCACCAAACAACATCCAGTTCTCACAAAGGCCAATGCCATTGAATTAAGCGCTCCTGATATCATTCCCCTTTCTGCATTTTCTGGTCTCTTTTAATCATCCACTCTTGTGTCTTTAACACCCCTCTCCACCCCCATCTGCCCACATCTGTCCTTCTCTCTTTTTGCTGCTTGTATTTGTTTGGTACAACAAACCCTTCTGGATTGACATGAGCTGCCAGGTAGAGAAAGATGAGACGAGGCAGACAAATTAGAAAGACAGAGAGGAGGATCTCCCCTATCGTGGGATGCAGGTGGTCGATTCCAGAGAGGCACACGGACAAAGGACACACTGTCATACATTCACCCCAGTCCTTTCAGGGCAAAGAAGACACATACATGCATGCAGCTTAAGCAGCCGCATTCACACACACTCACACACAAGCGCACACACAGCAAATCTCTTTTCTCCTATCAGCACTGTAGTAGCCAGCACCCACACTTAAATGGGATATCAACGTGTATGATGGCACAAGTGCTGTATGAGTGTGTGTGTGTGAGAGAGAGAGAGACATACAGAGAGAGCATGAACTCATGCACGCATGCCTATGTGTGTGTATAAAAGTGCCAGTCATAGCAGGATGTAAAATAATTCTGCCCAGCTGCCAGGCCCCTAGCGCTGGTTGCCAGAGCCCTTAAACACATCCATGTCCTTCACTGGATGGCTCTGCTCTCCTCTCCTCCCCGTTTATATCTAGCACTTTAAAAATATACAATCTGCTTGGATACTAGGCAGTCATAAGCTCCATGACTGGCACTTGGACATCTTATCAACACGAGTTGAAGCCCCTGGGCAACTAAGCTAGGCTTTGATCAGGCATTTTGGAGACATCTCTCATTTTCTTCAAACAAATCCAGAGGGGTTGGTGTGCTAAATTCAAGACAAACTCAAAGCACAAAATGTACCTGATGATGCAGGAAATCGAGGACAGGCCATATACGGTCTGTTTAATAAAAGAAGGTGAGAGGCTGAAAAACAATCAGTGTGTGTGTGAGAGAGTGAGAGAGAGATGAAGAGGAAGAGAGGAAGATAAATAGTGTCAGAGTGAGAAGCGGTAAGAGCACAGCATGCATGGGGCCGTGCTATGAGATCAGCTGACAAACATCTCTGCAACCCTGGCGGAGGCAAATCAGCATCCATCCCCTGAATGGCCTGTGACAGTTGTTATGTATAGAGACCCAATTCCGCCTTATATCTTCTCTTGAGTTTTAGCCCTGCTACCTATCAGTAGGAGAGAAAGAGAAAGAGCGCGAATGAAAGAGAAAGAGATAGAAAAGTCAAGCTCGGGGCCTGCTGCTGAACAGTAGGGGAGAAAGTGAAAGAAAAAGACAGAAAGAGAAAGATGTAGACAAGAAAGAAAATGAAACCTAAATGGACCAATTCAGCTGGCGGAGCCACACAGAGAATTCACCTGAGGGCAGTCTCATGCCCTGTTTGTGTCTCCATGGAGACAGGCCTCCTGAGTGGGGGCTTCTGTGCAGACTGACAGTAGTCCAGCTACCCAGCCCTGCTATTGATTTCCACACTATTTCTGCTCTCCTGACCAGATCAGTGGATAAAGCTAGCCTGTGGTCAAGTCCTCTGCTACAAACCAAGCTGATGAGGATGGCTGCAGAGAGACGTGGCGCCTTCTCGTTGTCATCGTTTAGATTTATTTCATGCCTGCATGTTTTCGGGTTGTGTGTCTGAGATCCACTGAGTATTTTGAGAAACATTTCATTTGTGTGTGTGATGTGTTTCTTAACCCAGGTCGAAGGTATAGCTCCCACCACATCAGAGAAGGTTCTATTTTCACGGCTGCAAATAGGCATTTGCCCAGGAAATCCCCAGCCTTGAATGCATTAAGATTTAAAGACCCCAGCCAACTGGGCTAAAGGCTTGATAACATCTTATAGTCTGGTGCCTTGAGATATAAATACATCTACAGTACAGGGTCTATCCGTCTTCCAGCCAGCATGGTTTCAAGCCCTAAGGCAGTTGTCCTTAATGACAAGCCTTTTCCGTCATCTCTCCCCACTCAGCTCCACTTCCCTTGGTATCCTGACCATAGAACCAGATCAGGGGCTCAAGATGGCCTTTATCAGGGGTCTTTTGGCCGGTGTCAGCTTACAGGCCCCACTCTGTACACACAGCACATTATGGAAGTTTTAATAGGTGATCAGAGCAGCTGTTGCCGGCACAGCGTTGATTTACTGTGGCTCAGAGAGGGCTTAATGACTATAGAGGCAGACAGCTCTTAACCCTTTGATGTGCGCTGGATAATGTAATAGGATCGGGTAGCCCCTTGGGAAACTTGCATACGCTCATGCACTAACATGAACATACACTGGCACAAACCCTTTTGGAATACAATTACACTGTCTAAAAGCTCTTTAATAAGAGAGTGCCAGCCTCTTACTACTGTATAGTAGACTTAAAACAACATATGGGTTTGACTTGTACTACCAGCTCCTGCTAGTGTTCCATCGGCTATGTTTGTGAGGTCCATGCATGAAAATGTACACACACACGCACACACACACACACACACACACACACACACACACACACAAACAGTTGTGTTCCTTGTTGACAGGTGGTACATGCTCAAGGAAACACAAGCTTACACAGCACAAAGAGCCCCAGTAGGCTTAGCACTTCAGCAGAGAGCAATTGGAATACTTATGCAGGAGCTAGCACTATTCTGACCATGCAACATCCATCTCTGGGGTCAAATGGCACAAATTCTGTTTGCACCTCAAAGACACCAATATCCTCTCTTTCACAATGTGTCCTACATCACAGCTGGGCAAACAACAGGGACTGGCCTGGCCAAACAGTCATGACATGGATTAAACATCTGATGACTGACAGCTTTGTCCAAAAAATAAATGCACCCACATGCACAGTTTCACAGCAGCTTGCATGTGCATACACACAAACACGCAACCACACACAAAGTACACACACGCGCGAGAAAAACCCCACACAAACATTACATTTCTAAGCAGTAATCATTGCTATAACAACTGAAAATCTCGGCCAACCTACTGTTTTGAACCCCAACCTAAACCTCCAGCCCGGGCCCCATTAACCCATCTAGGAATGATAGCTAAATTGTCCTCTAGCTCTCCAAGGCCAGCCAGGATGTAATCAAAAACAGACGGAATAATCAACAAAAATGCTCTCTATTCCGGTAAGGATGGCTCCCAATAGCGCATGAATTAGAGTGAAGCAGGCGCTGGGACTGTGAATGATGTTGGGCTACCGGCATCAGCCAAGTCACTGTCTCCCAATGCCAAGTGAGAGGATGCCAAGCACTTCCTGCTGTAAACAATCTACCCACAGACGGAGAAAGAGGGGAGGAAACCTTTGAATGAGAAACAACAGGAGACGTAGAGAAGACCCAGTTGCTCAATGAAAATTTCTCCTATGAACAAATGTGCTCAATTTGTCAGACAAGCTACGGTAGTCTGTTTGAGGGAAATATGTGTATGCGTATGTGTGTGTGTGTGTGCAAGGACAACTGGCATCTCTCTTTGTGTAGATGCACACAGAGCAAGTGCTCATGGCTTATGGAGACAGACGTTGGATATACAGCTTGGCTGAGCTCGCGCTACATAATAAGGGCTCTCTCTCTCTCCATCTCTCTCTCTTTATCTCTCTCCCCCACATTATCCCCTCCATTCCAACTGTTGGCCTAGCCCTCTGTCTTCTAGCCAGTTTGATTAGCTATCAGCGCCAATATCGATCCAACCTGTCACCGCATGGCTAGACCTCGTAGCACTGACGGTGATCCACATTCCTAATTGTTCCTCGTGACTATCCACACAACACAACTGGTCCACATTTAGTCTTAATTCACATACCAGCGATGATCCACATCTGCACTTCATGGAATATCACCCCATAAGGTCCTCTCCTCGCACTGTTTTAGATATTTCCTCTTTTCTTTCCCCCTGGCTACTGTACTAACAATCCTGCTAACAGCTGTTTCAGGGACGCTAAACAAACATGTTCCTCTGACCCTCTTAAAGGAACCTGGGACCGGCCGAAGCTTTGGAATCAGCATGGGAGGAGTATAGTACACAGACAGCATCACCGGACCACAGTATTTATTCACTTGTGTGTAAATCACTCTCTTTAACAGTCTCTGCGTGTGGGAATGCAGTAAAAAATGAGGGGGGAGAAATGCAGCGCGAGGTATGTCTGGCTCTTGCAGCATGGCAGAGCTCGTATATAAACCTTTTGAGTGCACAGACCAAGATGCAGAGACACTGAAACATGTGTGTCTGCACATAAATTGCCATGTAGACATGCACATGCACACACAAGCACAAACACAAAAACACACACACACACAGACACACACACAAGTGTGTATGCATCCACGCATAAGCACGCAGCCACTCAGACATACGCACAGGCAAATTTACACGTACGCATGCACATTTTCACAGACACACACAGACACACACACACCTGCCATTGTAATTCACATGGTCATTCTCTTTATATGAAAGAGACAGGGCTTTGTCAGAATGGCAGAAGCTGAGGCCACATATTAGCCCTCCTGTCGGAGCCAGTGAGCAGAGGATGACATTAACATGAGCGCTCCTGTCCCTTAAAGCTCACCCTGCCTGTCTGCATGGAAACAGGAACCCCGTCTACACACAGCTCACAGCAGTGTCCACCAGCCTGCCATTTAATCAGCGCGAAACTCCTTTTATTGCTCACCTATTTACAGGCCGGTTTTTCCTCAGAGTGGAGGTATCTTTGTCAATAATGTATAACGCACTGTGAGGCAAGCACTGTAACCTCCAATTAAGTTATACCACCTTCTCTTTCTGCATGAGCAGTTTGCTGTCTTCACTCCTTGGAGAAAAGAGGGACGGGGGAAGGGAAAAAAAAGAAAAAAAAAGAGTGGTTTAACAAGTTTGGCTTGCGCTAAAAACAAATGACAGCCCACAAAACAAATGTGGCATTACAACTGGGTATTAAAAGGCCTGACATTTACCAAGGCTCATTTATATGACTGCCTGTACTTAGCTCATTGGCGGCCCCCATTACATCGGGTAGAGCGTGAGTGAGAAGGCCGGGGCCGGGCCGGGCTGGGGCTGGGCAAACACTGTGGGGTGAGCCTTTAACGGCCTGTGGGAGGGTCGTCCTGTAGATGAATGAACACCTGGATTAATGGGGTCAGTGGGCACCAAGCTGCTGAGGAAGGAGAATCCCAGCCAAGGCAGCCATTTTACATTTTACATTTACTGCATGTCTCACGGTCCGTCTTCCTCTGCTGGTTTTAGCGGGGGCAGCGGCAGGGTCCCACAGGGGCACAGGAGAGGGAAGAAAGGACATTTTTGGAGCTGTGTATATGGGACATGGGAGGTGGGGGTGCTAGTTATACAGTTATGATTTTATGAACGCTCAGCCTGCTCAAGGACACAACCCTATAGCAGGAACTGCATTGGATTTATGCTGACGCGCAATAATGGCTAAAACTGTTACTGAAAATGCGGTAGTATGGAACTGAACTCACTTGATTCAGTGAATGCAACTTTTATTTGATGATATTCCATCTGCCATGTTGAAATGTGCCTTCTTTATACTCACAGTGGAATTAGTGGTGTATCACCAAAGTGTCATTTTTATCATTAATTAAAGGATTCCCACCTTGGTCCTGAGAGTAAGTTGGGTTCAAGTTGCCACTGGACTGTTTTGACTCCTCTGTAAAAGCGCTTTACAATGCAAGCTGAACAGGGAGGGTGCTGGCCCTTTAAATGGAGCTCTGAGCGCTTGGCAGCCTAATAGATGCAGTCTAAAGGTGCTAATGGATGGCAACCTGAAAAATGGTCTTATCTGAAAAGGTCCAGGACAGTTATAAATGAAATAATCGCACCAAGCGCATTAATCCATGTTCATGCCCTAGGGGGGGACCTCAGCTCACCATTTGATCTGTGTGTGTGTGAGTGCATGCATACGTGTGTTTGTGTGTGTACGCATGTGTGTATGTGTGTGTGTGTGTGTGTGTTTGCAAATAACCAACCCTTTTCACTCTCTTTTTTCCATCATTCAGTCCCTTTCTCTGGGAGCTAACAGCAAAGGTTTTTATTATTCTTTCTGACTCGCTTTGAACCAGGAACCCCAGCAGGGGACCTTGCACAAGGAAAGAGAGAGAGGGAAGTAAGAGAAATAGTGCAAAAGAGAAAGATACAAAGAGAGAGAGCAAATGAGAGAGCAGGAGAGAGAGACAGAGGGAGAGATTAAAGACAAAGACGTGACACAACACACTTTGGCATGGCCACTGGACCACCACAGTCTAAATGACTTAAAGTTATTGCTCATAAGGTTCCTGGAGAGCCAGGCAGCCCAGACACAAGAAAGGAAGGAGGGGGGTATCTGAAGGACGGAAGAAAGGCACTGTCCTCATTAGCTGAATATTACCTCCATCATTAGAGATTGTCACAAGGCAGATCACTGACAGCACACCCAGTGCAATCCTTCCAGACTTTTATTGGTTCTTTCCAGCTGTAAAATATACTGATCCTTTCATTTGTTTTCTTGTGACGCATGTTACGTCTTGCCAAAACCGTTCTATTTGGAACCAACACAGCTCACATGTGACGAGATGAACTCTATGTCAGTGTGATACACTGCTGGGGGCTTACCGGCACACTGTCTCTAGTTTAGATATCGTTATAGATATAGTAGTCATCATTTCCAGTTTGGTGATGTCATATGCATGGACACTTCTACCGTGTAACACTTGTGACTCAAATATCAGTGACATATACATACTGTAAATGGAGCTGGGTTCCAAAGTTGAAATACCATAGATAATTAATTTTCCCTTTGCCTTGTTTTCAGAGCAAATACATTTTTTCATTAATAAATTGCTTAGGTGATCTCATGCCCCATGTGGGCCATGGTTGCATTAATTGTTCAGTGTTAAAAAAAAAAAGGCCAATGAGTGAAAGGTTGAACACATTGTGTGTGGATACATCTGAGATTCTGCCCTGCCCACCCTCAGAAAACAATTTGCTGCACTGTGTCATGAATTAATTAAACTTTTGCTTAGTGCTCAACAAACCCAGCAACTCTAAGACTTTCCGCTGGGAAGCTTGAGAAAATGAATGACATTATTCTTGTGAAACGCTTCTCATCCCATAGTGCCCGAGTCTAGATTTGTTGAAGTAAAAACACTTTCTAGTCTGAATTTATGGTCAACATCGCCATCTACTGGACAAGAATCATATGCCCCAATACAAACTAGTTATTTGTCAAAGTTGTAAGCTTACTGTAATTGTACGCCTTGCCATATCCCACATGGGTGATTTCGGTTTGCATCTGGCCCACTACACTTAACAAAAACAATTATATTGGCTAATTCATATATTCATATAGAGACTTACAGTGTATCTGTGATAATTGTAAGTTTGTGACCTTATCTTACTTAGCCTAATTGTATTTTTTTTTTTATCTCCAATGGTAGTACAAAAGATTATAGTATTTATTTTTGACACATAGCTTCATGATAATTTAAAGTTTTGTTGTGATATTTGTACAGTTCAAAAAGTATATTCAATATTGTACTTATTCATAAGGGATAGTGGTGCTAAATGAGGGGGGATGAGATTTTATAAGCCTAAAACATTATCATTACCATATGGCTGTTTAACATATGATTTTAAGTCCAAACATGTATATGCAAAAACGTGGTGTAGCTACAGGAATCGACCAGTAGGACTCTGGGACAAAACTGAATAAGTGAATGATTTATTATGTACATCACCCATTGATTTATAAACCCTCATTTTGGATTATGAGGTGTTAGAATTGCGATGACATGCTGCATTATCTGTTAAGTAACTGGGGATGTCCTTTGAATGTATTTTAGATATATAACATAAGTACAATGTTATCCAAATTTGCCCTGGGTCAAACAGTATTTGCAAATAACTTTTAGCATGGGGTGCCAGATGGGTGGGTAGGAGTTGACCATCACAGAAAAGTATACTAATGTATAGTCTACTGTCTTATGTGGCAAACTCAACCCATCTGGCAGCTATATGCAGAAATATAAGTTGCAAAGTTGCATTTATTTGACCCAGTTATCACTACCCCAACCCTCACTATGAGAATCAATACAAATTGATGGATGGATCCTCTCTATGATAGTAATTCGGACACAAAAAATACAATATGCAATATGCCATTATATCAATTATGTCGATGACTTTCAGTTACGCTAACACTTACAGTCATCTCCCTAATAGTAAACTACAATTGTGTAATGGGGAAAGGCAACACTGCCACCCAGTGAGCACAGGGTGGAAACACAGTTCACTGAAATTCAGTGTGTACTAAATCTCCTGAAATTTGTGTGATTGATGGGTTGGGTGAGTTGGGTAAAAGTTCCAAATGGTAAAAGTATCATATTGTACAAGGTAGATGTGGGCAGCTCAGATCCCTGTGCTAATATCTGATTCAACCAAAAGAAGTTTGTTCAAGGTTGAAGACCGAAGGAAATTCTAATTGGAGGCACTTGAGGGTTTATTCTGGAGACATTTTCCTTTTTTTGAATGCTTTTGTTGGGTTCTTATTAGCGGAGATAAGACTTTCCTTGTGCCTTCCCCAAAGAATGCACTTGTTCAGTTAAAATAGTTACAACCTTGAAGAACTAGCAGAACTTAGGTACTTAAAGTGATGTTGAGCTTTGGTGGTACATTGGGTGGTGTAGCTTCCTGGACATGATATAATCCCAAAATTGGTGATTATCTGTTATTGGTTGCTCCGGTGCTCCGTGAGAGGGGATTGGAGAATTGTGTTTTTTTCCCCTCTCCATTCACTACCACTGTATAGTGTAACAGGTCTCAAAATCACACTTCTAGCACATAAAGGGACGCTAACAAAGCAGATTCTGAAAATATATTAAAAAAAACTAGTCCTGTCACTGAATTGTGGTTAAGTGAATCACTTTCTTTATGTTTGTTAAACCTTTCAGTTTGAACAATTGTAACAGCGAAATCCGGTCGGAAGAATGCCGATGAAACAAAGAAAATATGTTTACCAATAATTGTAAATAGTCAAAAAAAAGTGATGTATAATATATATATAAACATATACGATATATAAAAAACAAGTCTCTCAATTTTTTTCGATTTTGGGGTTATATCACGGCCAAGAAGCTACACAACCAAAGTTCAAGATCACTTTAAAGTCACACTGAAATTAAAATGACTTTTTTGCCTTTTTAGCTCATTCAAACTATCATACCATACACCTATTTGACAATTTATGCCAAAAAAATGAAACATCTCATGACTTTCACTTACCTAAAACCACCTTTCTCTCTATAACTGATAACTCCCTAACTCCCATTGGTTTATACTTTTGAATGATCCCTCCCTGCCTTATGACCCACCCCAGTATCCTGTTTAAACAGGAAATGCATCACCTTACGGGAGCAAGATGTTCTCAAAATGCTCATTGTGACTTTAACTTACCTGACCATTAAAATCCACAAAATCAGGGAAAAGGAGTAGCACTGGCAGTTTAGTATAGAATGTGACTGATGACAATAAATGACCTAATTGCAAAATAGAGGCAGACGATTTAACAAAGTGAATTCACTTTTGACAGACAAAATGAAAATACATTCTTTAACATAGACTAACAGAAATACATCCAAATGATGGCAACTCAGTCCAGTGTTTCTTTCAAATATCGGAGCCATGCAATGTATTATAGGAGGTTAACAGATTCTCACCAAGGAGCTGAGTAACAGTCCTATCAGGTGGATTAGAAGTACAGTGTGAGCACTCTATTTATAGTGAAACAGTGTGCCACTTTCATTGACTCACAAAATCCAATGGTGCCTACACACAGAACAGCTGTGAGGGAAAATGATCACTTTCAAATCTAACTGTGACCAACAGCAGACTCAATACGGTACACTTTTGGTAGAGATTGCCTGACCATAATAGCTGTACTAGCTGCATACATTTTGTATTCTACAATTTCAACACAGTTAATTCTTATGCAAAATGAACTAGTACTTGATATTGAAAATGTCTATTGATCAGTGGGTCGCCTAATAAACAAATATAGGAGCTTTTGGAAAGGCGTAGTGTGCTGTTCAGTGCTGAGGAGCTCCCACACTGCTCCTCCTTTGAGACACAGTGGTTTACTCACCTACTACAAGGGCCCACCTGGCCATCTGTGTTTGACTGAATGACTAATGGACTCATCCCATTAGGGACAATGAACACAAGACCAAGTGAAAGGTAGAGAAGATACAGTATATAAGCAATGTCTACCATGTTGATAATAGGGAGAGGAGTGTACCGCAGCACTTTTTAACCATTTTCATACTATTCTAGGTTATTGAAACTTATAAACATTAAATAGGCTTCCTTGATTCTTTTACAAGTTTAAGCAAGCTGCTTAACTAACAATATTGACTTAAATTGTGGAATGGGCAATTAGACATGAAGACATTTTTTTTTTTTTTTTTGCAAATTGATTGTCAAAAATATAAGATATTCTAAATTTGCGGGAGTGATTTATTTTGATATGATATAAAATTGAATTGTAATGAAGGGGATGCTGTCCCTTACTATACACACATCTATGTACTACATATGTATGTACTACATAAATAGTTTCTATTCAGCTTTGGATGATTACTACACTTTCTCCTCAGATTACCAGGACAGTGTTAACCCCCTACAGTGGTCTGGGCTGTCTGTGCCAATCCCTCTTTCTGTCTCATGCCAAGGGCAATAAACTTAGATGACAACACTTGCCATTAAAGAGTGTTAGGAAATAATGCCAGTCTGATGATTTCCCTTACCACTAATATTACAGTTTGAATCACACACTCTGGTGGTTTTAGCATTTAGGGTATCCAGATCTCCTTTGCATAAGTTTCCTCCTACACCCCCAGGAACCTTAGTGAAAGAGGTCTGTAATGCTCTTAGAAAGGTTGATCTTGGCGTGTGCTGTGACAAAGGTCATGGGGCATGGAGTCCTGTCCTCTGTTACCAAATGGCTGACAGACTAACAGAAGAGGGTCTGGGAGGATTAAAAATAATACAGAGTGGAGCAAGGGAGACGTTGGATGAGAGTCAACCAGTAAAAGACTTTCAAAGTGAAAGTTGAGACAAGGCAAATGTGCAATACTTGAGTACATTCAAATGTGTTGTATTCAAATTCCTCTTAGCTAAGCTCGCAGACCTTACAAATTTAAATATCTCTATGGAGAAACTTGGACCAAACAAAAAGCAGCAGTGGAGCGCTACATGCGTGACAACATTTTCACAAAGAAACCTTTCTACAGCTTTGGGAATTTAGAGTATGCCTCTAAATAATCGGTCAGCCTGATGTATATTAACCCTGGTAAAAGTGAATGTGAAAGAGGCTCTTTGTGAATGAGATTTCAAATCTTTGCATGGAGTCTTTAACACGTGGAAAGCTTATTTATAGGCAGGAAACATTGCTATTCAAGTTGTGCTTATGTTTACACATACTAACTTAATCTTGGACAAAACCTGTTTGAAAAGGGGCTCGCTGCAGAAAGGGAAGCTGTGGGGAGTGACCAAAAGCACCTTTACTCTCTGGACGTTTTCCAATTAGGCTGTGGCTCGCCAGCAGATCAAAGCTAGGATAATCCTTGGGTTGGATGGCGTGGCTACTAGTATATAGGCCTAAATATGTGAGTGAGAGCCAATAGGGAGTGGGGTTGACAAATGAGAGTGTCAGTGTGAATTATAGGGAGGGAGGACGAGTAAGAAGGAGAAAAGGGAGAGACATGAGCATAAAGGAAGATGTGAAACAGATAGAGAATGAAACTGCACTGAGTGTGTAACAGGGAAGGAGAGGGAGGAGAGATGTAGGGTTGGTGCACTGGTACGTGACGTCAGCGGCTTGTTGGATTGAGGTGCTGTGTCCTGCTGATTTTAATCCCAACTGATTAAGGAACAGAGAGCAAGCGCCTGTGCAAGTCCTCTGGGGAAAAGAGAGAGAGAGAGTGAGAGCGGAAGAGAGGACTACTGAACACATTCCATTAAGGGAGATAAGTGGAGCTAATTTACAGCTTGAGAGACGGAAGAGGGGGGGTTCAAACATTTTGCTTTTTCTTTTCTATCTCATGCCCGCTTTCCCCCATTACCCTTTCCCTTGTCTGTCCTAAACCTATTCACTTGGAATCTTAACGTGTGGACGGATCAAGCATGCCCACAAACGGAATTAACAAAGCCCTGAAGCTGCAGTTTGGCCTCATCAACCATGAGAACCGGTACCTGACGGCCGAGGCCTTTGGCTTCAAGGTGAACGCCTCGGCCACCAGCATGAAGAAGAAACAGATCTGGACCCTGGAGCAGGATGACCAGGACGGCCAGGCGGTGTTCCTCCGTAGCCACCTGGGACGCTATCTGGCCTCTGACAAGGATGGGAAGATCACCTGCGGGGCAGAGAAGCCAGACTCTGACTGCCGCTTCCTCATTGTGCCCCAATCTGATGGACGCTGGGCCCTACAGTCAGAACCTTACCTGCGCTATTTCGGAGGCTCGGCTGACTACCTGTGTTGTTTTGCCCAGGCCATTGCGGAGCCAGAGTTGTGGGCCGTCCACATGGCCCTCCATCCACAGGCCAGCCTGCTCAGCGTGGCACGTAAGCGCTATGCCCATCTGTCTGCCTCTGATGGAGAGATCTCAGTGGATAGCAACATTCCCTGGGGAGTGGACTCCCTGGTCACCCTGGTCTACATGGAGGGCAAGTACAGCCTTAAGACCTGCGACAGCCGTTTCCTCAGCAATGATGGTAAACTGGTGAAGGAGAACACCCTTACCACTGCCTTCACACTGGAGCTCAAATCTGGCAAGCTGGCCTTCAAGGACTGCGATGGGAAGTACCTGACCCCTATGGGTCCCACTGGCACGCTGCGCTCTGGCCGATGCTCCAAGCCTGGCAAGGATGAGCTGTTTGATCTAGAAGAGAGTCATCCACAAGTAGTTTTTCAAGCTGCCAATAAAAGATTTGTCTCCGTCAAGCAAGGTAATCAGCCTGCGGTACATTGGTGAGAAAAGGGCACACAAGTTTGTAATGTAATCACTTGCCTTTATCTTACAGCAAAAATTAAGTTTTATATTTAGAGAATTGAACAGTCTCATACAGAGAATGGATTGGAGTGCTGCACCCCTGCTGCTCTTGCTCAAACAATAAGAGCATTGAAGCAAGCATGAATTTCACTATTGATTGATTTGAAGAGATGTGTGGTTAATGGATGAGTCATGATTGCTTGCAAATAACTTCTTAAATAACTTCTTGAATCTTCTCAGACTTTGACAGTGTAGTGCAATATAAATGCTGAAGATGGGCTCCCAATTCAACAGGTCCATTTTGTTTTGAGGCAATTTGGAAGGTGTCTTCATGATAACAAATGGATTTGGAAACAAAACAAAAAAATGGCATTCATGTACGCCAAATGTGCCTCAAAAGCAGGAGCTCCTTTCAGAGGCTTCATGCTGAATTGTTGTTTACACTTATTATGAAAATAACATCATGGTTAATGCATCTCCTTTGAGAAAATTAGAGCTTCCGCGATTCACTTGTCTATTATTTTGTATTCACTAAGCACAACCCGCTGAAAGCCCTTGTGCACTTTACCATCACATTGTAAGCACCGCATGAAGCCATTTTCTGGTTCCCAAGAGAGAAACACATGGTCACTGTATTTTTGACACTACACAACCACTTCCAGAAAAATGTCGATGTGTCAGTAAGCGAGTTCAGTAATGTATTTTTCTTTACAAGGAGAGAAAATAGTTCACTGTTCAATATTCTTTTGTTCAATGCAGTAGTCAACTTCCCAGTTCAATAGTACTGTGAAGTTCTTTAGACTTCAGTTCAGTAGTCTTTTCACCATGTCAGTCGGCTTCTGTTCAGTTCTGTGTTCTGCTCTCCAATTGAGTATTCTATTTTCCAGTGTTAGTTTCTTAGTCTCATCTCAACTGGTTTGGCTTTGGTGTTGGTTTGGGGAAGCTATTGGAAACTGAACCAGGGTAGCTATATAGAGACTGTAGTTGTATAGTTGCATTTTCCAGGACAAAGTACTGATGGTGGCTTAAATAATAATAGCATAATGGAAGATCTATATAAAAGATTTTCAATGCATAGATCAGTGGTTCTCCACCCTGGTCCTCATGACCCATCACCAATTTTCAATTTAGACATCTAATCAGGGATTGATATACACCTGGGACACTAGCTACTACTAGTAATTAACTAGCTGGTAGGATAGAAAACCAGCAGTACTCCAGGCCCCGAGGACCAGGATTGAGAAGCACTGGCATATCAAACAGCATTGCACAGCGGATGGTGTGCCCTTTGAGTTACTTGAATACTTTCCTGATTGAAGAAGTACCAGTTGGGTGGATATAGCTTGAGCACATGCAATGAATGAGGATAATGAGGGATTCAAATTAACTTAATATGGCCCAGACTATTCTATTTCATCATTTCAGTAAAAATACCAAACCAGGAACATTCACAAACCACTGAAAGAAAGCCCTTGCTTTCTTGCCTGCATGCTTGATCCAGTCAGTGGTTGACGGCCATACTGAGGGGGTAATCGTGGTAATGGGCTTTGTCATTTCCACTGTGTGTCCATTGAAGATTAAGCAGAGCACAGATGACTCCAGGGCAGACCTGTGTCCCATGGGTGTCACTTAATTACCATCAATGACCATCAGACTTGCAGCTATCATCAGAACAATACTAGCTCTCTAGCATCATCCACAGAGTGAGAGTGAAGTTTTCCAACTTACGTGGTTCTAATGGAGATGTAGATCCTGGACTGGGGTAGATACTGGGGCAGCTAAACAGAGACCTATGGCCAGGCCTTACCACACAGATCAGTTACAAGGTCTACTGTCAGCCTGGATGATATGATGATCTGCTCTGTAGGATATATAAGTAGACAAGACAGCAATTTATGACAAATAGAGAAGAAAACTGGGATCTATTGTAGCTTTTTGAGACTTTCAAATTTTATTGAAACAGCTGATAGTTCTGTCGGGCCTGGTTGAAGGACATTTTTACAGGTTTAGTTGTACACAAGCTATGAAGTACAGACACTATTAAGCATATCTGAGAAAATTAGGTTCTTGAACCAACATTCCATTGTGTAATGAATTGTGGTTCTCATTGGTTATGCATGAATACAATTATGGATTAGCAAAAGGTCACTTTCAGGTCAATATTTCAACAACCTCCCCACAAAATATAGGGCAAAGAATTTCATTTTGAATTGTAGTGTTTGGCCTTGTGGCAGATCCACTTTTTTAAGGAACAAGGCACTGAAAGCTGCTTAGTGGGCCCTGTGGTGCAGATTTGCATTTCACCACTCAGGGAATTACAGCAAGCGAATGAGCAGGATGGGTGGAGGGGTGGCTGTGGGGGATTAGGGATGTAACAGGCTTAAGAGAGAGGTTGAAGGATATTTCTGTGGCATCTAATTTGAACTACAGCAGACACAGTTCAGTTATATGTCTGTGTATTCTCCACCACCTCACTCTCCATCAGACAGACTTAATACATGTGGATTAAGTATATAACACTAGATCGGCTGCAGGTGAGGCACTCAGGTCTAGAGAAGAGGGCACTAGTGACTCATATGAAAAATGGAAACCATTTTAAACAAATGTGGGGTGTTACTGTGATTGTTTTTGGCTTAAGTTACACAATTGCTTTTAAACCGAATATATGAGTTATGAGGTTTGTGAAATGAATTGTTCAATTGTTAAATTGTGTCATTATTACTATATTTAAAATTTGGTACAATTATAGCCTGATATTCAGGCCATTTCGTTTCCACTCCATTATTCAGTCTGACATTGCCTCCATGTTAGTTCTGTGTGGGGGGGTGTTGATTTTCCCCAAACCAATCACCAGTGACTGACGTTTCCGGCCGCTCTGATGTTATTTTCAGTTACACTGATGCTGGGCGTATTTACTAACTTTACCAAAAATGTCAGTCATTTTTGACTAAAATAGCGTCTTTGCAAAGACAATATGTTGGTTAAGGAATGATTTCAACAGATATTATTATGCCGATACGATGAAATAATGAAAAATCGTTGCACAAACGGTTCAAACTTTAGTCCCGCCCACAAAGGCGCTGATTGGCCCAATCGTTTTTTCCGATCGAGAAATCGCCTTTAAATAGAGCAGCACCAGACCCTGAATGGCTCGACCAAATCTGAAGAGTGGGCGGGTCGCGATTCAGGAGTCCAGAACCAGGCTAGTACAATTACAGAATTTAGGATCTTCAGCCAAATACCAATCTATTTTAGGATTCTCAGCAACTTCAAGTCAACAATCTACACATGATCTTACCTATCTTGCCTAACTTTGTTGCATATTAATTTACAATTTTGTGTTGAACAAATTATGTATAGACTATAATCTGCACAATTTTGAAGGAAACATGGTCTCTGAAACTGAGGGTTGCTTAAAATCCATAGAAACCCTAAATGATATAATAGTAGAAATGTAATAGGTCTATTATAATGTATTGTATAATGAATGCTATCACTGATTATTATATACTATATTCTAAACATATTTTTGGAACTTTCTTGTCCGATAATTACTCAAGATAAAGTTTGGTTTTACATAAGTCTTAACAAACATTACAACCTCAAAATGTGTTTAAGACTCATGCTTAATTGTCACATACCATCAGTCCTTGTATGTAAAGTTCCAAATTAGAGAGTAAAAAAGCTTGATACCATTAAGGATTTGGTACAGCATGTCTCACTCCATTGTTTCCACCTCATAAACAATACTTACTACATACTTGAGGTGTGAATGGTTTGTTGAACCATTTCAGACAACCAATGTGATTGGTCATGTTTTATTAGATGCTTTGCAAAATCTTATACCCATGGAGCTAGTTAGTGATCTTTCTTGGTTTCTCCTGCTTTTAATTCTTATGTATGTATACTGCCTTGGAGAAAAATCTGCTGCACTGCAGCTGTGCTTTGTATCTTACCTCATTAATATTGTACCCACATTCACAGTAAAGAATGGCCTCTTGGGTATTACTGCTGTATATATATTTTTAAAGATTATTTTTTTGGGCATTTTCATCGTTATTTGATAGCTCAACGTAGAGAGAGACAGGAAAGATTGGGATGACATGCAATAAAGGTCTTGGCCCGGATCTGAATAATTAATCTCCCAAGGGGGGAAATTCTCTTTTCACCTTCTGGTTGGTTATTTGGTTCACTATTATTCAGACAACATGAGCGAGTGTTGACAAGAACAGCATCACCACACTCACTCAACATTCACAACTGTAGCAATCAGAGTGAATTCCTCAATGTATTATGTGTCCCTTCTAGAAAATGAACCTCAGGTTACTCCTATCAGATCATTTTTTAACTTAAGTGTCAGAAAAGTTAGATTGTGCTTGTGCAACAATAACACTATTACACAATTCAAATAGATTAGTGTGTGAGGACAGTACTTGAAAATGTCTGCCTCAACAAGTCTAATATAACACCAACAATCCATCAAAGTAGCACCGAGGACCAGGTCAATGTGTCATCAAATATGTTCACACTCATGTTATTGCATTGGAAGCACCATTGCCTTCTTAGTAAGGATGCACAAATATAAGATCATCTGCCAGCAGACAGTCTTGAAGCAATACCATGCCAAGGTTGTCATACAGCAGTATGTGGCACAAAATGGCACCTCCAGGTGGTGACACCCACATAAAACTCGGCGTCCAAACTAACCCACAACAAAACCAAGATCTGAAAATGTAATCTGATACTGTAATCTGCAGCGGTATTTATTGTGTGATATTGACAGCATCGAGCCACCTTTTTCAACCTGCGACATGAACATGTTGTGAGATCTAACAGCACCTACTGCCTATGAGGAGAAGTACGCTGTGACTCAGTTGTTGTAGATAACTCGCTGTATCGTGCTGTGCAACAAGAGGGCACGGTTATAATTAAATGTCACATTACTGTTATGCAAGCATGTCTCCTTGACAATGCCTTAGAGTGTAAATGGCATTCAAGAGGAGGTACAATTGTAATTATTATTCTCTGTTGAACAAAGGCATAATTATCAGGGATGTCTTTTTCTTCCCTTATTGTCAGGGGTGAGCATTTCAGCCAATCAGGATGCGGAGACAGACATGGAGACCTTTCAGATGGAGATTGACAAGGAGAGCAAGAAGTGTATGTTCAGAACCAATGGCGGATCCTACTGGACTCTCGTGTCTCACGGAGAGATCCAATCCACTGCCACAGAAGTGTGAGTAGCTCTTAGCTTCAAAATAAGAGCTCTTATTTTGTGTCAAGCTGTTATTTTAACAAACTGTTAACCATGCTTGTTCACACATCTCTTATCTACATTTTCCTTCATATCCCCATCATTCCATCCACCTCGTTCTATCCAGAGAGGTCAATACAATGTTTGACATTGAATGGCGAGGCCAGAGAGTGACACTCAAGGCAAGTAATGGGAAGTATGTGTGCACAAAGAAGAACGGGCAGCTCTCAGCGGTCAGCGATACTGTGGGTAAGTGCTTTTAGGCAACCCTTTCTCCAGTCACTGTGTGCGCTTGACTGAAAATACCCCAAAAGTTCCAGCTGCATCAACTGGATAGATGAACAGTAATTGTCCTGCACTCTTGTGCGGCCATTGCAGGTGACGATGAACTATTCCTGATGAAACTCATCAACCGCCCTATGCTGATCCTTCGGGGAGAGAATGGCTTCGTGTGTCACCACAAGAACTCCAACACTCTGGATGCAAACCGATCTGTCTATGACATTTTCTCTTTGATCTTCAATGATGGCGCATACCACATAAAAAGTCAGTGTGTCTGTGTGTCTATGCGTGTGTCATGTGGGCTGTATAACTAGGGATGGGACAATATATTGAAATTCAATATATCACAATGCAAAAATGTGACAATATGTATTGCGGAGCAGGAAAATTAATCACGATATTAGCTACATTTTATTCTTCTATAGTAATTACTAGGGCTGAAACGATTCCTCGAGAAACTCGAGTAACTCGATTACTAAAAATCATCAATGCAAATTCTTTGCATCGAAGCTTCGTTTAATCCATATAACTATATACACACTCAGTGTTTCGCATGGATGATTATTACTGTTGCACAACGCGCTGGAGAAAGAGAGAGAAAATGGCGAGGGGCGAAGAGAAGAGACAGGCCAGAGAAAACGACAGAAAGTGTCCAAAGTTGCGGATCCAGTGTTGCCAACTTGGCGACTTTGTCGCTAGACTTAGCGACTTTTCAGACCCCCCTGGCGACTTTATTTCTCAAAAGCGACTAGCGACAAATCTGCCAACTTTTTCTGACCATGGGAAGCAATGTTAATGTGTTGAATCCCAAAGCATTTGGCAATAAATTGGTTCAGCTGATGCTGGTTTTCTCTACTTGCTTGTCTAATCCAGAGAGGTCTGACGGTCACAGCGCTTCCCACACACAGCGTAGCTCCTTCCCTCCGCTGAGAGCAGGGACTGTAGGATAGGGTCCACTTGTAATTGCTACCGGCGTACGCCGAAACTGGCCGGGTGGGCGGAGTCAGCACTTAATATTAAAACGGGATGAGATGAAGGCTAGTAAAGAATGCACGTTAATTATGGCTATATGTAATGGCTAGTTAAGAACGTAAATCAATATGGTGGCTAGTTATGATGTCCCTAAGTTAGCTAAGTTTTGCTCAAGAAAATAACCACAGAAAATAAAATGCTGCAGTCAATTTGTGAAAGCCTGAGCTTCATTCATGTTATTATTATGATAGTCACACACATACACACACACACACCCACACACACACACACACCTACTCCCCTCACAGTGATGCATAAAATACCCCAGAAAGCAAAATATCAGGTGGTGTAAGTAGCAATTGGAGCCTAAAATGCACCAGTCCAATACAGCAGGTATATTCAGTTTAGTTTGATTGCAGTGAGTAGGGTCAGCAGGTGTAGGGCAACCCTTCAACATAGTAAATAAATGTACATTAGCCAGTCTTATGAACTTGTATGATATTTAGGCCTAGTAATAAATATCAATAATAATTATTATTTCACCTCATTTTCAGTAAATCACAGTGTCGTATGGACAGCTTCGTGCGGACAGCTTTTCTCTTTTGTATATTTACTATTGCTCTTTAATAAAGCAAAAGTATTTCTTATCCGATTACTCAATTAATCAATGGGATAATCGGTAGAATACTCGATTACTAAAATAATCGATAGCTGCAGCCCTAGTAATTACCAATGAGATGGCTTGCCCATCAAAATTTCACAAGCTCTATATCGGAATTATATTATTTGCATTTTGTAAGGAAATTCAAATTGTTGTTTACATTCTAGTAAGCCAGTGTTATTGCTAGAAACATTTGTGGCTTAGAAATAAACATAATTCTGCAGTCATCCTTTGGTGTCATTGAAATTTTATTTATTACATCAAATTTATTGTATCGAATTGTAAGCCCCGTATTGCATATCGAATCGTATTGTGAGATAAGCATATCGTTCCATCCCTATGTATAACTTAAACAATAACATCTGTATCCTGTTTTTATATATATTTAGGATCTATCAATAATTGTTAATTTTTACCTAACAGCTAATAGATAATCCTCTAATGTCCCTCTCCAGGTGTGGGTGGAAAGTTCTGGTATGTCTCCAGCAACGGTCTAGTGTGCTCAGATGGAGAGAAGCCTGAGGACTTTTTCCTTGAGTTCCTGGAGCACGGACGCATCGGCATCAAGGGCTCCAATGGCAAATACCTGCGTGGAGACCAGGGGGGCACGCTGAAGGGTGATGGCACCGCTGTCGATGTGTCCTCTCTCTGGGAGTACTGATCCGTCCTCACGATGGTCCTCAAAGAAGGAGGGCAGAGGAGAGGCGCAGGACCCGCTCCTACCAATGTAAACATGATGCAGACTGACCGGGGAACATTTTCGCTGCCGTTTGTATTCTAGCTGCCAGGTGCCCAATCCTCATTTTTTTATTTGGAAGAAGTGAAAACTTTAGGAAGATATTTGTGCGTGTGTGTTTGTGCTTTTTCTTTTCCGAAATCTGTGTTAAATGTTTTGTTTTTCAAATGACAATGCCAACATCAGATAATACAATACAATAATCTGTTATTTTACCACACACATCATACTTATGGCATAGTTGGTGACAACCCCATTTCTTTGCAACACACAACTTTGTACAATGTCAGTACAGTGGCTATTACAGTAAATGTCTAAGGTTTATTCCAGCAAAAGAGCACAACTATACTCACTGAAAACAGACAATTAACTTCATGTGGTTTAGCTGACTAGTCCTTAATATATTCTGTTCCACAGGACCTTATTCCCATAATCGATGTCAACTAACCCACAACTTTTCTTGTTTATAGCCTTTACATGATTTCAGTTAATACTGAATAGCTCCAAAACTGACGCACTCTATAAGAATGCTGTGGTGATTGATGTCACTGTAAACAAAGGTAATGCGCCATTGTCTTCAAACACTGCTGAAGGCTGGTGCCAAAGGCGTTTTCATATATCTTAATGGACCATTTACAGCTTCAGTATAAACACAATATAAATCAAATGAACTGGGTCCTACACTGTCCGTTACTGCATCCAAAGAGGACTAAAGTCAGCGGCATTGCAAACACTCAAAACACATCTCTGATATTGATAGATATTGAAATACATAGGTCAGATATGTTCAGGAGCAATGAATATCAGTAGAAATATGTCATATATTAACATTAGGGACAAGCAAGAAACCAAAGGGGGAGCACACTTAAAGCATTTCCATATTTGATGGACTTTATAAGACATCACTGTTAATGTATCGGGTCAGCAACTCAGCAAGTGCTGCTCTGGTGTTCTGCCTAGGGGCCTTAAACCATACTGCACTCTAGATCCCTAGATACCCAGTTCTCATGCTCAGGGTTGGGAAGTAACCGAATACTTGTAACAGCGTTTGTTACATACTCTAAATACAAGAAAATGTAATCATGTTGCATTAAGTTAATTAAAAAAATAGATTCTGAAATTAAAGGATTACTTCTGGGAATACTTTTAAAGTGAATGCGAGAAACTCAGAAGGCCATTTAAATAGTGGCAGGTGTATACGTTTTAGTGTTGGAATGCAAACCTGAAATAATTTTCCTGATCTTTGTAATTTTTTCACTTTTTCTTACCTGCACCTTTATACCTGAAGTAATCTGAAAGTTACTGAGAGCAATCAGAATACATATACTGAGTTTGGGTAATACATTTTTATAATACAAAGTAACCTACTCAACCCTGACATACCTGATCTATAGTCACTAGTTGACCCCTAGCCCATTCATAGAGACTGGGGGTATTTAGTGTTTTGACAATAAACACATTTCTCACAATTTGCTGAATTGATTGCATATTCCTTACACTCATCCAATCATTTTAGGATTTGCACAGAATGTCCAGAATTTAGAGACATAGGGGCCAGTGTGCAGTAAAAAGGACAACCTGAGCATTAATACAATCTATTCTGTAGTATCTGTCAATTATTTCCAAAGAAGAACCAAAATCTGCAGTAGTTCAAGTGTAAAATTGAAATCAATGGTTTTGTGATGTATGCAATTTGCAATTAATAGAGAAGCATCTTAGAAAGCAATGTCTTGAAGGTTTGGTCAACTATGCATCTTGTATCAGCTCTAGAGAGAGCCTCTGGTCATATTTTAGAATGTATTTAATTTAAATAGATGTTTTTTTTTCTGTTTTTGTTTGTATTCTGATATGATTTTTGAAAATGTTGATCTTAATAAAATCAACAATATCTAGGTTTTTGTAATGGGATTTTATGTCAAGTAATCCAGACATTTTAACTTGGAAAACACAAAATATGAAGTTTGGACACACCACATTTTTGTTTATTTTTACAATTTTTTCACATTTGTGAATACTAGTAAAGACATCAAAACTATGAAATAACACAAATGGAATTACATAGTGACCAAAAAAGTGTTAAACAAATCAAAACTATCTTATATTTTAGATTGTTTAAAGTAGCCGCCCTTTGCCTTGACGGAAAGTTAAAGACTTTGGAAAGAAATTCATACATGGGCATCAACTTCACTATTTATATTTGTCTAAGAAACAAATGTCAACCATTTAAGCATAAGCCTTTAGATCAAAATGGCTTTAAGATAATGAAAAACATAGTGTGTGATCAGGTGTGTCCAAACTTTTAACTGCTAGTGTAGATATATTAGCAAAAATGGAGTGAAAACCAATATTCCCAGTGCTCCACATCAATTCTACAACGGTTAGTGTAATCTGGTTTTTCATACTGTGAAATCTAGGTGGGACTTCCACATCCAGAGCCCATGATTATCCTATAATCATCTGATGTTTACGACTAATGGATTCTAAGTAATTAAAGCATAATTTGTATCCATTAGAGGAGTCTGAGATGTTTTCAGCTCAGCCATCTAGGACACGGAGCAAAGAGGACCCAATTGTAGTTATGGTTCAACATCACAAGACAGGAAACTTAGTTTTTCATCCACGGACCACAGTGGTTGGTGGTTTCCAAACAAAATCCCCAGACACTTGCACTATTTTACCAATAACAGTTCATACAGAGGAGAACCCATAAACTATGGTTTGTTACCTGCCAAAGTGGCAGCTATTTGGCTGGTGGCTGCTGTTAATTTCCCCCCAGATCACAATCCATCCATGCCAACAGTCAACCATGAATAAAATGCACAGAGGCTCTGACCAGTGTGGTATTACTAAGAGGATTTGGGATTTTCCTGTTCACTACACTGGGTGGCAGTATACACCTCTCTTGGTTCACTGTCTGCTACTAAAGAATCGGTGATAAGACAGTTCTGTCAAAACATGGCAAACAGCAACACCATTCATGACTACAACAACCAAGTAACTGCTAAAAATACACCATGTTGCCACCAAACATCAACAGACATCTCTGCACTGTTTAAACACTCAAGTGTGGATGGGAAATGGCCTCAACTGTCGCATGCGGCACAGTGAGATTTACAAGGCATCAAGTAAAACAACACGATTATAAGGCATCAAGAAAAACAACATGACTATATGTACAGTAAGTCTTGTATCTCATACATCCCAGACAGACACGTCCTTCTCTGCATTATGCCAGATGGCCTTGAAATATTGTTGAATATTATTATTCTCTAAATCTTTCAGGTTTCTTGTCATCGCCCTCTCTCACTGTTTGATAGTGTTCCCAAGGGGCAGCCTAATTATGGATCAGCATCCATCGAGAAAAGATTTTCTCTCAGAATTTCAGCCAGTCCCTCTTGAAAACACACATACACACACATTCGCACACATACTATGCTTTTATCAAGCCAAACACGTATTACATTGACACCTTGCATCCGACAGCATGGCTTCTTCTTGTTTAATTCTATAATTAAACTGGCAGAGGTTTTCTTTGAGAATCACAACCCGTAAACGCTCTGCTGTATCACCAGCCCTGATCATTCCACACTATTCACTGAACTGATGGTGTTTCAACAGATGAACTTTATTCATGTGGGGTCTGCTATAAGAATAAGAGCAAGAAAGATTTTGGCGATTTTGGCAGAGGATTGCTAAACTGAAACTAAACTAATGAAAAGTTTAGGTCCATCTTGGGCCCGTGTATAGATTTGTTAGCAAATCATCCAGACAAAACATTTTTTTTAGCTTTTTCCATTTTCTAGCTGCAGTAACATCAAACGGTATCGCTGCTCTGACTCTCATTTTTCATTTTCATCTGTGTGAATTGTCCTCTAAAAGTGTTGTCGTCATTTCGGGGCTTTCGCATTATATCTGGATCCATTTTTCTTTCACCTATGGGAAAATGAATGCGATTTTTGGATTCCGTTTGCCAGTCGTTCTGTTCTTAAAATGGGTGAAATAATTTATTTGTATTTTTTCAAAAACCACTTTGCGAACAACCATGGGGCGGATGTAGCGTTATCCTCCTTACGGTCTATGTTATCCTCGCTTCACAAAGCCATGCTGGAATGCTAATACAAGTATGGCAAGCGATTTTTGTTTTTCTTCAATGCAGCATCAAAACCCATCAGAATCTACGTCAACAAATAAATGCATGATAGAGAAAAAAATAATCACTAGTGTTAGTGATTATTAGTGTTCATCTATCAAGATTACTGTACTTAAAGGCAATCATTTTACTCTATTCTTTTTCACATTAGATTGAAAGGGGGTGGAATCCGGAATCCCTTATTTCGGCCGAAAAATGATGTCACACTTGAGAGGTAAAGCTCTGGTGGAAAGCTTGAGGAGCGTTTTTTTTTTACTGGCGCCGTTTTCTTCTTCTGTGTACTGTGCTGCAATGGTGGCTAAGTTTGCAAGACATTTTTAAATCCAGTTTCTTTTAACAAACAATAAACAGCACAGGGGAGCAAACGGCACAAACATACACACATATAGTACCACATAGTATTGCACACTAAAAAAACGTCTGGACAGATTTGGGTGTGTGAACTACTTGTATCTACTGGACATCTTCTATCATTGAATGAGGAATGATGAATCACTTTCTTCTTGGAGGGAGGGAGAGAGGGAGGGAGGGAGAGAGAGAGCGAGAGAGAGAGAGAGAGAGAGAGAGAGAGCTATGAAGTGACTTTATTGGAAAGAGACAATTGATCAGGAGGAAGAACTGGCTCTATTTGGCAGGAGCAAGGAGCAGCTCATTTCTGTCCTCTCCTTTCCTACCTTCTGTCCCTCTGGTGCTGCATCATGCTGCTCTGACCTCCTCATTCAACAGTGTAGAGGTCTGTGGCTGAGGGAGGACAGATGATGGAGGAGAGAGAGACATGGGTGCGCGCACACACACACACACACACACACACACACACACACACACACACACACCAGAATTAGGCATGATTCCATGTGTATTCTTCTATTGAATCTCCAAAGGCACATACATGATAACTATTACAGTAGTAGCTGTAACACTGTAGCCCTAATAGCAGCCCATGTATTTGGCTATTGACATTTTAGCCACTGTAGCATTACTGCACAGATTCAGTAGAGCCTAGGCTTTGCAAACAAATATTTAACAATTAGCAAAGCACAAAAAGGATATAACAAGGCTTAGGTTAAACCAAGAATTGTTTTAAGATGTCAGCAACAGTTTGCAAGTTTATAGCTAGCTAGCAAAAGTGAGCTACTTCACTTTAGGCTAGCTATAAATAGCTAATCAAACTACAGAAGTTGGATGTCTTAGACCTTAGATACTCACATACAAAATACTGCGCCATTTCAGCAATGTTTCTCCCGTCCAAGGTTAGCTGTGGGCAAACTTAGCCCCTGTTGTTGCACAACATTCACAGCACAGAAGCACAGAACAGCAGCAGTAAAACAAACACACCTAAAGCTAGAGATGAGAGAGAGATTTTGTATCCGTCAAAAACAAATTGAGACAATGTATTCTCTATCGGGCTGATACGTTGATGAGTGGAGGAGACAACGGAGGGTCGTCTGTCTTTTTTAAGCAGCGTTGTCCCAATTTTCTCGTTTAAGCTGAGACCATTTTAACTTTATTCAGACCGCAGCATATTTCAGCGGCCAGACAGAAATGGATGGAACGGATGAAATTCGTATATGGATCAGTCACTCTCCATTCTTTGTCCGACTGGAATGCAAAACGGAGTTGTGTTTGTCAAATGAGGCTGTTGGATAATCTGTAAACACAGAAACATGGATCTCGACAAGGCTGACCCATTCTATTGCTACACTTGCTAGCCAAAATATCCATATCAGGATTCACCCATCGCTGCACTAATATTATGCCAGTCCATACTCGTTCTGTTTCTGTTTGTAAATTGGTAGGCTGGTGTTCATACAAGTCTGGGAAGCTGTGCACAAGTTAAATTAGCCTTGCTGCTCTACCAATTTAAAAATCGAGAGAAAAAGGTTAGCTCCACCTTCACCATCTCTGATAGGTCAGTGAAGTAACGGATAATTATGTATACTGTGGCCCAAAAAGAGTTAAAATGGCTTCAACTTTTGACGTACAAAAAAATATGGACAAACATACATTGACAGATGACGGAGAAAAAAGAGGGCTGTCTGTCTAGCCCTCTTTTTTCTCCGTCATGTGTCAATGTAACGACCCCATGGAGAATACATTGGCTCAATCCCTTTTTGACGGATACAAAATCTATCTGGTCACGGCCTATGTAATTATTAATTAACTGTTCACTAGCCTATCAGAGATGGCAAAGATGGAACTCTTTTTTAAAACGGAAGAGCAACTAATTTCACTCATACACAGCTTCCCAGAGTTGTTTAACACCAGCCTAGCAATTTACAAAGACAGAAACAGAACTAGTAAGCCTGGAATATCATTAGTGCAGCAATTGGTCTTCCAGGTTACAAATCCACCTGCCTTTTTTCAAAAACATAATGCCTACATTTTGCATTCCAAGCAGACAAACAACGGAGTTACTTAATTGTTCATTTGGATGATTTGATAACAAAAAATGTCTGAGCATCTTGGTCAGACATTCTTACTTGCAGTAAGAGCCGATTTACCAGCTGAAAGATTTCTGTGCACAAGCCAAGAAGGATTCACACTGTGATTTAATTTTATTCAGTGGCCCTGGTAAGAGCCTATTCCAGTATCACCTTTTTGCAGCAACTATCAGAGGTCAGACCCCTATTATGTTGTCTGCAGACAGGAAACAGCTGGTTCCACAAAACTATCTATTACATTGGTGACCGAAGTCACCGATCACACCTTTCCTGCCTTTATCCTCCATTAGTGCCACGGTGGAACCATTATTTTACAAAAATTGTAAAGTAGAACCAGAACAGGCATATTGTTACACAAAAATCTCTCTATCGAATGACCGGTTGCCATACACCGAGCGAAAAGGACCTATAACTTAAAGCTTAGGTCAGGTTTTCTCTTCAGTTTTGTTGTTTCAGCCCAGGTTTACCCTTATTGACTAATTAGCCCACCTTGTGTGAGCATGAAAGCTCATGGTGACTTGACCGACCTGAACAAATTGAAAGCCCCAAGATTCATTGCGACAACGGCACATCATGTCCGAGCAGCGCTGTAGTCTACAGTACAGAGCCGGCTAACAGGTGGGAAAATTAACAGCTGTGTGTCTTAATCACGCACGCGACGTGAAGCACACAGTCCATCTCAAACTGTAAGGAAGCTTTGCTATGTTTACTTTTATGAGAGGATCGTTCTCCCCAAGACAACGTGGGAAGAACATTCTCCACAAGGCCACAAGTATCGACTTGGCATTCTTGGATTTGATAATCAGGGGTTTCTGGAGAAACCCCATTGATAACATGGAAACTTTATACACTCATCTGCCTAGGTAACTGTATGTGTGGTATTTGTCTTCCAGGCAATGTGCAGACATACGGTTACCACTGGTTGTCTATCAAACGGGGGTGATCCATTTGATCCATCTATGTGCTCTGAACTAAACACAGAAATAAAAAGCGTCATGGGCCATAATGATAACAATGTAGATCACACAGATATAAATTAATCTTGAGATTGAGAAAAGATGGATTCAGAACTTGGTGTTTAGCCAAATGACTTTGCAGCAAGTATAAATATTTCCTAACAATTATGCAGATTTTTTTGTGAGGAGAAATAAAAAGCGGATCACGATAACGTCATCTGATGTTAGCTGAGTAGCTAGCTAGCTCTCTAACTAGCTGGTTAGCACCTCCAGCAGACAATACAGTGTTGTGCAACAAGCAACATCTTACCAGATATTCCCAATACACGTCCTGTATAATACCATACTGCCTTTATGATCGGTGTTGCGGTAACGGAAATTCACTTACTACAACAACCAATTTCTCCACCGGCACTATGACTTTCTCCATCTTTGTTGTTGTTACGGGAAACGGCCAGCCTCCTTCATCGTGATTGGTTGGCTGAGAATTTAACTTGTTTCTATGAAGTAGCACCGTTGGGGGTGAAGCTAGTGTCATAGAAGTTGGCTTAGTTAGTTTGCCCAGCAGGTGGCACTGTAGCTTAGAAGGCCTGTAGTTACGTTGTACTTGATTTTGAGAACACAGAATAAAACACCACTTGAGTGAACTTCCAAATGGTTGGTGTCTCGTACCGTATATATTGTGTCTAAACCCATCCCGTTAAACCGGAGCGGAGAGTCGTGTTGAGAATAGTCAAAGAGCTGAGTCAAGCCAGCCACAGACACCTAAAATAATACCGGAAGTAAGTTTCACTGTCAAAATAAAATAAAACACTGTCGCTTTTACTCGCTATAACGCGTGCCCCGTTAAGAGTTTTATTTTGGAAGCCATGACCGGAAGTGTTTTTTTGTTGTTGTGATTAGCTTGACACTGGGTAAGTCCGGGAGCGCGAACCACTGTCTGGCACATTCACCTGTATTTGTGTTAGTAGGCTGGCGCCGAGAAGGACGCGCATCTCTCTTCTTTTTTAGTAGTGTAAAACTGTTGACTGTTTTTTAGTAAATTGGAAACAAGTTCTTTCATTTTTCTGCCTCAAACTAGATTTTAGGAATTTGCCTTACGATGGATAACCAGCACTTTACAGCGAGGGATCCAGCTGGAGAGCTTTTACGCATCGGATACACTGGAGCGTTGACACAGATGATGTACAAATTATAAAAGTACAATATTTTTTTTCTAAGTTTAACCGTTCTGCGCGTGGCCTGTAAGATAATGAGGTACGGAGTGGTGGTTCTTATTGCTGGGTTGACGGGTTTGCTCAGTTTTAGCTTCCTAACTGTGGCAATTGGGACAGACTATTGGTACATCATCGACGTGAATAAACCCAACTACACAGGTGCAGACGACCTGAGTTCCCATTCTGGACTGTGGAGTATAAATGAAGGTACGTAAGCCTATTTAACGTAAATTGTCAATAACAAGTTTATAGGCTATATGAGCTCGTATGCAGGCAACAGTTTTGATTCAGAGGACGAATCTTCAACATAATCAACAATATGACCCTGTCACAAAACATTGTCCTCTTTTTCCCTCGAAATGGGCGGAATAGCAGTAATGGAATAATTTAAATCAAGCTGCTGTTCGCCAGTGACATTTTCAAAATGCTTTAAGTTTGTCAGTGTCATGTGGCATCTTGTGCGCTATTGCGCGCAGACGCCCTGTTTAACCAATACAATTGTTTTTTTCCGTCTTATTTGTAATATAGTACAAATTAATATATGCATTGATGGATTAATTTCTGAGGTTGACAAAATGAAGTGTTGAACCTTGTCCACTGCTGAAATTTAAATCACCTGTTTATCCGTGGATATCGCTGCGGTTCCCTCTATCCCGTATAGTCTACATCCATGGTCGAGGCAGAGACTCCTGAAGGCAACTCAATCCAGTTTATCGGAGATGCGGCTAAATGGCTTTATTTGCAAGAGTTTATGGCTTTTTTTGTCTTGGTATGGATTCGGCATGGTGCGGATTTTATAGTGGCAGCCTAATAACTTCATTCCCTGATTGCTGATTGCCTTGATTTATTCCGTATCACTCCACTGTAACAGCAGCGAACTCAGGTGCAAGACTGCTGCTGCCTGTGAATCAATGTTTTGTGACACTGATGCAGGCTAGAGGTGATATTCCAGAGATTTGAGCATTTGGGAAAAAGTATTGTGAATGAGATGTCCTGCATAAGCGAAGTACAGAATGAATCATTAATAAATCCTTAATTTAATTCACTTTTTTTATTCAATGAATGAATGACAACCCATGCATGCTGTGTAAATGTGCAACAATAGACCCACAATCTAGGCCTTTATCTTCATTTCTAGTTTTGCTGCTTTTGTTATGTCTTAATTCCAAGAGATAACTGTAATCTACACACCTCTGCTGTGCCTGTATTAGCTCTTACAGTCAGTAGCAGGCAAACAGACAGGTGACACCCACAGGGTGATTGTAAAGGGAATTTCTCGACACATGCTGCAAAACATTCTGGATAATGGCTGCACAGCTTGAGGAGCTGATAGTGTCCATTTTGTTGCTCCAGACGGTTCACAGCAAAATCCAAGTAATGAGACAACTTAATGATACAAAGCTCGAAACAGTGTTCACTGTGTCACTCTGGCAAGAACGGTTACTGGAACGAGTCTTGACACACAATCTTGGTGGAAAACTATCACAAGGGGCCGGGGTAATATGCGTCATCAGACAGAACGTTCCTACAGAAAGTAATTTAATTATGCAATGTATTACACTGATAAATACATTGGTAATTATTTGACAAAGAGTGACATTGTCTGCAGTGGCAATTTTTGCAAAGTCCTATGAGCTGTCCACATGTCCGCGTCCTGTCATGTGTAACCTTTTTCCCTTGACCTTTTCAGGAGAAAGTAGCAGTTCCATCATCCCCTCTTTTGCAGCAAATACCTCCAGCCTGTCAGAGGTAGAAAGGCACCTTCTGGGTGAGTCCACTGATGTGCATACAGACTGTGTGTAAGGTTTAACTAAGCTAACTGAAAATAGTAATCCGAAAAGGCAATAAAATTTTTATTGTTTCCTGACGATGGTACTGAATCATAAATTATTACTATGACGATAAACCATTGATTATCTGATACTACCTGAAATACAGCAAGATACATTGCAGGCAGAAACGGCTGCAGTGTATCAATAGACATTATCTTCGCATCTTCAGATGTTTCATAACATTTTCAAAATAGTGTCATCATATTGCAAGATCTGAAATACTTTCTTTCAATGGTGTAGACGTAATTGGATCAAAGGTGCTTAAAATGTTAAAGCACAATAACTATGGTGTGTGTGTGTGTGTGTGTGTGTGTGTGTGTGTGTGTGTGTGTGTGTGTGTGTGTGATTCTTTGACTGTTTGCAGGCTTGCACCAGGTGGTGGTCATCATGCTGCCCCTCAGCCTGGTCTTGCTGGTGTTTGGCTGGATCTTTGGACTTGTCAGCTCGTTGGCCCGCAGTCCCAACTTGCTGGCTGGCTCAGCATCGTACTTTCTCTTCTGCAGTAAGTCCACAGAGGTTTTCAGTGTTTTCCAGTTAGATCACAGCCCGTGGCAATGAAACAGTGTGTTTTCCATGTGGGCTGCTCTGAAGCAGATCCTTCACATGGTCATGTCAGGGTAGGTAAGATTTACAGCGCATCGCAGATCCTGCGTGGGTGTGCGCTCCGGACACTGTACACATGCGTGTGTGTGTGTGTTTGTGTGCGTGTGAATTCCTTGAGCTACACCCAGAGAACCTTGAAAATCCAATCTTAACTGTATTAACCCACTTCAGACTTGAGGCAACTACTGAAACCTCATTTCAGCCTCTTCAGACATAAGTAGCCTACTGAATCAGACTCATAACCACTGAGAAAATAGTGGTTCGCTTTGTGTAAATATTATCTTATAGCTGGCTGGAGATAACTGCTGTAGCCTGTAGCCAAACAGCTACATATTAAACTATCTCTGTGCGGACATTAAAGATTTCATTTGACTTAATTGAGTCGAGTTGGGTAATGATCACTTTGCTCAAACAGTTATTAGAGTGGGCAGAGACGGAATTTTATGGTCAAAATAAGGAGCTTTTCAGACTGAGAAATTTTTAAACTAGTGTGAGTGTATGGCGCAGCACTTTCTGCTCTTTATTTGATCTGCTTTTCAGTGCTTTTGTGAGTTTCCTACATAGTGACTCAAGCCATTCAGAGACAGTTATGGTGGTTTTTGTACAAAATGTGTGAGAGGCTGTCAGGCTGCACTGATGTGGTGAAGCACGGATGTGACATCTTTTTCAAACAGATGCTGTATAATATTAAGTATTTCAGGATTTTGTCAGTGACATTTGCATAAAATAAACCATATTTGTGCAAGTTGATTCATAATGAACATGGGCATTATGGATATATGCATATTAGCAGTATTGATCACAGTGTGGAGTCAGAGTGATTGCTGATCATGATGAAGTGGCACAGAATTGCAGAAGGGCCGGTCCTTGATTGAAAGATTCGGTCAGAGTTCCTCTTGGAATCGTCCACTGGTGCTCAGCGGGCCCGTGCTCACGCCATTCTCTGTGTTAAAATGGCGTCACTCTCTAGATTGAGTATGACCATAATTTCATTTTCATTTTGGTAATTTTGAAATCGTCTGTCCATAGGAGACAGTAGTGAATATTCACAAATACAGAGAAAACTGCTCTACAGAAAAGGAGCAACATAGTTCAAAGCTGTAACTCAGTGTAAATCCCCTTCAGTGTAATTGGAGTGTCCTTTCTGAGCAGAAATGTCCTGGGTTTATTCTATACAGCATTGTTAAGTTAAGGGGACCTGACGTTTCCATACCTGGCAGGATGAGGATGCCGTTTCATGAGCAGCACAGTGTCAGCGAGATTGCTTCTTTCTGGGCTGTGAAGGGTTCAGCTGGTGAGCAATTACAAAAAAAATAGGAAATCCATCAAAGAATTCATGTGATTAGATCTGGACTGAAAAGGAATGCGTTTGAATCTGGATTGAGGTTTAAATTGTATTTGAGGGTGAATGCATGAATCCGTCATTGTATCTTCACCGCTGCTGCTGCTGACAGGCAGGCACAGCCTCCCATGTCACACAGAAGACAGATAATTTCATGCTTTTTACCAAATGTCCTGTCCACATCTCTACATCAAAAGGCTTGCAGGCGACTGAGATCATCCACTTCCAAAGCCACCTCTGTTATTAGGTAAACAGAAAAGGGGGAATAGATTTCAATGGGGTTTTTTTTGTTGGTTTTTTTATATTGTTTCTTTGTCCAATACATTAGCAGCCTACTGTTTGATTGCTTTGATTTTAGCATAAGAGACAGTATATGCAAAAACAGGTTTATGTTGAGCTATATTTTGAGGGTAGCACTTTAAAATCCCACTCAGGACATTCACTCACATCACTTACTGATTGATCAGTGTCTCTTTTCTTTATCTCTCTGTGGAGTGGTCTGGTGAATTTGTGCTCTGGCAAAATTTCCGCCTCCGGCTTGAACACCGCTTACTATTGTAATTTGTTACTAAGAATATAAACAGCGGTACTCTCTATGATTTAGGTTTTCTTTTTGGCTTGACAGCACAAATGGCAGGGAGAGAAATGACGTGAGACTATTTACAGTTTTTCACAATTGCTTACACACATTTTCTGAAACTAGGGCTCATTTTCTCAAAACACTAAACACTAAACACAAAACCACTAACACAAAATGCAAAACCCCACAAATCACTGGCAAAATGAAACACTGCATTCAGAACCATTTTATCTCTTTTCAAAATGTTATTTTGCAATAAAATGACACACGCAACCATCAAATGAATACATGATGAATGAATGAATACATAACAACCGATTACACACCGATGTGCTCAATGGAAAACACTATTATGAATATATCATCAGTAGGCTTATGCCTTTTGCATGTTCAGAGGTAGACTTACACAGCAGCCTGTTGTAAAAGGCTGTTACTGTACAGTGATGTATATATACACACAATATTGTTATTTAAATCACAAATACTTTATTTCAACACTTGAATATGTGTTGGATATGTGAATTGTTCTACATACAAAACATAATGCAGTAGGAGAAAAACAGAAAAAAATGTTTTCTGTAAAAAAAAAAAAATAATAATAGAAAAAGGATTTTTTTAAAATGAGGCTGCATCCTGCCTCTTATTTGGGTCTGACCACAGCACCTCATCTACATCACAAGCCATGTTCACACAGACTGGTCGTCTCTCAGTTCTGCAGAGGATCAAAAACATGATGTGATTGATTATGGTACAAGAATATTTCTATTTTTCAATATGAAATGACACATTACTGTAACATTGACCAACCATCACTGAGTAGCACGGGCCTACTGATGTGTAGGACTACTACTACTACTACTACTAGTACAGTATACTACAGTATAAAGAACAGTAGCACGGTGCAGACAGGAGGCTACTTGCCTGTTCTCATTTCTGAATGTCTAGATGATGGAAGCAGCAGTGAAGCTCAGGTTGGTCTGGACTCTGCCCAGCCTCCCTCATGCTCAACCCATGTAGACCACATGGTGAACCAAAGTGACCCGGGTCTCATCTGAGATAACTGTTCTCCTTGCTCTTCTTTGTCCTCATCCTCCTCTTCCTCCTCTTATTGTCACTCCTCTTCCTCTAGCTCTCACTGCAACATTGGTTTCCATTGATCTCAAAAGCAAGACAGCTCACCTGTGGCCGTTTTTATAGTGCTAAAGCTCTGATTTCTGAGTGAACAATTCAGATATTAGTGTTTATATGTGTGATGAGTGGATGTAGCCAATTGGTAAATGAAGTTAAGCATTTGGGATGGCAGTGCTTCCAAATGAACACGTGATTTTAGTTTTTGAATGTTGTGCCTAATGTAGAGAAAGAGAGAAAACTACACATTACTATGTGTAGTGTTTTGCAAAAAGTGTGATAGAGAATTGCAAACTGAGTGAAAAGCAGAAAATGTGCTTGTGTGTTTGCAGACTTGGTTTAGGGATTGGTTACATGAGTTTCAGGTTTTAGTGATTGTGTCCCAAGTTCCAGTTTTAGTGTGTAAACAATTGTGAAAAACTGTAAAAGGCTACTTTTAAGCTATTCAACTGTTAAAATCAGAATCACTTTATTCGCTGAGTATAAAAAATGCATAGCAATTTGTGTTAGTGACATTGGTGCAGGGACAACTAGAACCTCGCATTTAACGCAAAGGAACAATGCAAGACATACTGCACCCAGAAGACTACACATACCATTAAACATAAATAATAAAAAAATGTAGACTGGAACTGAAGCTGAGATCTTGCCCATGTGGGTGCAGTAAAGTATTTCATTGCAGACCTGTAATGGGCAACTGATTGGACTGCAGGCTATGTTCATACCCTGCAGCCCTTACTGTAAATCTCTTTGTGGCCTTGTTCACATCAATTTATGTATTTTCACCTATTTTTACCAAACAATATGTCATTCCTGGGTTTACTGTGACCCCCAGGAATTATACAGACGTACAATTTCTTCCAGGTATAAGAGACTCATGTGGTCTTATGCCAGGGAGATGTTTGGGTGCCTTGAAGTCTATGACGATGATTTGCGATACTGATCCCCAAAGGAGAAATTTGTCTTTTCGCTTGCCCCCCTCCACAGAGAAGTCAGAGGTCAGGGTTAGCTATAGAGCAGCAGCTCTGGAGCTGGTAGGGATTCAGTGTCTTGCTCAAGGGTACTTCAGGAAGGCGGATTCCGGTGTTAATTTGTGATTTGAGTGTAAAAATCAACACTATACCGATGTTTATAAGTCCACACCCATCAGTTAATTCAACACTTTCAGATAGTTTTGAACACCCACCCCAGAGCATTATCAGCTTCAATAGTGAAGAAACAGCTGTCCAGTCAACACTTTTCAACTCCACATAATTACCACTGAAAATCGGCACTTATTAACACTGGGAATTGCGCTGTGTATATATGCATAATTCATGCAACAACAATGCTTCACTTGTAAAAAGGTGTTGAAATAAAGAAATCAATATAGAATTTCTGAAATCTAACAACAAGATCTTGCTGAGGCAGCAAGGTTTTGGCTCTAAGTTTGGAATAGGATTCTCACAAAAGCCCCCGGCACCTCTTGGTTTGTTTTCTGCCCAGGTAGAACAAGTTTCCATCATTAGCTTAGCAACAACACTGGCTATTTTGCTGAGTGAATTAAAGTTTATAGACTGTAAAAAAAAAGATGGACGTAGTGAGTGTGACGTCACCCATAGGTTTCGGAAGGGCCTTTTTGAAGCCAAAAGATCGGGTTTACAATCGCCGCCATGCCTTTTTTGGCCTGCTATTGGCCCATAATCAGCGACCTGTCGATCACTGGACAGACAACCTGTCAATCTCTAGGAAAACAACCCCGTCTTATAACTGCTATATCGTGTTAATGACACAATTATTTTGAAAATCGCCATATGGACGCACATTAGAAGAAGTGAAATTAGCTACTGAGACCATAACCTCTTGCCAAAACAAAGTATTGACTTTATATTTTGAGAGAGATAAAACACATAAACACATAAACATAAACAGAAGATATCAGATCACACTTAATTCATAATGCATTTAGTTTAGTTTAGTTCATTGCACATATTCAAAAAAAAAACAGAAAAATCGAAATACCTTGGAAGTTGAAGACAACAACTGAAAGAAAAAAACAAACAAACAAACGATCAACACATTCACAACTTTAATTGGGATCAAAGGATTTGGAATATTTTTACGGTTTTTGATTATGCTGCTCATCTGCCATCTACGTGAATATGAGGCAGCATGAAATCAGATCAAGTCTAGAATTTAGATTTGTATTTAGAATGCCTGTGTTTAGAGGTTGTTTTGTGTGTGTGTGTGTGTGTGTGTGCGTGTGTGTGTGTGTGTGTGTGTGCGTTTTGTAAAATAATTGCCAGCGTTTAATTTTGTGATTGATGTATCTGTGAAATCAATTGTGTGTGCAGTAATCAGTAAGGACAACTTTTACAATATATATTTTTTTCTTTCTGTCCTACTCTGATGTATAGGTTTAGGGAGGGGGGGAGTAATGTGTTGTTCCTTTCTTTCTTTCTTTCTTTCTTTCTTCCTGTCTGTCTGTCTGTATTTTTGTCTGACCTTTCTTTCTCTCTTTCTCTCTCTGTGTGTGCCTATACAGTATATTCAGATGAAGCACACCCCTTGAAAGACATAGGGAGAAAAGCCCGGTACTTAATTATCAGTAATTTACAGAGGTTAATGGCAGTAAAAGGTCTCATTGTGCAGCATGTGCTGTTCCACGTTCCACGAAAGGTCTTTCTGATACAAAGGGTACCTGTAGTTATGACAACTCAGTATTGTATAAGGATTTCCAAGTTGACATTCACTGAGCTCTTATTTCTTACAACTTTATGTTGTCATGGTGCCGTCTGTCTGTCCGTCGGTCTATCTGTCTGTCAGTCAGTGTGTTGACACATTTTTTTAAATTTATTTATTTGAGAAGAGGTCAGGCATTCCCTCTCTCAGTAGAGACTTGGAGGATCTTAAGAGAGATATTGGATTCCTCTAGCATGCTATTGCCCTTTTGCAATACTATGAGAAGCAAATCCCTCGCAAACTTCGCTTGAGCAAAACGCCTTCCTTTGGGTTAGATGACAAGGATCCCTCAAATCCCTCAAGACCTTCCTAAAAGAACAACAAAATTACAAAATGATGAAATGTGAAAGGGATACGATGGATTATGCTGAGGGAACAGTCTATGAGGTTGTTTTTGTTTGTATTATATATATATATATATATATACTTATACTTATATATACTTTGTTTTCCAGTTACATATACCATATATAATTTGTTCATTTCCTTGCAGTGGTTTTTGCAGAAGAAAGGACAGGGAAAACATAATGAAAGGATAAATACACATACAAGCCAGACTAAACAAAGAAAGAAAAAAAAACTCTTTATCTTTTACTCCTCAAGCGATGACTCACATCCAAACCTTTCTCTGCTTGAAAATATTTATTTATATCTTCTTATGCCATTTATTTGTTAGCCTCATGTCTAATCCATTTACTTACTACTACTGGGATTCTTGATTTCTGATTTCAATTCCTGGTCATCTGTTTCATAGCTGAGTATTCTATATAGATATTTATCTGTTTCTTGAGTTAACTCTGGTGGTGATATTCCTAAAATAATACATTCATGAATAATTGGTTGTTTAATTTGAAGAATGCTCATAATGGAAAATATAACTACTTGCCAGAAGGGTTTTAGTACTGGGCAGTAAAAGAAAATGTGTGAGTGGTTTGATATTGTTTTGCCACACCTTCTCCAACAATCTGATTTAATTAATGTATTGAATTTTGATTGGATTTTGGGTGTAATGACAAATCAAATAATTTCCATGAGTATTTGGAAATTGTTGTTTTCTGAATTGTGCAGCATGCATCCTGCCAATCCTCCTCATCCAACTGTTCTCCTAGCTCTACCCTTCAAATCCCTGCGCTGCTCCCAGCACAACCGCAGCAAACGGTGATTAATGTCTCGGCACTAAACCTAAGAGATGAACAGACAGCAGACCTGAGTAAAGCCTTGTCTTTCTGCCCGGCTAACACAATTCGCCCGTTCAAATTAAAGGTGGACACTTACAAGTTTTTCCAATCTCTTCAACTTTTAAACACTTTTTCTCCGGCATTGTACTGCTCAGAAACTCTGAAACTGTGAGTACATCTAGTAGAGAAGTCACTCCTCTAAAAGAAACCCCTTTTTGTTCTTCACTCTAACCTCAGTCCTACCATTAACACCTTTAGGCAGTTGGCAGAAAAAGACCGTTGTAAGATTTGTAGTAATAGACTGTGATTCCTAAGAGAAAGAATATGTCTGATACTAAATTAAAGGCTTCGCATGAACTAGCAAACAGACAGGATGTCGTTATTCGTGCTGCATACGAAGGTGGAGCAGATGTGGTTATGGGCCATGAACAGTACATTAAGAGTATAAAATCCTAACTTATGGATAGAGACTGCTATTTTCCCTTATAGGCTCAAACTCTACTGATCAATATAAAGCTGAGAGATCATTTCATTGAATTGTCTTCTAATTAATCAAACACCCCATGTGTCCTGTTTTTTATGGTTTCCAAAAGTCCACAAATCATTGATCAATCCCCCTGTCCGCCCTATTGTTTAGCGTATTATACTGTATTTGTCACTGAACCCTTGTCCCAACATGTAGACTTTTTTCTTAAACCTGCTCTAATGATATCAGGCCTTATAACCAATCCTGAAACTAATGTGTGCTATATGGAGATTTCATTGAGACATAATGATATAAACCAATATCCACACACGCGGGCCAGCTGTGTTGCTGTTTTCACCTCTTTTCTAAAGCTTGTTGTCAAATTCTGGTCTGGAACGAAGCTCCTCCAGGTCCATACAGTAGCTTTCCATTTTTTTACCCTAGCTTGGCTCCTCCCTCGCTGTTTAAAAGTGTCCCTTGCCCCCTCCCATTCCTGAAAAAAATTCTCGTCACTGTGGGACATGTAACCTTCAGCGTGAGAAAGATCTGGCAAAGCGAGACTGGTAACCGGCGCCAGTTCTCCGTAGGTACGTGTAGCTTAGCTATTAGCCTTTATGCACAGTGCTTTTCAAGGTTTGTCCTTGGTAGGCCACCGTAGCGCAGTGGCTTTGCTGTGCATCATTTACAAACATGTTGTGGTTTCTGTCACCCTCTAGTGGTTAAAAAAATTCACTTAATGCAGCTTTAAGAAATCTCTCCTTGACCTGTCCACCTATATAGGGCACACCACTGATATCCTTGAAATATTAGATACTTTTAAAACTGAGAAAGAGCACATTCTTGTTACTTGTGATGTTCAATTCTCTACACCTGCATCCCCCATGGTGCAGGCACAGAGGCCATTTGGCACCATCTTGAAGCTCACACGGTAGCCTAGATGTTCTTCCCACAAGCTGATCCATTATGAAAAATGTCTTTCAGCATGCTGGGTGTTATTTTCTGCAGGTGTGAGCATGGGTAGTTCTTTTGCACCCTCTCATGCATTTTGGGTTTTTGGGAAGAGAAGACAACAACTCTTTTTATTCCAAAATATGTTTGTGGAAAAGATATATTGATGATATTGTCTTTATATCTGACGGTAGATGAACTAAATAATTGTATACAGCATCTCAACTCGACAACAGATTATCTTTCCTTTACAGTACAACACTCCTTAGTATTAACTTTTTAGACCTAACCATCTGTAGGAATGGAACAGGCAGTTTAGATACCACAGTCCATTAAGTAGGAACACCTTACTAAGGGCTGATAGTCACAATCCCAGATCATTAATATGCAACATATCCACAGGGCAATTTCTGCATCTCAAAAGAAATTTGAACTGATATGGAATGCTTTTTACCCCGGCGCTATGCTGAGACAGACATCTCGGCAGCCTATCAAAAGGCGTCACGCACAAAGAGGTCCCGCCTCCTCTAGAAGAACTCTCCAATCCCTCTCGTCTTTGCTTCTCTACTGAATTTTCTCCCATTGCAGGAAATATCAAATACACAATTTTATTGTCTTACAAAGTGACCCTACACGAAAAGAGATCTGTGCTGAACCACCTCTCATCTCTTTTAGAAAAGCCAGCTAAAAGACAGTGCAGTGCATAGTGTGAACACGCCTAAGGTGGCCACCTAGTCCGCCTTCCTGTAGATGTGGGAATTGTGCTCATTGTTCTGACTCATCAGACACAGAATACTGGCAAGAAAAACAAGATCAACTCCTTTATTAACTGTGACCTTGACACGTTATTTATCTTTTAAAATGCCCACGCAGGATGGTCTATATTGGTCAAACTAAATGGCTAAATAAGGCTGCAGTTTGTAATCATAATATGGATTACGCCATTGCACAGCATTATGCTCAAGCAAATCATGGCTCCTCTGTATTTCTAGAATTTTTGGGGGCATTGAAAAAGTTGCTTGTTCCCCAAGAGGAGGAGATATTGTGATATTGTTACATAGAGAAACATATTGGATCTACACCCTAAACACAATTGAACCATTAGCACTAAATGAAGAATTGAACCTCTCCGGCTTTTTGTGATAAATATTGCCTTATTTTGTTTTTGTGGAAAATGTTGTTGATACTGGTGTGTGTATGTCTGTTGGGAAGTTTCAACAGACATACACACACCAGTATGTATGTCTGTTGGGAAGTTTCAACGATCTGTGAGTGATGTCTTACTATTGGCCCTGAATCAGTCTCCTCCCACCCCTCTTAACCTGTGAAATGACTGTCCTCTGGGGCAAGGAGGATATTTAAGCTTTCTCTGTCAGTGCCAATGCTGTTTGACTCCGATGAAGACACACACACATCAAAACATTAGTCCTTACACCTTGCAATAAAGGTTATCTGTGTGTTCCAGTGCTTCCTTAAGGCTAGTCCATGTGACGTTGCCTGTCATATATTTATTTATTTTTTATTAGCAAGTCAAATGAACACATATCAACATGCAGGCGTACCATCACATAATTACCTAGCAACAACACAGGGTCACCTAACACAAACCCAACCCCCATCCCCTCCATCCCCTACACCCATCCCATCTAACCCCCCTATTCACATTCCCATCCCAGGCAGTAAGTATGGAGTTCAGGACCAGACCAGGTGAAACAAACTAAATATGTATTAAAAAAGAGTTTAAAGACTATGGGTATTTGATATTTGTCATGCTAAAGTTCCTTTCACATCAATCCAACAGGCACCAATCAACGGCAACATTCACCAAATTTTTACTTAATAATGATTTAATCCACTACAAGCAGGAACAGCCAATTCATCCTTCAAACACTAATATGTACTGGAAATACCTGGAAGTACTTTTGCCTCCTGGAGTCTGATGGCTGGCATGAAAAGAGTCCCAGATAAACAACATATTAATATAAATAATGCCATCAATGGGACAACTCATGTAATTATTTTCAAGAATTTCATTCCTGTAATCTAGGCTCTCAGATGTATATCACAATATAGGCTATACATTTATATAATATATATGATCATGTGACAGTTGTGTATATATACATATGTATATACAGTATATATTTAGATGCGTGTTTATATGCATATGTATATGTGTGTACATATACAATGCCTAGAGATCTGTTGTTATATCAATAGTATATTCTATAGTATATTTTATGTATATGTATGTATATTTTATACATACATATACATTTACATACATACATAAATAAATAAATACGTACATAAGATATAGGATATATTATACTATACTTTTGTCAAAGATGGCATACAAAAGTGAGCTCTCCCCCATCTGACGAATGTAAATCATCCTGTTACACCTTTAGCTCGGTTAAGAAATGGGCCCCAAGTTTGTTGACAAATGTGTCTGAACGTGGAAACATGTTCTTGTTAACACATTAACTCAAGAACAATTCCTACATGACAGAAACTTCATACTGACACCACTGGTTCTCCCTATAGAGTAGATGATCCGATTAGATTTTGGAGCACCTTGCTGCATGCATTTACATATTAATGAGGAAAGATACAGAGTTCATAAATAATGCATAAATTATCTTAATTAATGACCTCTTTAGCATAAGTAGTTATGTGTGTATTATATCTTGGTGATTATGGCAGGACATTAGTCAGCTCAAGTGTTTCTTGTTTCTGAATTGTGTTCATTCCTCAAGCTGGATCCATTTCCAGGTTACATGTACAGGGTCATGTGATAAAATGTGAAAGATTTTGCTGTTCCAGTGATGTCATCTGTCTGTATCTGTGCATCAACAGGTCTGTTTACCCTCTCTGGGGTGAGCATCTATATCAGCTACTCGCAGCATGCCATGGAGGAGTTCGAGCGGGTGGTGTCCCCCGAGGACCTGGCCTACGTGGATGTGTCTTTCGGCTGGTCTTTGGCGATGTCCTGGCTCTCCTACAGCCTGGAGGTGGCCACTGGCCTGCTCCTAATGCTAGCTGCCAGAATAATCCAGCTGAAGGGACACCATGACTCCGGTGTGACCATCGCCATGGTGTAGATAGACTCCTCAGCTCAAGACTCAGTTTAATGATGTCCAAGTCAACCTGCAAACCCACAGGTTGGATGGTGTTTTTTTATTGGTCCTGACAGAGAATAGTTTAAAGGAGTCTTAAAGTAGGGTCACGCAGGTCCAGGTTGCAGTGAATTCAGGCCAAAAAATATAGATACACACACTCGGCCAGGGTTTACACAACCACGACCTGCTCATTGATTTTTAAATCAGCGAAGCTCTTAAATTAAACATCTATCACTTGCTTGTTTTTGCTGGCTTGCCACATCCTGTCATCCTCTCAATAACATATTCTGCTATCACCATTGGAAACCAACTGCAAAACATTGTAACACTGACAGCTATAAAGAGAGGTGTTGTAAAATAGTTACTGAGCGGCTAACTCTGTAAAGTTAACAGACAGAATGTTAGCATCACTAGCCAGGTTACTGCACTTCAAATGTACTTGGAAGAGCCTGGTACTTGATGCTTATGTATTGGTGCTGCTTCACATGCAATCCCTTTGTGTTCACTCATATATTCTCTCTGCGGAGTTATTGAAGCGTTAATCAACATGCAACCAATTCAGGTTCACCCACTTATTCACGGCTCTCAATGAAAGACCACTCTAGTACATTAAATCCATTGTTCTAATCCACAATGAAGTTATAAGTGTTGTGGCTCAGCTGATAGAAAAGATAGAAAGCCGTTCTGAGGAGACAATAAATATTCATTAGCTAATTACTGCAGTGATGAACAGTATTTCTTTCTTTGGTCAAATTAGGTAGTGTTATTTTAGTTATTTCAGTCTTGTGTTCTCATATTCCTGTCTGTATGTATGAGTGTCAGGGTATCACATGTTAATTTTTACAATTGTTTTTAAGTGAGATGAGTCTGGAAATACCCATGTAATTTACATAGTGAGAGCAGCTTCATGCAGTACAACAGAAATTCTACAAACTGAAAATTAACAGGCCTGATGAAGAATTAGTTGTATGGATTTGTGTCCTTTTTGCCGCATGTACTTTAAGGCTTTTCATCTCCAATTTAAAACATACAGGACCTGTACCTGCCTGCGCACCCATATTTTATATAGTATTTTAAATAAGGTTTACACCAGTGGTTCAAGGTATTTCAATCATTTGAAAATTTTGCTGATTTGCACAACCTCGCTGCAGCAGTTTCTTACCAGAGCAGAAAAAAACAAGTGAGCCACCTAGACTCGCAGACAAAAAGCCCTACTGTTGTTTAGAGTATTCCTTAATGCAACACTCCATATGCCAAAGTCATTTATTTCACAGCATTTGAAAAACAATGGGCTGCAGTAGTTGTGCAGGATACATGTGGAATTAAGGACCTCTATGATCGCTACTGTGACTTTTGATTAGAGAAACGCCTGTACCTCTTGCTTAAAACTGTGTTCATTTTCCTGTAATCATGCTGTCTGCAACATTAAACCATGGAAATGAGGGCTGAAGATGAATGCACTCTTGAGGATCCTGCAGGGTGTTTTTCGGGTGTTTTCAGCAGCATGGAACATGTGCACAGCTGCTGCCTGCTTTACAGTAGTTAATGGCTAGATATCCAGGCTCTGACACTGCTCTCCATTCCCAGAAATGAGACTTCCCCTCTCTGTATATTGAAAATAAGGCACACTGAAAATGCAACATTTAGCACTTATTTTATTTATTTATTTTTTATTTAGCACTTTATGGCAATGCCATAAAATGTCATGTGGTGAACTATTTTTACAAGCACAAACAACCTTTTTTTTTTTTCCTTTTACCTCCTAAACAACTTCTTGTGTGCTGCGACAGAAATGCAACGAAAGATCAAGCCAGTCGTAGCGCGAATACATTACTGTACCATCTTGTATATCGATATTCAGTCACTGACGTCTTTGACAAAGACATAATGATCAAATGCTTTCAAATGCCAAAGACACACTGTAATCAAACTGAACAAAATTCCTCAATATCTTTGTGTAGTATGACATTCAGATAATCCTAAACATCATGAAACTATGTTCACTGGTATGATTATATGTATGTATATACTTAGATAAAGAGTTTTTTTCCCCCAAAATGAGATATCCACTATTGATAGATAGATAGATAGATAGATAGATAGATAGATAGATAGATAGATAGATAGTGCTAATGGAAAAATAATAAACGTGAGCGACTGCATCTACAAATAGCTATATAATATGCCCACTTGTCATTCCAGACTGAAATGCATGGTGACTTTGCGATCCATTACTGTAATTTTGCCTTAAACATGCTTTGCACTTCACATACACCAAGTTAATAAGGTAATTATCTATCAACAAGAGAGAGACACGATTTTGAGACAAGAATAGACTATAAGACTATAACTTGCCTGTGGAAAATGTCACTCTCATCAGGTGTAAAACGTACAGTATACTGTATATCTGACTGTACAATTGTGTGCAATCACTACAGTTACTACTATTACCGGTAACACTTTACAATAAGGGTACATTAATTAAGGGTTAGTTAATGCTTAATAAGCATTAACTAACCCTTAATTAACAGTTAACTAATGTGTCTGGTAATCATTTACTAATGGTGTTCATGTTAACTAACCCTTATTAAGCATTAACTAACCCTTAACTTAGTGTACCCTTATTGTAAAGTGTTACCCTATTACCTATACGCTGCCTGAGGTTAGCTTGGGATTGCCTGCCTCTGAATGCAAATGAAGCCAGTCAGGACAGAGAGAAAAGCATCTGTATAAATAATTGCCTCAAATAGCCTCAGATGAAAGCCGAAATGCGCCACCAACATCTTGTAAATGAAGCACAGTGGCCCAGATAAGATACATTATTCATTCAGAACATTCATGCATATTCAAACCATTATGGATCTTGTAATAACAATGAAATCTCACACAGAGGTAGATTTATATATCAATATTCAGATAATGAGCCTTAAACCTTTCACACGTCAGACATTTTTCAATATGGATTTAATTTGAATTGTGCAAATGTGAGGTGTAATTCTTTGAAGTGATATTTCATTGGTTTTCACTTCTGATCACAAACCCCTCTAAGGAGCTCAGGAGTGGTGAACCTCCAATATTAGCTGTCCTTGGCATCCACTGCCTGTTCTCCCGGGTGTCAATATCGATTTGCACACAGACAACACTGCTTCTTGAATAGTGTAGTCCAGAACAAAGTCTCTCCCTGGATCTATTTTTTCGAATTTCTCGATGTAATAGAAGGGTAATTTTAGAATATTTATTCAAAACCTAACCCTAACCCTAACCCTAAAAAATTAAAATATATATTCTGCCAAGGCCAATGATCACTTTAGCTCCAGTTCTTGTCAAACTTCTCTTTCTCGTCAGAACACCCAAACTATATTATTTGCACTGACTTCATTGATAATGAACCATACCTAGCTTTTTTGTTGCATTGTGTGAGTTCTGATGACTGGTCAGATTTTGAATACTGGTGTTCAGCTTTGTAATATTGACCTATCCAGCTACACCTCTGTATCTACACTTTTCAATATGGTGGTCAAATTAAATTGATTTTGCAGGTAATGGACTATACCAGTTTCTCTTCAAGAAATTGTCTGTAATCATAGTTGATTTAGGGCTCCTGTATATTTCACAATGAATACTGACCTTTCAGAAGTAGCCTTTCCATTATAAAAAAAATAAAATAAAATGAGTAAGGCCATCAATCTCCTCTAAACTGCCATTGCCAAGCTAGGACATTTCCCCAGCTTCATTCTAGGCCATACACAGCTTGGAGAAAACCATTTAAATACCAACATATCACCAGTAAATATGCAAAGCCTAATTATGTTTGCTGGTTCATTAGGGCAGCGACTAAAAACAACCCTCTAGATATGTGGTCATGCAGATGTCATTACTCCCGTCTTTCCATGACTCGTAAGTCACTAACTGAATGTAATTTCCCCCTACAGGCTCTGTAGACTTCTCCTACGTAGCAAATTATACAGCAATTGTGCTTGAACTCACTAAAAGCAATGCTAAACCCCACTGTGCTCAGCAGTGGATTGTGAAAAAAAAAGTAATGCATAAATCTCTGCTAAGGGTGCTCATGCAGAGTGAGATACTATAATCGTGTGTGCTCATGTTTGCCTAAACGTGATTTGCAAAATGATTTGCTGTGCCGCAACTATTGGATCAAAATCCAAACCGTGAAACGCTGTGTCCAGTCAGCTGTTTGTTTGGCAAGTAATCAGGTGTCAGACTGTTCAGGGAAGAGAGAGAGCTGTGAAGGAAGGACCAGGGCATAGCAGCAGATTCTGGCAGCCCTACTCCTATATATTAGGTCTGCTGAAATCCCATTAAACTTTTATGGAACAAAATAATTCAATCCTCTCCGGCATAAGAACACCAAGGCTGGTGCTGAGCCATTACTCTCTTTGGGCTGTGCCCTTGCCCTTGACAGAGTGCAGTAATTTTGACTTAGCAACCTCTAGGCTCTCAACAATAAGAATTTATTGAAGAAACACATTTCAATTAGAACTAGTTTTCCCCTATAGTCAGCTGTGGTCATTCTGTTAATAGCAATGTTTTCAAGTATGTAATCTTAAATTAATCTGCTTATTGGCGTAGCTTTGTGATGTGACCTGTAAGTTGCTTTTGTGAAATTTGTCATTGTCATCGGTCACAGCTAGACGTGTTGCGGAGCATAAGACCCTTAAAACTTCCCTCCTCCAACTTAACAGAAAATCTATGTTGATACCATGCCTTATTAGGCTTTTTTTTCTCTCCGTTAGATTGCTCAAACAAGTTTTGATTCAGTTTTAGGTGCTTTTGTTCTGCATGACCAGGCCTGCAGGCACCTTAGCTGTTCACTTATTCTCCAGTAGACAGCTGTGACCATCGAGCGGTTCAACATCTATTGCATATTTTTTTTCCACTCTGTCTGAGAACCCATAGACTTTTTTTTTTAACTAGATGCTAATGTGGCCATATATCCATAATATGGCCATACAAGCTTTCCATACTGTACCAAACATATTTTACTGAAATAATTTGCCTTAGGGGAAGGTTAGCAACCATTATCATTTCAGCAGGGATTGGCTCGATAATGTAAATGCCGGTGTAAGCCTTGGAACATAAACCCAACAGCTTTCTCTAGTGATTTATGAAACAAGTGTGTGCTTGGACTGTTGTATTTCTTATACAGGCTTCAAAATAAGTTCAGTTTGACTTGTGCCTAATAGGTCATTGCTTTCTCACCAATAGGTCTATCATCGTGATGAATAAGCCACTACTTTAAAGGTTATAGGAAAGTGAATTCATCAGGCACTGCCTCAAGGACTAGAATCTTTTTCTTACTGAATGCAAGACAAATCCTCACATCGCCGAGAATGATTTTGCCCTTGTTGTGGAAAGCCATGTCGTCGTATTGATGGAGTGTCCTTGATTGAGTGTTTGAGACTGTGCTATTCAAAGCACATTCAACCACAGTGATCAAAAGACATTGAAAGTGGTTCATTTATTTACCAAAGGGGGGAGTACAAAATTATTATTGACCGGTAGACTAAAAATGTGTTAACTGTTCTTCAAAAGTTCAATCCTGACTCAAGATGTTTCATTAGCACATTCACATTCATGCACCATTATTGCAGCATAACGTTTTTGACATCCTAATGTGATTATATCGATGCTTATAACACATGACCTATTGCTATTGTAGATCAGTAGGCAGCTCATAGTATTACTGAGATGTTTTCGCTTTACTTGAAGTGCTATATTTTGGTAAAATAGCTGCATTCTTTCAGCAGACGGTATTAGAGCCCTACAAATGACATTTAAAATATCAAATAGATAAAAGAATGGTAAAATGGAATCAGATGAGTCAGATGAGATTGCAAGGAGGTACTGGCCTTTAATTTTTCATCCTGAACAGGATTATTCTTTAATTTATAACCTGCATTTCTGAAATTGCTTAAATTGCTTAAACGTCGTGGCCAGACAGACAGCACAAAGTGAAGTATCCCTTGTCGGGCATCCTTGAAAAAATTTAAATGCTGTAACGAGGGAACCAAAGAAAATATTGTATACCATTAAGCTCACAAAATCTAGATGGCTCAAGAGATTAACACAGTAGTATGTGTAGTTGTAGTAGTGGAAGGAATCTAGCGTATTCCTCAAATATTCCCGTTTCTGAGTGGAGATGAGGACAAAGACAAGACTCATGTGGACAATTTAGCTCCGTTTCGCTCACATTCACACCTGCTCCTTTCTCAGGACAGCCAGGGTTACAACGTTAGTAATGATAAATTCTTCACCACTCTCATTTCCACATTCTGATTCAGACCGTCTTTCTCCCCCGTTACGTTAGCCACTTAAATCTAAAGCCTGTCTGGACACTCCACCACATCACACGGGTTCATTCTAGCACCGTATTTCAGGAAGCTGTGGATCTCACGACTCAGGATTGAGTGGTCTCATAAACCAAGGAGGGACTCAATTCCTGGAGGGATGTGAATAAGATGTGTTTTCCCTTACAGCTGCACCACTTGAAAAGTTAATTAAAGCGCTCCCTTGCTCAGTGTGCACCAACGGCGGCGGGATCGTTTTATAAATTGAAGAGAGCATGGGTGTCGATTAAACGTCTTTCCTTGATTTGAAAAGTGCATGAAAATATAAGCTAGTCAGATAAATGATGAAATGGATGGAATAATTGATACAGGGACATGTGTGTATATCCTGCAACACATGGACACACACACAGAGTGGAAAGGCTGGAAATTGTGGACTGATGAGGCTGACAAAAGAAGGATAGCAACTCAGACTGCAAAGATAAAATATCCTAAAAGTTTTCAGCTGGGAAGGAAAACAACAGGATACCTTTACTGGCTGATTTAGTATATTGTTAAGGGAAATAGAATAATGTCTCTCCATCAAGGACAGGTGGCAAAATAATGGAAAAGTATGATTCAAGGCATTCAAGGGATTTCTTTTATTCTTTTTTATTTATTTATTTATTTTTTTGAGAATGCATATAAAGAATGGTAGGGTGGGTCAGATATCCCCCCTCTCTGAACAGAATACTACCACCTCCTGTTGATAAAAGCTGCAAAATGCTACCGGCCATGAACTGAGAGACAGGATAGAAAGAGGAGAGCACAAATGGTTTTATTTTTCTCCACCTTTGTCTCTCTCTCTCCCTCTCACATTCTCTCTCTCACTGGGTTTATTTCAGTGGAACAATAGGATATTGTTTGTGGTCGAAGCCTAATGTAGTTTTATCTCTATGGTGGGGCTTCTTTCATAACGCTGACATATTGCCAGCGTCCACAGTCCATTTGAATCTAATAAGGTTAAGGTATATGATCATAACAAATAATGCAAAGAGGACATGAAGTGAATTGTCGGCGAGAACGATGCTTCATGTCCCCTGCTGGCTAAAAATATCATTCAGGCTGGCAGGAGCCATTGTAAAGGTCCATGCCTCACAAAGACAACGTAACCTAATAAAGCCCTATACACATTGCCACTGATTTGATTCAAAACACCACCTGAATCTTTATGACATTTTCTGCCTGGGCTAATGTAAACCCAGGATGGACAAAATGTTATGTTAGTTGCTTGAATCTGGAGGTTCAAAAGCATTATAGAGAGCCCCATTTCTCTGGCTCTTAAGTGGTAAGTGCTTGCAGGCCCCCGGCATGAACAACGACGAGTGGACTGCAATCTAAGACAACACAGCCTTCATGCTGCAATAAAAAAAACGTAAAAAAGTGTATTACAGGCTACGCTATGAAAGAAAACAAAAAAGCCTATGGAACAGGGCAATTTTGATGTACACTGCATTACATATTGGACTTCAAAAGAACATTTTACCAGATAGATTGTCCAGAAAAAGGCTGAATTTAAAGCAAAGTTAGGGGTCGTGTTGCATTATTGATTAAATGGTGAGGAAATGTCGACAGTGTTTCCTTTATTGAATATCACCCCTGAATCTGCAGTCCACCCCGCTTGGACTAGAGGACAAGAAATGAACTAAAGAATAAAGAGGGAATAGGAAGAAGAAAATATTTAAATAGGGTATGAAATGTACAGTGCAGGAGATTTTTTTTGCCTGCGAATGAACATAAATACACAGCCACAAACATCTGAAAATGTATTAAAACACCTGTAACAAAATTAACATGTCGCACAGTGTTAAACAATGTGCTTTAGTGCTTTCTTTGCAATAAACAGGAGCTTACCCCAGCTTTATCACAAAGTCATTATGCATGCAGCAAGCCTGTGGGCTAGTAATTAATCGTCCAAATGAACACAGAATGTACGTAACATTCAAATTGACCCACCCTCCACTGGACTCGCTGTGCTGTTGGGACGCTTTGGGGCGATATCACATAGTCCACTGGGTGTCAGCGTTGTACCATACTAGAGTCTTCTCACCCCAGACCGGCACATACTCATGTCATCCACAATATGTTGTTAGCCACAAAATGATGTCTTTGTTCCCCAAACTGTCCTTCATCATGCTGTCAGACTCTGTACAGTGTAACACTGTGAGTATCATTTGGCTTTATTAAAATATTGTCCCTCATGACTTTGCCATTGTTGAAAAATTACAGGAAGTTGCACAAATTTTCTAATTTGACCTCTTAAGTTTTGCTCCCTTGTTTCCAAATGTCATTCAATTAAATTTCCCCCAGAAATTATAACAGAGCACGGCTAGGATATTGAAAGTAAGCAAGGTCACACTGAAGGCAGTGTTAAAGGATTACGGTCCATAATGAGACTACTGAGAGCTTTACAGGAAAAGTGACCATGGGAAGCCAAGTTCCCCGCATGGGTCAAGAACACTCTGTATGGTTTTTTGCCTCATTGTTAAGGCGTCTGTTACAAGGGATTGTCTGTCTTTGTCTTCCTGCCAGTCTGTAAATTACTCCACACACCCGCCTGGCTGGTATGGGCTGCCACACATATGTCACGGCAAGGAAAAACAGAGGGCACAGCTGGCATCCTGCTTCCAGTAAGGTCTGGCAGGGTGTGTGCGCATCGTCGTCTGAGCGCTGTTTCCTCTTCCCTGTGACCGTTGGCAAGGTCCTCTCCCTTCTGGTGCAGAGATGCCACCAGGAAAGTGTATTCAAACCATGGTTATCTTTGAAAAAGGATTGCTTTGCATTAATTATGACAAGTTACCAAACCTTTGCATGCCCTTCCAGAGGCTTTTACATAGACACGCTGAAACTGAAGTCACTGCACTCAGTTGCAATGGCCTCAGGGGAGCAATGACTTTTTGAATCCTCTGTTGTCACATCATTAGATCTGAATCCTCTCCGTAAACATCCAAACTTCCTCACATATTTAATTTTATAGTGTTTACTGACTTGCAGTCAAAATGACCTTGCTGTCACTTCTCCACACTTTATGGAATTACTATGAAATGGCCTTTTATTCTCTGTCATCTTTGAACAGGCCTCTATTGTCTGAGGTTCAGGTCTGTCCCGTTCTGTCCACAGAGGCTTTGGCAAGACAGTTAGAGCTCACTAGGGGCTTTCATGTGGCAGATGACGACGCCCATGTCTCGGATGGGAAAAAAATGCTTTTGTTCAGTGTGTTTGGAATGCCTTCTTGACCTGTTTTTGATCTCTTCGTGTGGAGAACAAAGGCTCACGTTATGGTCTTTTGCTATGTGTGTGTGTTGGGAGGGGGGAATAAACATCTCCCCCTCAAAGCTGCCATGAGTCATATACTTATATGGTAAACAAACAAACAATTATGCAGTGTTTCCAAGGATAGAACTCGTTTCCATTTAGACTGCAACAAGCTCATGTGTCCCGCAACTTGTCCAAGCGCCATCAATTTGGCTCAGCTGAGAACGCTGTGTCTTCGTTCCCGTAGACACGGGTATAGTGCCAAGGCAAACAGGGCTGGGAGATGGTTGCTATGCGGCCTTTACCATCCTCACCCACTACGAGAGCAAAGGCCCCTCCCACCCAGATTCAACAAAGGGGCCCTCCACTCCTCAAGGTAAGCTGTATTGTGTTCCCCAGGGAGATGGAGCTAAAGTTAAGCCGAGACGGGAAGAGCCAAGCATGAACTCATTGTTGCTGTTCCTGCCAACCCTCCTGCCCACCACACACACCCGACCTCTACCTTTTCTCCTCCCCCTCCCTCTCTCTCTCCCTCTGTCTGCTCTCCCTGCCTCTCTCTCTGCTCTCTGCTATCCTCCCATAAAGACAGACAGGAGCTTGGATTTGGGTTAGATGAGGTGTAACAGACTTCACATACACTCTACGCTGAAGTGTTACGGTAAAGAATGGTCAGTGCCGTAATGATATTAAACATAACTCAGTTTGTCCACAGCCTGTTTTCACACTAAGGCCACGATATGTCTGTCCTATCCTCTCTCTCTCTCTCCCTGTCTCTCTTCCCCACTCTCTCTAAGAACTAGAGAGAGTCTGGCCTGAATTTTATGATGCCTATGGCTATGAGGGAGAGCTCTTTGGCACTGAAACATTATAAGAGTGTGATGAGAGTCACAACAACAAAGACAGAAGAATAAAGAAGGTCTTTTTGAAGTCATGATGCTGTAGGCAGAGCAAGCCGGGGCAACAGTGTGGTGTGTCTGTCTACTGAAGCTTGGAGACTAAAGTTTGATGGATAAAGGTTACCTGAGGCTGCACACACCATAAGGGCAAACACTACTACCCATCACACACTGACTCATACTACTATTCAACCACTTGGTTCATTCACAAATGCATACTCTCACAGATCAGCCGCTGCAGAACTCTCATATTATATTAGATGTTAATGATCAACCATGTGAGTTTGTCTTATCTGTAATTCAGTCGTTTGCTGATAAAGTGGGAACTGGTCATCTGCTGGTAGATCAAACACCAGACACGTAGTACTGGCAAGCAGGCTGTCAGGTTACTAGGAAAGAGGAAACAGTTGAACAAATCTTTTAGATTGTGTCATTAACGAAATTCCACGGTACAGTTCCTTATCAGGCAGGTGGCATGATTCACATGAAATTCACCAAAAGCGGAGTTGTGTAAGCTGCAGCTGAAGCCTTATAAAATGTATTTACAGTACAATCTGTCTGATACGAAAAATAAAAGCGCTATCAAAGAAAAGTTCTTCACGCTCCACAGTAAGGACTTTTCTTTCTTGGAATTACGTCACGTCAGAACTGCACAAGGGAGGAAACTGATATAAAGTAATGCTTAATGTGTGCATGTGTGTGCACAGTGGCATATACTATCTCTCATATCTCTCAATATTGCATACACGTCATGCATGCTCGTGTGCAAATTTACACACAAACCCCCACACACTCATGCCAAGAAGCGCACACAAACAAGTGCACACATGCACGCACGCAGGCACACAATGTCTTTCCTTTCCCAACACATTGTGGAAAATGTTTGCCTTTTGACCTCCATTTTGGCAACTGCACCTTTTTACAGTGAAATTCCATGGAAGTCCTTGAATATTAATTGAATGAATCATGTGACTGAAGTCAGGTGAGTGTGTGCTGAAAGAACGCCGCCACCGATTCCAATTTTCGTATCTGATGAGTGTCTAGTTTGTGCCGTGAGGGCTTTTTGCAGAGCAGGTTACTTAATCAAGATCAATCTGTGGAGAAAAAAACAAGACTTGATGTTTACACTGTGCAGCAGTGAGAGATAACCTTTTATATAGTTGCGGGAACAGAGTCAGCTGATTGCATGTTGACTGTTTTTGGTACTTATCTGTCCACATATGTGCCACTGCCATCCCGATAAAATGTTCAGTATGAATTGGGGACCCAGGACAGATAGATTTGAATGTTTTATGTTGTTATTTCCAGCATTGTGAGTGTGTGAAGATTGTGTGCAGAGAGGAAGGAGAGAGAGACAGACAGAAAGAGAGAGAGAGAGAGAGAGAGAGAGAGAGAGAGAGAGAGAGAGAGAGAGACAGCTGCATATATTCAGACACTGTACATAAGTCCATATGTATTGCTTTGGAAATAATGTACCACCCAGTACAAGAACATTTCCATGACCACCTCAGATACTAAAACTGGTTCTGTACCACATGTCCTGCCTCTGTTCAGTGTCTCTTCAATACATTTCTCCTGCATGTATTCTGCATTAGCACTGCTGACAATTCATTCTTCAACTTTGCAGAGCATTCCCTGAAACTTCTGATGGCTGAAAAGAGAGGAAAAAAAAAACTTTTTTAGACACAATTCTTCTTTGACAAAGTGTTCAGTGTGATCTATGGACGCGGGACAGATAGAACAGTTTGACAGGAGTTTTATGTTGTTATTTTCAGCACTGGGAGAAGGAAAAAAAAGTGTTTGTGTCAACATGAAAGAGAGAGAGGCACAGCGAGAGAGAGAGAGAGAGAGAGGGGGGGGGAGGATGTGTGTGTCAGTGAGTTGATTAAAAATGGAAGCGTCTCTCCCCGTCTCCCTGCTGTCATCTGATCCACTCATGCAGCCGTCTGCAGACCCTATGGCATTACCTCAGACCGGAGGAGCTTGGGTTTCTCGCCCTGGACACCAGGCAGGCAGCAGGACAAATGGCCCTCGGCCCATTCATCGTACAACAGCAGTTCTCTCTCCCCTTTATCTGCACCCTCCACAGCACCCCAGCCAATAACTCACCAATGCACTCAAAGAATATCCGTCTTAGCACAGTCTGGTATTGATTCTTTATCTTTGTTTTTTTTTGGAAAACAAGAGAAAAACAGAGATGGATTTACTTGGTTCCACTGCAAATCAACTTGCTTCAACAACTTGTCTTGAATCAAGTGCCATTTTCTTGATACTAGTGGAGTGGTCTGCCTTATTCTGACTTGTTTTAAGGTACTGACGCTTGTTTATAGAAAATTCCTGAAACACGTTAATTAACTCACACCATTCTTCACTTATTTAAAGAAAAATTTAAAGAAAAATAATGCCTTCTTAAATGGACATTTTGTTTGCCATGTGGCCTCTTATTTACAAGCACAGCGGTCATAAAGGAAGCACTTTTCCATGTAACACAGTTTGAACGAGGTCACCAGTATAAAATGTAAATCACCGGCTAAGGATGCAAGGTGAGGAATTTAATCATCAATCAACCTTTCTCCTCTCATGGTATTCATCCATTTTCAACAAAAGTTCTCTTTTAAGTACTAATCACCTTTAAGCTACTCTTAGTTGTGCATCTTAACATTAACATTCTGTGATGTACACACTAATGCTCAGAATTGCACATTTGATTCAGTGCCAATTGATCTGTCTGTAAAGCGAGGCTCAAGATCAGTTTGAAGTGTGAAAATCAATTCTCACAGTCATGGCTGAACTTGTTCAGATGTTGCACTTTTGATCTTCTCAGCAAGACGGAGGCCGGAAAATGAAATCTGACGCTAATGAATGATTCGATAATCGATAACCATCGACTGACCCACACTACTACCCACACTTCATTACTTATCTTCATTTTACAGGCTAACTACGGCACAGATATTCACCCTTGCTGCTGTTATAAAGAGAACTGTGCTTGATTTATTTAAGCAGGGCAAAGCTGGAGGTTTTGACTACACTGTGCCAAGCTATTTGTGGCTGTCACTTGTGTGTGTGTGTGTGTGTGTGTGTGTGTGTGTGTGTGTGTGTGTGTGTGTGTGTGTGTGTGTGTGTGTATGCAACAATGTCGTTGCCAATTAGGCACTTATGTAACTGACTGACTCAATATCTGACTGCATTAATAGTGTTTATGTCCTTTGTATGCTTGTATTTATGTGGAAATAAATACATATTTTATCTGTGTCTATGTGTGTCTTTGTGTGGACATGTCTGCTTGTGTGCGTATATTTTTATGTTTTCTTGTATGTGCGTACGTTTGTGTGTGTGTGTGTGTGTGTGTGTATCTGTGCTTGTTTGACTGGAAGTGCAAGAGTGACTCAATAGTGGCAGAGGGCTGAACACAGAGCGTTGGCTGGCGTCACTGCCGATCTGGTCTGGTCAGGGTCAGGCGCTGTGGTCTCCCAACCCTGTCAGGCTGCCTGACCGCTGCGCCTATTTGCTGTGCGGATAAGGGGCCTTAACCGGCGCCACATGCCATGTCACCTGGTTGTCATAGTAACAGTGTGGTCAGTCTTTCCTGTAAAGAGTGGAATAACAGATCCATATCCTGGATCACAAAGAGCCCTGGAGGGATTGCCTGCGAGGGATAATACACTCCCTCTTCTTGTCTGCCTGCCTGTATTCATGTCTGTATCCGTGTCTCTCTTTCTTTCTTGTTCAGTCACACAACCTGTCTGCCTGTCTGTCAATCTCTCTCTCTTTGTTTCTCCCTCTCCCACTCTCCCTTTGTTTACTATTCCTCTTGTGTAAGTGGAATTCCACGAATCTCTCTCCTCTGGCTGTCCCGACAGGTTGGGGTGACTGTAAATGCCACACAGATCGTAAACACGGTGTATGGTAATCACCTTGTGGGGCCAGTGTGATGTGTGTTTCCCATTTTGGGCCCTGGCTCCAACAAACCGCCTGCATTCCAGATAGTTTAACACACTGGCCTATTTTGTTGCTCACCTGAGACAAACAACATGTTCCTAGAAGCCGACACTGACACGTTTTTTTTTATGTGTAACTAACTCACTGTGTGTCACAGTGTGCGATACGGTTTGCTAACTCCATTTTCATCAATGAATAGTACAAGTGCTCATCATCTACTGCTGAAATGAGTCAAGCAGACACTGCCCCGATGGGGAAGTTGCTAATGCAGTTCCTTATCACAAAAGTCAAAGTTGACCATTATTCCATGGCAGTACTTTATTGCTCACTATAACCATGAAGTAATGGTTCTACAACTCAACCAAATGAACTTCGAAGGAACTGATAACAGCAGCGAGTTCTTAGTAATGCTGAACGGCTCGCTGATAACAATGAAAAATGTGAGTGGAAGATGTGAGTCGTCCCCTTCATTCATGCAAAGTGTGCATGTCCATATACCTTTAGGTCATTAATGATGACCAAATGTCTGTGTGGGCAAATATGGACTTATATGGGCTTCTGTATTCAGTTGGGTTAATCCTTTTCCAGGTGTCTAATTCTGCCCTATCTTTGTGTGCATTATTATTTAATAAATATTTCAAGTTTCAGAAATGATAGTGAATGACTCAGCAACACCCGACCCCAGCACAAGAAAAATTCTATAGGACTATATGCTATATGCTACAGCTGGTTTTGTCTGACTTCATACTCTATAGTTAATATAAAAAAAACAGGCTTATAGAAGAGATCTCAGTGATAAATTAGCATATTTTAACACAACATTTAAGTGTTTCTCAACCAGCTTCTTACTAGAACATTCCTTGTAACTTCCCTGCTCTGCTGAAAATAGAACAAAACTCAATTTTTTTTCTTTTTTCAAATCGTCTTGGGGATGGAGCATGAGCATGGCAGTTGTTCAGCAAGTATGCAGTAAAAAAAAAAAAAAAGTAGGCCTTCTACAATGGCTACATCTGTACAACAAATTCAAATGAAAGCACCTCAGAGTGTAACATACAAAACCGGGGTTGTGCTGCAAGCATAGGCATGCGGCCAGCCTGTTGCTCTGCTACTGTAAATGTGTGTGCAGATGCTTTCCCAGACATGGTGTTAATGGATGTATCATTGTAATGTGTTTATGCAGAGGCATAATGAGAGCTCTCTGCCTCTTGGGGCCCATTTGTTAAGCTTTTAGATGTTCTACTCCCCTTTACACACTTCTCCTCCCAGATACAGACATCATTTAACAGGCATCCATTTTGCCTATCGTTGAGCCACAGAACAGTAATGTCGACCAGTAAAACGACAGGAAGAAAGTGATGAAGATAGAAGAAAGAGTGACATTTAGTTTATTTGTTTCAATATACCTATTCATGTTCTTACATGGGTGTCTATGGCAAAACACATGAATTATCACAATACTGTGTTATTCTTCTATATAAACTTTTGAGATTGTTAAGAACAAAGGTAAACTATACCTACTGTGGGAATAATTCATCAATGAAAGGAGAGGAGAGGAAGGAGGAGGAGAGGAAATCTACAGCACATGTACAATGCAGCTTTTGTGCGGCGTGTAGTAGAGGGTGGTGAGGCGGTACCTTTTGTCTTGTCTGAATTACTGGAATAAAATGGACATTTGAATGGCGCTGGTGCTATTTGGCTTTCAAATAAGTCTATCAATTGGATTTCCAGGAAAGCTAGGTTAGGAAAATGCATAAACCCGCTGCTTCACAGTCATTAGAATTAAAAGAGAATAAAAAAAAGCAACTTTATTTCACTTGAATATGTATACAGTAAATTATTTTGTTCCCCTGTTACTTATATCCAAGTCTAAACATAAAGTGAAACTGTCTTTTTACAGGAAACATTAAAAATTTTATATGTCACAAGAAAGGTTTCATCTTTGCTAAGTTTCTTTTTTGTGTGACCTCAGTGGTTTTTGTGATGTTGTAAGCCTTTAGTTTATGGGAAGCTAAACTTTCTGGTTATCTGATGTCTTAAGAAAAACTTTAGTTTTGCAACAGACTTTTCCAGGAAGAAGGGAGAAGGTTTGTTTTGACAAAGCTCACCTGAGTCAGATTAGCATAAAGATATGAGGTTCACAGCGTTGATGACCAAAGGTTTACAAAAGTTTCACTCTCACTTCCCACAATATGGTGTGCTAATCTGAGTCTGTCTCTCTCTCTCTCTCTCTCCCTCTCTCTATCTCACTCTCTCTCTCTCTCTCTCTCTCTCTCTCTCTCTCTCCCTCCCTCCCTCTCTGCCCCCCACACACTCGGTGAGAAAAACTGTACCAGACGCGGTGAAGTAAGCCGACATCTGCTGTTCCGTCTCTTTAAATCAGAGGGAAATGATGCATTCCAGCTAAGAGAGCACACTCTCTCAACCCCACCTGCACTTTAACACAAAATACAGCTGAACTTCTTTGCATGCATAATCAACGGACTATAGCCCAATTGTATATGTAGGACACCGTCATTGTCTCTAATGGATGCAAGATAAGATAAGGTTTACTTAAATGATCCATGAGGCTAAACTGAGTCACTATAGCAGCAAAAAGTGAGTCAGTTAGAGAACAAAAAGCAAGAGGTAATATGAATAAAATGAAAAGAAAATTAAAGATGCTGTTTCTCTATAATACTTACAGTATAAACTGTTTCACCATGAGGACAAAAAAAAATTCACACTATACGTCATTGTATGTTGCACTGTATATGTCTGATTTTGTGTGTCAGTCATGAAGAGAGACTGTGTTTAGTCACAGAGCTTGGTTTATGTCTAGTGAAGCTTTTTCAAAAACTACGGGGCTACTTCCTGACAGTGAGCCCCATGGTTACGTCATTTAATCGTGTCATGAAACAGACCTTTAAAAACCACCACCTTGTGAACGTATCATACATTACAGGAAGGTTGGATACTCATTTAGCCCATCTTCACTCTGACGCCCCCCCCCCCACCCCCACACCCCCCACCCCCACACCCCCCACCCCCCACCCCACCCCTCACCCCCCACCCCCCACCCCAATGGAATCATTCTGTCTGACTGGATACGACCATTATCTTTTATCTGACTAAACGTGACACCGAAGCATTTGCGATGAAGAGGCGGAGTTTAGAGGAAAGCAATAGTCTGCCAGGAGTGGGCTCTGGTGTTAACATCACTACAGTTACAACACAGGGGTCCCAGCAGTGTCACTTCCTGTCAGTGGTGCGGCGAAGAGGAGGGGGCGGGGGAGGGGGAGGGGGTTTCTGTTCTGTTCTGTCTGCTTGATGTCACACACCGAGAGAGAGAGAGAGAGAGAGAGAGAGAGAGAGACAAACACGGGGGAAGTTTCCTTTAGTCTCACTGCAATTCAACTCAAATGTTTTATTAGAAGCAACCAGAGGTCCAAAGCTCAAAGAGCAGAATTTGCCTCATTTTCAGTAAATCAACAGATTTGAAGGCCATAAAATCCCTATCGAAGAGTTAAAGCGTCTGGATGAGGCTCACATACACAGATTCCAAACCAGTGATTCAGATGCTGGCAGGAATACACGTTACCCCAGATTTATTTACTCTTTCGAAATATGCGTCTGCTTGAGCAATCCATCCTTTAAATTGCTTTTATATGTTTCGCACGTTGTTTATTTGTTGTGTAGGTAATGTAACAACCAGCGCTATAAGCTGACTATGTGTCCCTATGATGGGAAGAGGGGATGAAGCTTCTGCTCTGAGGTGAGCTTCCTGGCACTGCCATAGGAAAATGCTTTGGTTCTGAGTTGCCAGTTCCAATCACAAATGTGTCAATATCCTGCCTGAGTGTGTGAGAGAGAGAGAGAAAGAGAGGGAGAGGGAGAGAGAGAGAGAGAGGGAGAAAGAGAGGTTAGTTGGGGTGTCATAGGCTATGGCATAGTGTGGCAGCATTTGCTCAAGGCAAGCAGGTTGTGACCAACATCTGAAGGGTTTCCTGATACGCCACAGGATGAGTCACACTTCTCAGAGACCGCAATCGATTCCTTGAATTGTTGCTAAGAGAGTGACTCCCCTCCCTCCCCCCCTCCCTCTCCTCCCTCCCTCTCCTCCTCCTGTTCTTCTATCTATGGTATTTGTTCTCTCATTCATACGAGCTGCTCTGATACAGCAGTTACGCCGGCTGTCATGCAGTCATGTAACAAGGCTTCACCGTCCCCTTCTGTCCCATTTCCAGATCAGACAGTCACTCACTCATCTTCCCATACAAGCACATCTGTAATTAAGTGTGACCGTATCTTGTATCATGTTCTTGTATCTGCTTTTGTTTTTATCAATTTGTCATAATCAGTGTGAGTCACAAGAGAAGTAATTTTCTGTAGCTTGCGAGGGCTTGTACCCCACCACACCCCACTCCCCTACACACACACACACACACACACACACACACACCACCATAATCATCATCTCCAAGTTTAAAACCTGACCAGTCCATAAAGTCCCGTTAAAGGGAGAGAGACAGATGCTATCACATAAACGGCCCAGTTCCTTAGAAATAACATTATTCTGAAGATAAATGACTTATGATTATTTCATAAGAAACACTGAAAGTATTACACCACCCACTTTACCAAATTCTTCCCTTTTATCACAATGGAAGTGATACATGATAGGTTCACCATAACACAATGGTTCAGTTCCAGTTAATAACAGCCACACCAATACGGTGACCAGTACAGATTATTTTACGAGTCATCATGTGGAAAATGATCCACTTCCCCTCTCCGGTCACTGTGCACTGTCTAAAAAAAAAAAAAAAGTCAAACAAACACACAAAGTAAACTCCAGTGACCTTGTATGCACACACACACACACACACGCACACACACACGCGCACACGCGCACACACTGAGACACACACACACACATGCAATTAATTTCCCAGTAAACAGTTTTAACTGTCCCTCCTGCAGCTGCAGTTCTCAGTAACCCATTCACTGTCATTCAGCAAGATATCACACCAAAGTTTTCTACTGCACTTCTAGCACTTCCTCTGCCATGTAAATTGAGCAAGTGTATTTCTAGGTAAAGAGACATTATGCAAGAGCATACTATACATTGACATCCTTGTGTCAGGATAAACTGCAAATATGTAGCAACTTGGTTTCCAGGTTTCACCAATGTCACAATTATTACATTAGTTCCAGTCTCTCTGTAGCCACACTTCCCACATCAGGATATTCAGGATCATGGTATTTGGACGAGTCATAAGAAACCATGACGAACCCCCCCAAAAAATATTTTTCTGGTCAGTAATCAAAAGCACTATTTTGCTTTGTGGGATGGTACTGATAAAAACATGTACTTATTTGCTCTAATTAATATTTTATTTTAATTAATTTTGGTGGGACATTTTGGGGGGATATGTATGTAGCTGGCGTGTGTGTGTGTGTGTGTGTGTGTGTGTGTGTGTGTGTGTGTGTGTGTGTGTGTGTGTCTGCGTGCGTGGAGATGATGGGAATGGTGATCCATCCCTATTTACTGTCAGTGTGTGTGTGAGTCAATGAACGGCAGGAACAGAAGTCTAATAATTACCGTTGTTCATTCATAGTCTTTTACACGACATTTTCCAGCGGTATTAGGACTCAACATTATAACCCACTTGAACATTATGTCAAAGTTATGACACTGTGTTTTTGCCACTTTAATCTGTTCCTAAGATTGTGATAAATAATTACCTAGTCAATTATAGTCATAGTCCTGTTAAAAGCCTTCAGGGAGCTATTTACACCTCACACTCAATTCAGTGTTTTATTCAGTTTGGTTGCTGAGCCGGTGGATCTCATTGTGGTAAAAGTGGCATTCACAAAAGAGTGGAAAGTGGTTGTGTGTTCTAAGAAATATGAAGTGTGTGTACTTTGTTCTGATGGCATGCTGGTAAACCAACTGGAACCACCACCAACACCACAACACAATCCAGCAGCAAGATATGGACCTTGATTATGCTGTTATGATTATTACCTAAGTGGCACTCGGTGAATGCAGAAAAAACACTTAGCTTGCGGCAAGGAGACGCCATTCTTGTCCCGCAAACATGCCATGTACCTTCCAAAGATGGCAACAGAGTCGGTGAAAAAAAAAAAGCTGTAACTAAAAGAGAGAGAGAGAGAAAGAGAGGGAAAAGAGCGAGAGACAGGGAGAGACAATGCCTTCAATCCAAGTTTCCTCCTCCTCCTCCGAATCTCCATATATTAAACATATGAGTCAGCCCAGTAATACCGTGTCTGCCTGCGTGTATCCTGTCCTCCGCTGACCTGTGAGCTCATTTCTCTAAACTGTGACTACTTACCATCACAGGCTTGGAAATGGTATTCAACAAGCTAAGTGTTCAACACGTGTTGCTGAAGTTCCATCCGTCCTTTGTATTTTTTCTCTTATAGTTTGTTACTAAGCAACATTTTGGACCTTCCACAGGACCTTGTTGTTTCCAGTACTGTGAGTCAGTCTAGTTCAACTGTGATTATTATTGTTTTCCGAGGAGAGTCACGTGTTTAGATCTGAGCTTTTCCTTTCCCTCAGAACTGCACATTACACAACTTAAAAAGTATTTACAAACTCCAGTTCACAGTCTGCGAAGGCTCAGCTTTTTTTAAGGACAAGTCCTACTCCTATATACTAACTGGTCACTTTATTAGGTGCACTTAACTCAGACTGGGTAGGACCCACTTTTGCCTACAGAACAGCCTAAACTCATCAAGGTGCTGGAAAGATCTTGGTCCATGCTGACTCTTCACACTGCAAACATCCCGTTCCACCTCATCCCAAAGGTGCTACTGGGTTGACTGTGCAGGCCATTGGAGTAAACTGAAGCCACTGTCATGTTCATGCACTGAGACTGTCTTGAGATGCTTTGCAACATGGCACATTATCCTGCTGGAGGTATCCATTTGAAGAAGGTGATTGTGGCCATGAAGTGATGGACCTAGTCAGCAGCTAATACATTTCTGTTCCAGCAGTAACCTACTTTTAATCAACTTCGAAGTAGCCTAATGTTTCTGAGATTCACAATTGCAGATACAGCTCTTATTTAGAAGGGAACAACACAACAAAAATGTAAAATGTGGTATGTTATTTTACCACCTTGTCAAATAGAGGCAAAACAAAGTCTAGATTTACTTGTGAACCAAAACCCAGATTGTTGGGACTGTGCTAACTGAAGCTAACTTGCTGCTTTCTTTGTTGATTCAAGTGAGTGTCATTAGCAGAACTGTTTTTGGCCTGGTAACTGCTAACATTAGGATGAAAGAACAGACCAAAATGTCATGGTATCTCTGTAGGGCATTGTCTTTTTTGTGGTTCTTCAAAGTTCTGCTCAACATTGACTTTTTGTTTACAGATTGCAGTTTGCATAATTACAGAGTTTCCATGGCAATGGACAGAGGATCTTCTATGCTAGCTCTATGCTAGTGAAAATATGCTAGTAGCATATTTTCAAATGGAGCACACAGGCGCCCATGAGCAATGGAACAAGTGAAGCAACTGCATCCCCACTTTCAAATCAAGGAGAGCAAATGTCTACTTTTGGGGCCCACTTTCTCATCAGAAGAAAGTGTCATTTTCAATAAGATATGTTTGAAAGTATATATAAAAAAATATTTAGAAATAATTTCCCTCAGTGGCTGAGCTCACTGGCGAAGCAGACGACGTCACTGTCTGCTGGCACAGCTTGCTCCAGGCGGGCTGAGGGAGAGCAAGATACCAAAGTGCTGCGTGATGGATGACTTTTAAGGAAGCTAAGGCAACTTAAAAACTTCCAACATAGTTGCACACTTGCAGCTGCAATTATTTGCAGGCCATAAACAATTTTAGCCTACATATCCTGTTGTACACTATCAATTAAGTGACGTAAGCCGGCTATCGAGAGCAGATGTTACTTGTTCCGTTAGCTGTGTTAACTTACCTAACATTATAAGCCCACCAACAGGCCCACATTACCTGCTACAGAAGTAAGCCTATCGAAAACATTATTAACTTTGTGAAAAATAAGATTCACAGTTAAGAATGGCATACATTCGCTTTAAGTTAAGAAACTAAACTACAGTTATGATGAACCAAGGTTATTGAGTTGCTTAATTGAGACAATTAAATTAATTAATTAAAATAATTGAGGTTTCTCTCCGGATGATTTGACCATTAAAGAAAGTTACAGATGCTTACTGTGTCATTTGTAACTGATTCCTCCCTTCTAAAGGCTGCCTTTACCCTACGAAAAAGAAATATTCCAACTTCATTACTTAACTACACTTGTAAATTAAGTTAAGTCATTAGTTTTAGGGATGGTTTGTTGAAAATAAACACCTTTTGCCTTCATTATAATGGTCTCACTTTTCAAGGGTAAAGTCACAAGGGCCATATAGTTAGAAGTTATAAATACTATTAAAAAAAAAGAAATTTCTTTGAAAATAGAATTGATTGATTAATTTGACTGATTGATGAAAATGCTGAAGAACACTGTCAACAAAATCAGGCGAATGAGGGTGCACCTAATTGTCTTAAACATTATTAACTTATGGAATAAAAACAACACTCATAGATATCCCTCAAATAGGTGAATGTTACACAATTTGCGGTTGGTCCAAACTTTGAAGAAACTTTTGAATCATGCTCATAGCCAAGGAAAGCAGTGGAATCTAAGCTCATTTATGTTTTCCTTAAAAAAAAAGAAAAAAACACCCTCTCTGTTTTCTCTTCAGGCCTGTGCTGAACGTGCCAGTAAAAGCAGCCTGTATTATCATGGCTGTGACATTTGAGGTTGAGGTTTGTTGTGGTGTGAGAGTCAGCGTGCGCCGGGACATGCTTTGGAGTCAGTGTGTGGGCCGTGTGAGGCCTGTTGAGGCACAGTGTGTACAGTATCAGATTGTTCCCTCGCTCGCTGTGCTGCGTTTCCATGGAAGTGGCGGGAGCTGTTTCTGGAGCACGCTCTGTGCCGTGCGGTTTCCTCTGACGCGGGAGATCTGGGTGTCTTCTGGGGGAGGTCTCCATGGCAGCCGCTTGTTTTCACCGGGAAACCTTTCATGTTCTGACAGGCATCTTCGCCCGAAAGGATGGGGTAGTGGGGGACTGCCTAGTTTTTGTTTTTTTCCCCTGGTTTTGCATTGGGAGTTTCCAGAAAGGATTAGCAATAAAGCTGGAGTGAAGCTTTTTCTCAGATTACCCTGTCTCTCTTTTGATATGAAAGTCGAGTGATTTGTCTGTAGATGTCTCTGAAGTGAGTTACTTTACTGAAAGCGATGGATCAGTTTTAATCCTGTGTCAAAAAGCTTAGTGCTCCTCTTGAAGATTTCTTGGTAAGACGTGCCTGAAAATGGCTAATAAAAAATAGTCTATCTGGTTTTGTCAGAAAATTTGCATGTGAGTGATTATCATTATGACTTCCAGATATCTTCTGCGGAAATAGCTTTTGCAGCCAGACAGGTATGTACTTGTGGTTTTGGTGCAATCCATCTCCACCCTGATTAGGTGAAGTTCATTAGAAAGTTTTCACATACAAGTGAGGACCTGCCAATAGAAACACATGCAAAGGAAAGCGATAAGCACAGTTGAACACCCACACCCCTTCCAAAAAATAACAGAGAGACATAGCATTGGAGAGAACACAAAATATCCAACTGTGAGCCAGATCTCTCAACCCTCGTGTCTTTCTGACAACCTGCAGGAAAGTCAACATGAGGAGCACACGCAGTGTATGTCCAACAGCTTTTGTTGCAAACTGTCCAGATGTTGAGTCTTTGTCAAACTGTTTCTTCCAGGGCTAGCTAGTGACTATCTCTATCTCAGAAATGTTTGGCCCTTAGCCCTGGGCTACCTAAAGTCTTACATTGGCACATTCAGAAGTGGCCTAAGCCTGATTTTAGCCCAAGCACTGCTGGGTTAGTCTTAACTTTGAAAACGTCCTAGATCAGCCTAGTCAACTCTTGGCCAAGCGTGAACAATAACACTGGGTAATATTGTGCAGTACTAGCTAATGCCATTTATAGTACTAGTTAATTTCCCCTAGGGGATCAATATAGTGCAATCTTAATCTTAATCTTAATGTCTCTCTGTGGATATTGTTCATATTGTTTTCTTAGATCTCAGCATATTGGAGCAATAGGGTAAGAGTGGTGTTTGTACATTATGTTATTTTTTCTTGCTGTCTTTACATTGCTTGGCCAGTGATCCAGTAAGCAGCTGCAACCTGGTCTGCTGGGAAGGTGGTGGCGTCATGGGCAGCTCTCTGGGGTTTGAGCTCTGCTGACACACCAGCACAGCATTCCTCACCCGTCCAGGAAGGACACCTCCGTTTACAGCAAAGCCTCCAGCTCCAGCACGCCAAGGGCATTTCTGTTCACCCGATGACCTTTGTTACAGGAAAGGCTGCTCTGACCCGTTCACTGCACTTGACTGAGCTCTGGTTTCAGCTTTTTGTTCTCTTATCGTAAAATATTTGCCTAATGCACACACACACACACACACACACACACACACACACACACACACACACGCACACACACACACACACACAGACAAAAGAAAATGCATATAATGAGCACAGTCACAGACACACACACACATACACACTCATGTTCTCTCTTTATCGCTCTCTCTCTCTTTGACACACACGCACACGCACACACACACACACACACACACACACACACAGATCATTGTCATGCTACAGTAAGTGAAGGGCTTGATGTATTGAATAACTCAACTGTCTGTCAAACGATCAGAGAGCTTCCAGTAAAGCTCCTGCTGCTGGCTTACGATCCACACATGATCCAAAGACGTGTCTTTGAAAGTGTTTCTTTTGCAAATGACTGAAGGACACTGTTTTGGTCACATTGCGCCCCTGCCTCCATTTAAACCACCAAAAAATCCCTGAGCCAGGCTGGTTGGAAACAGCACTGCCTGCAGTCGTCTCTAAGCTGAGCTTATAGGTCAAGGCCTCGCTTTCATTAAATCAAGAGTAGGTGGAACAGCGGGAACAACAATGAGCTTGGCCAGTCCTTGGCATATTATTATGTTTAATTTCACTAGCTCTTGTTTTTCACCTCCATCTGATGTATTCTTCTTTAGCCCTCGCATTACAGCAAAGCTCATTATTTTCATGGTCATTTTTTTTCAGCATGAAGAATGAGAATCAAATGGTTTTAGCAGGAACAATTCACTGATATCAGACATTCATTCAGATATTCATCAACTCAGTGTTTCCCACACATAGACTTCACTTGGGCGGGCTGCCCAGGTATATTAACGGCCGCCAAAGTATATTTGGCGACCCATTTTAGCATGATTTAACTGATTAATATTGAAAAATATTTTCAAAGAAGGAAAAGGACTGGTCCTGAGGAGGAGCAGGACAGTCTGGACCAGAGGAGCTGCTGAGCAGTAAAACAGAGTAGATAATAATGTCAAAGGCTGTAATTTAACGATGTAAAGAGTGAGAATGAGACTGACAGCACAGAGAGATGCAGCAGGGCAGAGGGGCAGAGAAGCAGATTTCTCTGTAAAAGTGGTCTCATTTCTATTCTTCACCTTGTAGACAAAAGCAAGCAACAAACAGAACAGTGTAGCACTGTTTATATTTTTAAGTTATGTTATCTTTTAGATATATACAGGTTAGTTATTTGTTTGACAAATGGAACTATTTAAAATGGAGTACATTAGATAATTTTTCAGCCATCCAGGTAATGGGATCCTTTATTGATATTAGCCTATATACTGACAATATAAGAGAATACAAGAATAAAAAGGCACTCAACCCCCCCACCCCCCACCCCCACCCCCACCCCCGTTGCCAACCCACCTACCACCACAAATACAGTTGAGTTAGTAATTGCTGTTTAAAGTTCCCCTTACATGGAATAGTTACATCAAGTATGATTCACCTGATAAGACCAAAAAAAAAATGACTGTGAGTAAGTAAGAGTGAGACAGGTTCTCATTCAATGTGAAATTAATTATGCTGTTTCTCCTCAAAGCCACACTTCATCAGGCCTCAAAAGACTCACAGATGTTACTTTAATGTCAGTATCTGAAGGGCACTGGTGCTTTTTGATCTGAAGGACCTTCCATTGTTTACAGCAGGGATGAGCAAATGTGCCAAGAATTTCAAAGTAGTCTCACTTCCCGAGAACTGTTCTATTTTCTGTCTTAGGACTTCAGCTGAATTTCACCCCCTGTTCTTTGTAAGACTTTGTGTCTTTTTTTTTTTCTCATTTGCCATGTTGCATACTGTATAATTTTCTGATACTGGCAAACATTAGCTTGTAAAATACCATTCAACTTAGTTAGAGAAAGAACAAAACTGCTGATTATAATAGGTTTTGTCAATGTAGCTATTGACATGTTAACATGCATCTATATTGTTTCTTTTGCTTTTATTTAATGGGGTAATAATTGACAAAAATCACATGTTGACAGTACATGTGTTTGAAATGGCAAAACTAAATGGAGACATGTTGCAAATATCTTTCACAAATGTAGCATGTCTCAGTGTAATCAACATATTGCATCTGATTACCTTCAAAGTCACAGAGCACACGGTGCAGTGAATGTATCTCTTGATCTAGGGTTCCTGCACGTCAAAGGCGCTTACCAAAATGGCGTCTATAAAAAGTCAAATGTGCAAACGACCTCAGAGGAAATTTCTGAGGAACTAAACAGCACCTCCCCTTGTGTGAGTGTGAGCATGTCAGCTGTTACTTTCTGTTTGTTACCAGACACCGCAGGCAGGCAGCTGCAACAGTGTTTCGGGTAGATTCTCCCGGGTGGGTGGTGTGGGTGGCGTTGTAGGCAGCGACAGTTAGAAAGCACAAGACTTACAGTGTTTCCCTGGTAGATGAATGTACCTGCCTCCTCTCGCCGACCCAGAAAGTTTAGGGAAATCCCTGGAACTGATATGACTAGTTTTTTGATGGAAGTAAGAACTTATGGGGAATTGTGCTTGGCTGGTTTGATGACAACATGGTTTCACAAGAACAAGGAAGCTTGTATTTTTGTGTTATTTAATAATAATAACATCTGTGTGATTTGGTAATGGTTTTTTCCAAAGTGTGTATAAGAGTGCGTAAGCTTCACTTCTCTCTTTCTTCACAACAGAAGTACTACTAAAGCATTCCCTTTTGTGGTTAATTTGACTAGCATGTGTTGTAAGGTTTCACTGCGTCGATGGACCCCTTTGCGTACATACTGTACACACAGTGCCTACTTTGCATACAGCAGCTGAGAGGAGTTCACATACAGACACTGAATTATTTGGTTTCCATGGCGATGACAATCAGCGCAGCATAATGAATGGGGAAACGTTAGCGTAAAAGTGCTATGTTTACTTCTTACGTCACTGTATAGCCCAGATCAAATTCCTAACACAACAGGGACACACCCTGTTCCAAGAAAAGACCTAATGACATAAAGGAACGCATATGCACACACACACACACACACACACACACACACACACACACATACACACACACACAGAGACCACTGGTGTTATATAATAGTCCTACCTGACATAACACAGTAGAGGTTATTTATGGAACACATTGTACAGCAGGTCTGGAATCATTACAATCTCATGACCACCATCAACACTGAACATTTTGACAACAAAAGCACACTCTGCTCTTGTCAGCTGAAAATGTCATTTTTCAGATTGTTTTCTCATTGTTTTCTCATTGATGGCCATGACTCTTTCTCATTATATGCATTTCAAAGGCCTAAATTTCAGGCTCACCCGACACATGCAATATATGACCATGTAAACTTTCAGTTCAAGCAAAAGGAAAAACACCCAAATTTCCTGTACTTGTTTTTCCAGGATGGACATGGTATGGTTAAAGGACCACACCTTAAAGTCAACTATAGGAGCATTTGTTGTGTTTTGGAAAACACACCCAACTACACGTGCTCAGACAGAGAGAAGAATATCCCTCGCAGCATATTTATATTTCTGCAGTTCTAATGTATTATAGCCAACTGCAGCGAACAAGTTTGAAGCATGTTTTCCACCCTTCAAACACTATGAATAGGAAATGAGTCAGACTGTAGTTAGCATGGTGCACAGCAACACCCTCGCCTTGCCAAGAATGCATGCTTGACAGATTCCATTTAACTCACACAAGCTTAATCTAACTGTACTTCAGTGGTATTTTATTGTTGACTTCATTTGTTTTGTAACTTATGGATGGCTCATTGTATGCGGATGGCCAACGTTTTCCCATGTTGAAACTTGTTCTATTGAAAGCTGTGTTTGCACAGTGCATTTGGGCATTTTGTAGGAACCACCCATCAGAAAGACATTATTTTTCACTGGGCCTACCAACTGTTACCTTTACCTCGGGCTGTTTACTGCAGGATTGACACAGAAGAGGTTTCCTGCCAGTGCAGCAGTACTGGTAGGGTTTTCTCTCCAGCAGTCATCCTTTACATTCACCTGACTGACAATCACAATCACAATTTCCCTATTATGATTCTCAATGTTGTTAATATTTGATGTTTTCTGGTATTGCACTATAAACCAGACTAGTCATTAGTACTTCAGTAACCTTTTTTGTTGAGTGAAGGCAAAGTACCAGTTGCAAAAGCCAGAAGGATTCATAATGAATGACCTTGTCTGGTCACACATCGCTCCTTTTTTGAGTTGAAAAATGCTGTTTGCATTTCAAAACCCAGTAAATTAATCTTGAGTGCACAAATATGAGGCACGGGTTGTAGAAGTTGAATGGGTTGAATCTGACTTTTTCACCTGTGGCATGCTTTTGGGCACAGCTCACTGTGTGGGTGGTGTGCAGAACCACAAACACCGTCTGGTTGTAGCTCTTATGTGACTCAAAGTTAGCATTTCCATATTAAGCCCAATCTTACCCAGTAACTTCTGTATAACAAGCAAGCTCCAAGTATCATGGAAATCTGAATGTCTCACAGTGGCCTGATTGTACCTGCAATGCTGGTTTCCACTGAAACTGTAGGTAGTTTTTCACACTACAATAGGAGCTACAATCGGAGTAGCAGTGACTCATAGCATTTTTACATGATCCCAGTCTCAACCCACAGCTTCACTACAACTATTAAGCACTCAGTACAATAGAAGTGAAAAAAAAAAAGATTTGGTTTGAAGCAGTTCAAGCTGGTTTGTAGAATTCATAATCTTCTGGAAAAGTGCAAAAAAGGTTATGCAGATGCACCGCACTCATAGTGGTGAACATAACATAGTGACTGAAACTACCAGCGCTGTCCAGCAGCAACCATAGTCACTGATGGAACCTATAATCTAAGCTTTATGAATGTAGAGTAGCATGAGGCACAGTGGGTAGAAACATAAAATGTAGACCACAAACTATTAGTGGAAGAAAAAAAAAGAAAAAATCTTGCACAGTCATTTTTCTTTTTTTTTTTGCTTTCGTTCTGAACGTATGTGTCCTATGCATAATGCTTTCTAGAAATCTTATCGTGACGCGATAAGAGTAAGATAGCCAAGGTTGTTTCGAGGACACAGAGGGGTTACTGCCAAAAGTCGAACTCATGCACAATCCCTCCTGTGGTAATGGCTCATATTCAAGGTCTAACTATTGCATTCTGCCTGTAGTCCAGCCTCATCTGTTTTTATACTCCCTCTGCCTGGAAAGCCCCCCTGAAGGAAAGAATAACAGAATTTCAAGAATAACAGTCTTCACAGACTGCTGCCCAAGTAACTATGGGAGTTTATCATAAGCAAACTGTGAAGATGCGTGTGTGGATTTACAGTACCATGGCCAGGCAGCGGAGCTGAGAATGGGGAGTGGAGTATTAACAGTAAATCTGAAGGCCTGGAGGAGGAACAGGAGGAGCGTGCCCGTAGAACAGTCTGGGAGGGTGGGACTTGCGGGCCGTGATGACTCACTGCTTCTCCCTGGTTGGCTCTGACATCTGGCATCTGGAGCTCATTGACTACCGCTCCATGGCAACCAGCAGTTGTGGAATTGTAAACAGACTGAGCAACTGGAAAGCCAACCAGGAATTAGGCTTTAGCTGTTTCCCCACCACGCGTTCAAGCGCCCCAGTGGCCCTGTCAGCTTATACAGACAGCCACGCTCAAAGGCAGGGAGGCAAAATGACTTCAGCTGGTCAGACTGACATCCTTGGGCATCCTGACACAGACCGCGCAATCAAGGCCTTTGTGAGACCTTGTACAGTACTGTGTGACATGCAACTTTGCAAGTACAAGATGTCAAAGCTGTTTCTTCCACTGTTGCAAATAGTGAATAAGGTGGTATGCTGGATAGTTGCAGTAATTTATCAATGTGCTGTACATTCCACACTGCACCAGTCATTTTGTAATACTGTGAAACGGGTAAAATATGAAAGTTGTCCCATATGCTTGTGAATAAAACTGTATGCAATTAATATATTTAAGAAGCTAATTTGACAGTGAACAAAGAATTATGACCTATATTCCCTATTATCATATCAAACAAACTAATTTTATCGCACTTTGTGGAATTTGGCTGGATTTCATTATGTGGCCTATAGTTAATACGTTTTTAATTGTGATCCTTAATTTTGCTGGATCATAAATATCCAATGCTAATACAAAAAGTTGACAGAATCAATAGACAATAGCCGAACAACTTAGAACTTTTTAAAGCTGCTACCAGTAGAATTTGACATTTGATGACTTTGGCAACCCTGTGAGTCCCTCAGAGGTAGTGTTTTACATCACTGTCGCAATGACGACTTGCCACTCGTCAGAATGCGCCATGACGCACGGAGTAGGGATTGTGGAGGCGGCCGCACCCTCTGTAGGTGTCAGACACTGGCTGGTGGATGGCTCCCTTCCTGTAGCCCAACTGCCCCTGTGGTTTGCCACCAACTGCTGTTTGTCTCTTCACCTAAGATCACTGAACCGTTTCCTACATCTCTTCTTAAGGTCTCCTCTCCCCTCCCCTGCCCTCGCATCCCCTCCTTTCCTCTCCTCTCCTCTCCTCTCCCCTCCTCTCCCCTCCCCTCCCCTCCTCTCCTCTCCTCTCCTCTCCCCTCCCCTCCTGTCCTCTCCTCTCCTCTCCTCTCCTCTCCTCTCCTCTCCCCTCCTGTCCTCTCCCCTCTCCTCTCTCCTCTCCTCTCCTCTCCCCTCTCCTCTCTCCTCTCCTCTCCTCTCCTCTCCTCTCCTCTCCTCTCCTCTCCTCTCCTCTCCTCTCCTCTCCTCTCCTCTCCCCTCCCCTCTCTCCTCTCCTCTCCCCTCCTCTCCTCTCCCCTCTTCTCCTCTCCTCTCCTCTCCCCTCCCCTCTCTCCTCTCCTCTCCTCTCCCCTTTTCTCCTCTCCTCTCCTCTCCTCTCCTCTTTTCTCCTCTGCTCTCCTCTCCTCTCTTCTCCTCTCCTCTCGCCTCTTCTCCTCTCCTCTCCTCTCCTCTCCCCTCTCCCCTCTCCCCTCTCCTCTCCTCTCCCCTCTCTCCTCTCCTCTCCCCTCCCCTCCCCTCCTCTACAAGATGCACTGTGTTTAGAGAGAAGGAAAAACCACACCTACCGGTAATGTATTCCTCCTAATCCAACCCCAAAACTTTTGTTTACAGTTTTTCATAACTGCTTACACACATTTCATGAAATGATACTCCATTTTCACAAAACTGTAAACACAAACCCAAAAACCTGCATTGCTCTGGCCAAACCTCAGTCTTCTAAGACAAAATGAAACACTCAACTCAAAATTATGTTAATTAAACTTTGCCTTCAGATGGCTCACAAAAGCCATCAAATACATCGACACTACTGAATATCTGTTACATACTGGTGAGAGGAATAAAAACACTTCTATAAAAGTATAAAATGAATCAGTAACCATATGCTTTTTCAGAATAACCTCTATACATTTTGTACTTTGCAACAGCAGGCTGCTAATCTACATAAGTTATGTCAGTGTGCAAGTCAAACAATACACAATGTCAAATTTCACAATTTTATTTTCTGAATTTAGTGTAAACTAAATTTACAGTACTGTATCAGCAAACAAGTTGAGGAAACAAGTAAAATTAAATTCAAGTAAAAATTTCCAATTAGATTCTGATTTGTGTTTGACTAATTATGCTCATTAGTGTTTGCAGCAGTTGTAATAACTGGGGTTTTGTATATTGAATGACATGAAAACATGGGGTAACCTGTGCTTTATGAAGAGACTTGTGCGTAGGGTTTTTTAACAAAGGTTAAACAAATCTGCAATTTGTGTGAAAAAGTATCGTGCTTATAGATTTGTTGAAAGTCTTTCTTTTGGTAGCTAATGCCAAGGTTTGGGGTGTTTTGTTCATAGATGCAGATTCAGTGTGTAAGTGATTGTGAAAAACTGAATATGAATTTAAAATCAAGCATTAACAAACTGCAGCAGACATTACTCACTTTTCATAAGTAGAGTTGATTATATTAGTGTGAATACAACTGATAAATGTCTTTTTTATTATTTTGCTCTGCTGACATCGCTGGGCTCGCTGCAGCGTCTGCCACCTGTGTTGGCACACTTCCAAAATTCATGACATCTGGTCAGAGATATTGCAGCCTGTAAAAAAATCCCACATGCCCTACTTGTAGCTATGCCAACGAGGCTGACATGAATGGTTTTTCCCAGTCGGCAGGTTGTATTTACGGTAAAACTGTGAATGAGGCATGAGGCTCTTCCTTTGTCAATCCTGCACAGTTCAGGGGAAATCAAACCCGGGGACACATAGAATAAACACACAGAAAGCAATACATAGAATAAACCCACTTTCTCAGCAATGGTGTAATTTTTCTACAGCCATTTCACTATCAAAACCAATTTCAGAATGACTTCTCATTGTAAGTATCTTCCCCCTTGCAGTTCATAAGAACCGTCCCCTGCCTGGCCAAGACAGTATTATACTGTAAATAACAATTACTTCCAGAAACATATCTTTCATGTTACAGTAAGCACAAGAAAAATTTGTATTCATATACATTATTATCTAAATTTTGTAAAATGACCATTCACAAAGCAGATATTTCTATTTTAAACAACACTGGTGTACTGTATAAAAAAGTGTGTAGTTTCTCTAAAGGCAGTTTTATGAACACTATGCATGCTATAATCCTTAAACAGAAGTAATATTCTTTTAGACAATTAAGAAAATTATCAATGCAAATGTTCACACAAGCCGGTTGTCCCCGTTTCTGCTATGACATCAGTGAAATACTATCCTCTTCTCCTTCCATCTCTATCTATTCAGTGTTTTGTGTCAACTGTCTGAATACAACAGCAAAGGACACACTTCCTCTGAAAAACCTGATGTGGGACTCGTAATGGTTTCAGATTGTTGCCTTAGACACAACGAGCCAGTTGGGGGCGGGTCGTTTGACAGAGTGTAGCGCTGTTATGACAGATTTAGAGCTTGTGTAACCACTAGCCTGACTCCTCTGTAGTTCTCTAGAATCACATGACCCAGTACCAGAGAATTTCTCCAGAGCAATGCATGAGGCTGCTGTGCTTTTAATAGCAACTTCAGACTGGTTTCAGCTGGCTATCAAGCCTGAAAGCGGTGACAATCGCAAACCTGACTTAAACGTTTTAAAGTGTCACTTAACAATTTTCTCTTTATAATCGCCTCATGGATATTTTCTCCCATGCACAAAAGTATTTTGTTGACAAATGTCACAGAAACTTGTGGTTAAAAGTCACTTACATGACCTATTTGAAAAGTGAGTGATACTACTTGTGTTATTATGGCATTGATTAGGGATTATAAATCTATTGATAAAATGACTTGTAGCTCTATTAGAGTTTAGAATAGAATAGAAAAGAATAGAATAGAATAGAAAAGAATAGAAAAGAATAGAATAGAATAGAATAGAATGCCTTTATTGTCCACACATGGAAATTCATTTTGTTCATTATTCACACAATTCACAGTATAGGAGGCACTGCTGTGTGTGTGTGTGTGTGTGTGTGTGTGTGTGTGTGTGTGTTGTTCAACCAGAGTCCTGAATCTTTCTTTCTTTCTGATTGATATTTTCATTGGAAATTTTCTTGAGCTACAAAAAGAGCTACAAAAAAATCGTACTTTCTTTCAATTTGAATTTTACTTCGCAAATTGTCCTACATTTACACTTCACATACACCAAGTCATTCCATAAGACAACTCCATTCTTTCAGAAGGACACACAGTGGACAAAACCTCACAAGACAACAATGCATTCACTTTCACCACAGCACAAAATGCACTGGGCACTGGGAAGCTCCTGCCGCGTGGCTTCATAGATCATTTCCCCTGTGGGTTTCCAGCGCTCTTCGGGGACTCCTCTCCATCTGCGCACATAAACATAAAACATTCATCGTAAAATATAATGGATCATGCACAGTATTTCCCAGTACTTTCCCATCTCTCTGCCCTTCTTGCACTTCGTTCTTTCCCCACCTCTACCACATCTAATCGCACTGCCATGCATGACGCGGACACACGCAGTGGGAGAAGAATGGTGATGTGATGATATATAACTTCTTATCAGGGTTAGTTTCTCCTGCTCAAGCTCATATCACAACTCCAGACCCAGACTCCGCTTATTTGGTACTACCTTTCCTGTTTGGACTGTGCTATTCCAGTATCTCAAGGAAAGGCCCTATTCAACCCCCCTGCACCCCTCTCCACTCACTCACTCCAACACATTAACCAAGAAAAATGATTCATAAACTTCCCAAATCCTCTGAATGCTTGTTGTAACTGAATCATGTTGGTGTCACATCAACACATTACAGAGAAAAGCATTCTTCTAGACCACTCACGCAGCACAAATCACCTCAGAGACCCCTTAGCTCTCTAAAACCTCGGCGCTGAGCCCCATTGGCTGAGAGGAAACAGTAAAGTGCTGTGGAAGCAGGTAGGAGCAGAGACTGGGAGCTCCTTCCCGTAAATATGTTGGATGTGGAGGTTATTGCAGGTTCCCGTTCATCCATCATTTTAGCAGTTTGCAATAAATGTGCATGCGTTCCTGGCTGTGGACATGAGAGATCTGTGCTTTCATGGGGGTCGGAGTGAAGCAATCTAAGGCCCAATGCAGCTGCATCAGGTCGGTCAAGTCATTAAATCATTGATTAGTCCATAGACACAAAGTCATCCTGGACATCATATTCAAAAATGAAAATACTGATGGTGAAAAAAAATTTTTTTCCATATGCAAGTAGACTTTAGCAGACATTCTTCAGGCTTTCTTTCTCTTTTTTTGCTGGCAGCACAATAGCAATAACTCATTCAGAAGCCTGGTTTGGGATGTACGATATATATTGATTGCCAGAATCCAGAAATCCTTTTCTGTTAGAGAACGTTTGATAGATCTATCGTTTTTTGAGAGGTATTATTTGCAGGAGAACATGAAAACAAAACCACACACACACACACACATACACACACACACACACACACACACACACACACACACACACACACACATCACATACACATACAGGTGAAGACCAGTCAACCTTTACAGAGGAAAGAGGGCCATGGAACACAGGATGTCACTTTTGTTCTAAAAATGGACAACAATAACTCACATTGCAGAACAAAAATGTCCCACAATTCATAGTGCAGCTGTTTAGAGAGAAAGACGTCCGTTCTTATGCAAGTCTCTCTATGCTTGTTATTTAACTATTTACGAAGGATCTGTGCTTTAAAGATATATTCCTTTTGTTAAGACTGAAGTCAGGCTTCATGCTGCTGTCTCAGGAGCTGACTAGACAGCATGTGACTTGCATGTAGTGGTGCATGGAGTTTAAGAATGCATTGTTCAAAGAGTTGGGAGCACCCATCTTGATTGCTAGGTATGTACAGTACTACAGTAAACACAACGTGTCATGTCTTTGTCTGAAGTCCTGTGGGTTGAGGTGAAGGGACTGGCATATTTACAGGTCTGAAAGTGTGTGCGTGTGTGTTTCAGCATGGGTGTATCACGTTAGTGTTTATTAAAGCCATTCACACTAAATCCCAAAGAGCATCCAGTGAGTCAAGCCGGCCATAAATAGGCGCCTCCTATTTCTCCAGAACATTGGTTAAAAGTGTGACTGAGTGCATTTGGCAGTTCTGGTGTATTTCGTCGGAAGTAGCTGCATAACTCCTCTGGTTAAGAGGCGAGGACATGTGACCAGCTCAGACACTGAGAATGAGATGCTGCGTAGCTGTTTGGAAGCTAAGCTTAGTCTCTTATAATAGAAGCTGTCCTTTCAAAGACAGCAACTTCAAAGCTCTTGATATGATAATAAACATTTTTGTGTTTCAGTGAAATTCAGGATATCTCTTATGAGAATGCATTATCATGTACAGCAGAGGTTTCCAGTCTGGGGCCAAGGCAAGAGGTGGCGCAGAGAATTTGAAGAGAGGGAATCATGATAAAGAGAGACTGAGAACTTGTGTCTGATATCTGTAGCAGAATAACTAAAGCAAATTTTACGTAACCATTAATTATTTGAAGATGCATGCATGTAATGTGCAGGCCGCATCTGCAATTTCAATCAGTGAGTAGGAGACCCCAAGAGAAAGAATTCGGAGAACCTCTGATGTGGACGATCTTACCCCGAATAACCCTTTGATTTTTACCTTCATGTGTGAATAATGTTTTAATCATCACAAAATGAGTCAAACAACAAGAACTTCTTTCATACAAAAATAGTGCTCTTTATTATAAATTACTGAAATGTTCATAGAAATATAAATATGTGCAAAGTTGTATCAGTCTGCTTGCTTCGTCTAACTTCTCAAATATCTTCAAGCATCCACAGCCAGTGGTTTGGCTGGCAAAGTTAGTACATCTTTATAAAAGACAGGGAAAAAACAGATTTGCCATTTCATCTTCGCTAATGTAAACATTGTCTTGTTTTAAGGAAAGAAGGTAAAATAAGACAAATCTGGATTCTTCTCCTTATTAGGGGAAGAGAGATTCTCATATTTAATACATTCAGTTGCAAGCAATGAGTATCCTGCCTGTGCCACAAAAACTACCACATTTATATGGGTATATTTCCTCACTACTGAAGGCATACAAAAGTGACTCTTAGGATGTGTCAGGATCTATATCTTTAGATCTAGAACTTTGAAGCAGTGATATTGTTCTCTCAAGTAAGATCCTGTTGGATTCAGTCATGTTGTTCTACCAACAAACTGTTGTCTAGTTCAGGCAAGTTTGGCATAAACCCTTCAAATGAACAAACTATCACAAACATATCTCCTCTCCACATTTTCTTGTCTAAAAAGGTCCCCATTTGGTATTGATGCTCTTTGTTTTAACTTCAGTAACATTCGGATAAAAAGTTCAGCCTTTTCCTCTCATGGTGGGCGCAAATATGCACACACACATACACACACACACACACACAACTACAAGGCCATCAATGTCCACTCATTTGTAATCTGGATTCCTGTTCGTCTGTGAGTTTCCAGCGTATGCCTGGTCAGAAATCTCAGAAGGATCGCAAGAGGGAATGCTGGGCCGACGTGTCTAATACATCCAGGATCAGGGTCGATTGTGTCTATGACTATCATCCAATGTCAGCAAAAGCCGGTCCAGTCATAAAAGCCGGCCCAGCTTTAATGGATGAATAATTTTCTGAGGCTGATGTGTGTGCTTGACAGTCCCACAGCACCATGGTTAGCAGCAGTGGGGGGGGAACTCGTGCGTCATCAGAGTCTAGACGGCCGACTGTGAGCCTCACTTAAGTTTTCAGTAAGTTCTCCGTCACACAGTGAGGCTTTAGGAGGATGGTGGCGTTGTTGGCTCTCTTTCACACCAATCTATAGCAGCTTTCTGTTGGCCCTCTCGGCGAGTTAGTCCTCAATCTGGAGGCTCTTCCTGAAATGTGGAACCGGAGAGATTGATGCCCACTTTTCTTTGAGGACTATCCACAGCCTCATCAGTACAAAACTGCTCCTTCTGACAAGCTCAGTCCTGGGCTTCCGCTTGACATACAGATCAAGCCTCCTCTGTGACTCTGCCAGCTTGTCCTGCTCCATCTTTACTCCACAGACACCGACACTGCTGGCAGATTGTCTTCCCACCTGCTAGGAAGTTTCTTCATTACACTGTTAAGTCTCTGCCCTTCGAGAGCATCAGTCCGTCCCGAGCTTCTAGATAGGAGCGTCGTACTCCTGGAGGAACTCCTTGAGAGGATGTGGAAGTTGGTCTCTCTTGGTAGATATGTCCAGGTGTCCGTTAACCGTTTTCCTGCACAGGTGCTGCAGGGTGGACAGGCTGGAGGAGAGTGGCTTTATGAGCTCCAGAGGGATCTTCTCCCCTCCGGAGTAAATGTAGTAGATATTTCCGCTGCGCGTGTTCCCCACCGACAGCGCCGCTTTGCTCTGGGGCATGTAGTAATGCACCAGCTTGAGGACACAGTCAAAGTGGGGGACGGACTGAATGCTCTTGGGCTCCGTTTGCAGAAAGAAAGAGCCCGAGTCGCACTGGATACGCAGGTTCTTGGTGCCCGACGCCGTCTTGACACTGAGGGTGAACAGGTGCCGGTTGTCCGAGCTGTCCCGGACGAGGAAGGTGCCGGTGGACTCGGACGCCAGCATGGCGTTGGCCTCTTTGCCATTGATGGGGCCCCAGTAGAAGCCGCTCTCCTGGAGCTTGTGGGCCGTGGCGAGCACCATCTGGTACTGCGACTTGGTGAAGGTCTTGTAACGGTGAGACAGCCGCATGCTGGCGTCGAAGGGGCTGCTGCTCATTGCGGAGTTAAACTTGCTGTGAGTTACCATGGCGCTGTGCCCGCACTCTAGGCTGCCTGGTGAGCGCTGAGCACCACACAGACAAGAGAAGAGGAGGTGGGGTCAACCAGAGGTTAACAGCTCCCAGGAGGGGGAGGGCAAGACGAGGACAGCTGCTTCTAGGTCAGCTGTCAGTGCGTCTGGAAATGAAACACCTGAGGAGATGACAGAGAAGTGAATTAGAGCAGCTGAACATTGTGAGCATAGGATTTAAACTTTAACATGTAGCACTGATCAACATACTGTAATAGCCATTAGAAAGACTGTTACAATTTATTCTGTCCATGTTTTAATTACACGCCGATATGATAGTCCAGATCTGATTTATTTATAGTGATAGGGTGAGGAGTAATGTGATAGGCTACTGTTCGACCCATGCAGCTCTTGGGGAAAGATTATGCTTTGGTTATTCCAAATGTGGAAATGAATCATGTTTCTAAAAAAGCTCTCTGGTTATATTGGGGAAATTGCCCCAGAGTGCCCTGACTGTTTTTTTTTTTTTTTTTTTGTCCTCTAGAAACAAGAGATGACCCAGCTGGAGCGACTCCACTCCAAGACAGTTCTCTTACTGGCAACACACTGGAGTGGTTTTACATTTTTCACGTCTTTTTTTTTTTTTGGTTTGCTTTTCTTTTTAACTAATCCAGAGATCAAAGCTCAGTAAAATATTTACATTTAAGTTCTAGCAATGTTGGGGAAACTTGGAAACTTTTTTTTTTTTTTTTATCTGCCCTCGGGAATCAGGCACCACGGTCAGTTCCAGTAAAGACAACGTAATCCCGATTGCGCAATGTAGGCTACATATTATGACCGGTTCCACTGTACAAATTTACTCATTTAGAAAAAAAACCCACTCATGAAACTACTTATTTACTTTAAAATTAAAATACATTTAAATAAGAATGTGACATAAAAGCGATCCTCACCTTCACTGTTTCTCCAAACTTGCAACTTTAAATTATATCCAAGTGTTTCAGTCGCTGGTTAATGTAGTTCACAGCGGTCCAGCGTCTGTCGGGATGAAACAAATGTATTTCAAGGTATTCTCGGCTATGCACTTGAGAGTTGTGACTTGTTTCCTCGGTGTGCTACAAGCCGTGCTGCCGCGTTGCTCTGTTGCTTGTTAGTGAAGTGGTTGCTACCGAGTAGCGTTCATATGTGTCGGCAGCAGATCGCTCCTCCCCCCTTCCAGTAAAGGCCTCTTTTGGCAGATTGACAGGAAGCTTTTTTTTTTTTTTTTTTTTTAAGGATTCCTGGTATGAGAAGTCCCCTCCCCCTGCTATTCCTCCAAAATGAAGTTATGGAGAGAGTTCCAAGCAGCAAGTTTTCCTTTAGTAGCCTTTATCTCCATAGTGATATAAAGATGCATTTAATAATCACATTATAATAATCCTTTTGAATAAACTTTCATCAGAATAGAGTATAGTTTTAGAATCAGCTACAGATGGAGAAAATCACCTGATGCAAATCTTTTTTTCTTGAGTTCAACTTTACCATTAACTGTGAGGTTATGTGATATTTTCTTCATTGTTGAGACTCTTAGTGTAATGCCTTCCACAGGAGCGCTTACAGTATAATAGCAGCTCTGCTCAGTTCCCTATAGAGGGCGCCAGTATTTTTGGCTTCACAACTGGGACATAAAAACATTTTTATTTTTTTATTTTTTTTCATAAGCAACAGCTGGTGGCCAAAGCCAGGATAGTACTTCCCATTGCTGTGGAGGTTTATGTCTTTTTTTTTACAACAGGCACCCTGCAATGGTTATGATCATATTTTATGAGTGTTTCAAAGTTCCTGACATTCTAGTTATTACCCTAAGTTCCATTTAAAAGAAAGGGGTTATAAAACGAGGAAGGTGTCTCTTCCCAAATACAGTATGTTAGCATCTCATTGAATATTTAAATATCTATATGTTGTATTATTAGTAGACAAGATCATTTTTTTGTAGTATATACATTTTTTTATTTGGGGGTGGGGGGGTGGGGGGGGTGAGAGCATTACACAAACATCTCCCTTCCCCCTGCTGACTCAGCTATGACCGCTGTGAGCCTCAGGTGGTTGGTGCAGATTAACTCCAGGCTAAGCAGTCGTGTCAGACCTTGCCCTGGTTTACTCATCGGTCTTTTAGGATGCAAACCCCAGTAAGTGAAAACCCAAGGTGCGGCTGAACAGCAGAAACAACAGCAGCAGCCCCATCACATCAGAAGGGTACAGCGTGTCTGTTTTGGTGTTAGTTTTACCAAACCTCGGCTGGGACAGGGAGGGGAAGGGGATTGACGCCACACAGCCTGATGGGCTCTTTGGTAAATGCCCAGCTGTGTCCACAGAGGTGAGTCAGGTGTTGTCTGATTCAGACCACCAGCACAGTCTGATTCCCCTACCCCCATCTGGGGGTAGGGGAGCACTAGGATAACCCTATGACAGTTCACTTGTTTCCAGAAAATCTATTGCGTCATCATTGTGAGCCACGTCCTCAGCGTCCTAATGATCCCTCCTGGGACCGTCATGGAAGTGAATGGGAGGGAAGGAGCAGTGAGTTGGCTCGAGTGGGAAAGAGAAACTCCCACATAGCACAGTGTCTTAGCACATTGTGTATCCATAGAAACCACAGGCATCATTACAGCATTTTAAATACTTTTATTTGGATAAACAATTACTCTCTGCAGCACTGTCATTTCCCAGCTAGAGTGCTTTCTGTGATGGAGGGGGAGGGAGAGACCTTTTAAATGTTTAATCGCTATATTTAAGGGCAGCAAGGAGGAAGACATCGAGAGGAGACCTAACTGCTGCTAGACATCAAGACTTGAAAAAAAAAAAAAAAAAAATTCAAAGACAGTGTGTACTTAACCAGAGGTCAACCCTCAAATGGCTGGTCAGTCAGGCCTGCTGACAAACCAAATGACCTGGATCTGAGAAAGCTTCCTATTATTCTTTGTTGTTGTAGTCCGCTGTGGGCCTCTGGACAAACATCTGAGGCACAGGGTGTGAGGCTTGGCAGAAATTACTTGGCTCTCTTTCTCTGTGTGTGCGTGTGTGTGTGTGTGTGTCCGTGTGTGTCTTTTATTTCTAGTAGGTTTACAGTACATCAGTAGAAAACCCTAACACATTTTGTCTTCTTATTAATATTTCTGTGCTTGTATCCAGGCTCTATTTACTGTAATTTAATATCTTTCCATATCTTTATCTATCTTTCCAAGTGTGGCGCATTAAGTGAATAAATGTAAATTCACAAAAATTCATTCCCACGTAAAAGTGAATGAATCTGTCCTGTGTTGGAGGATGAGACCAGGTCTTGCGCAGCAGTTTGGTGGTCTGAGGCTGCTCAGTGGAAAAGGCAGCTGTTTAGGTTTTCCCACACTGACTCAGAAATTTACTCTAGCTCATGGTTCCCGTAAGCCGACTGGGCATAGGGGGGAAAAGAGGGAAAAAGGCAGAATTCTCTATTGAAAAGAGGAGCGAAAAGCACAAGAATGTTATTCAACAAAATATTTTTGAGTTCGTTGGTTTAGCAATATTTGACCGAGCAGCGAGATCTTTTAAAGAGCTTTGTGTGTTTTGCCAATTTTATGAGATTATTTGTGGTCTTAGCAATTACAAAGGCGCCGCTTATTGTTTGTACAGCTGAATACAGCGAGCCCCGAATTCAGGTTGAGTGTACAACATCTGAGCAAATAATGTTATTTATCGAATGTCTTCTCCCATTATGGAGTATGGAGGTGGTGGGGGCATCCATGAGGAAAACTTAAACCTTTTATTTCTTAATTTTAATCTTACTTCCTGGTGAAACCTTTAAATTATACTGTATGTTAAAAAAAAAAGAAAAGAAGAGAAGTTGTAAGAGTAAACACTGTTGTTGCTCTGAGATGGAAACTCAGTACTGTATATCATATGAATCAGAATGACAGGTACAATATTGTGGTGCTGCTGTCACTAGTAGCTGGTGGTGATCTGAGAGATTCAGAAAGGTTCCTGGCACCACAGATTGCTTATCAATGTAATTCCTGTTAACACAGAATCACCACTGTGTACTGTAGCTTCACTTCCTGAGTAACGAGTCTCTGTGAGTCTCTGTAAGCCTCTACTGGTTGAGTTTTTCATATCCTGTACTGTAAGGTGTCCCGATGCATAATAGGAATGCGTAATTCCAGGGTAAGATCAGAGGAAACCAGTACATTGTAATTTTGTGAAGTCACATTTAGCCTGCAATAGAGCGTGATGCACATATTCCCCCATTCATCACTGTATGACTGCATGACTTCCTTGTTGGTTGGGCAAGACCACTCTGTGTGATTACCAATCATCCAGTAATAATTTCCTGGTAACTCTCTCTCTCTCTCTCTCTCTCTCTCTCTCTCTTTCTCTCTCTCTCTCTCTCTCTCTCTCTCTCTCTCTGGGTTGCTGTCAATGTCTTCCTTTGTGCATTTCTGAGAAGTATGAGAATTATGCCACCACAGAAAAAAACGCACCAACACACCATAATATCAACATTGTTTTTTTTCATTCTTCAAAGACAGCAAGTGAATATTCACAAACTCCAACTCTGTTCAAGCAAAAAGAAAAATATTAAAAAGTACACAGTGCACTACAGTGCAGGTAGTGTGTGTCACTATGTCTTAAGATATGGAGTAAGGCCAAGATTTTTTTCAAGAACATTTTGTTCACGGCTGTCAGAGATGCTTTTCCCTTCAGGTTGATTACGTAAGTCTAAAGTCTTATTACTGTAAATGTACAGGGAAGAACAGTTTATCCCACTATTATTTCTCTCTCATTTTCCTCTTCATAGAGGAAATGATGGTAAGTATCAAGTGAGTACTGTAGTTAGTGGGAAAAACATAGTAGTAAAAACCAGAAGACAAAAAAACAAAACAAAAACAAACTTGAAATGGCCTCAAATGACAAGCTCACACAGAATCAGACTGTATGCAATTACTTTCTACAATGTAAGTACCTCTAAACTTGGAGAAAAGTTGAGATCCTATTGTTGTAATTCATCATTTTAATGTTGTATCATGCAAAAACAAAAAATGATACCACTGAGTATCATTTTAATCTTGACATTCAACCCTTTTCCTGAATCATTTATTGCAGAATATATCATACACTGCTAATGCCAGTGCATGGTCCTTTATCTGGAATATGGAGGGGGAGTGAATAAATCTCCTCCACTGTTACGGGAGAAGGGAGAGAGTTTTCACCTGCACAAGAGACGGGTGTTTCTGCTTCTGAATTGGGGGGGCAGGCCCACTTGTGTTGGCTGGCTCGCATAATTGGCACTAGGTGATCCAAAAATGTGTTGAGTGTGAAAGTTAGCAATGCAATCCAGCGTAGCATGCCAGGCACATGCACCACTTAGCATTCCTTCCTCCATATCACATGAAGTCTATTTATGGCCTCGGGTATCATCACTGTTACAGCTGCCTGTTGGCAACAGCCAAGATCTGCAGGCGGAGACATTAACTTGTTCTTATCATTCACACTCACAATGCCATCCACAACGACTTTATTTTGTTTTCTTCTCTGGGAATTGCTACAAAATTCTCTTTTCAGGTTCACTTTTATACAGGTAAATATTTCCTACTTTTTTGTGAGAGAGTTTAAACTACCCAAGTTTGAATCAGCCCCCTTTTATTTATTTATTTATTTATTTATTTGTTTATATATTTATGTAGGCTATTTGTTTGTTTGCTTGTTTGTTTGTTTATTTGTTTATCTTTTAATCCAACAGACACATAGACTGACTAGATTTCACATCTCAAAAATGTGTCTCCAGACAGGTGTGGATTTTTGTCAGTAGCATATTTTAAGTGACAAGAATGCTGCAGCGATTATTTGATCTCTTTGTTTTGTGACATAGTTTCTGGCATTGTTTGGTGTTTTCCCTGCCAGCAATTGACCGGCACAGTTTTTAACTACAGGCATAGCTCCAATATTTAAATCATCCCACACGACTGGTCTATTGACAGGGCCAGTGCCAATTCTGTCGTTCTCAAGGTTAAGAAGAAAGTAGCTGTTTGTGGTGTGGGGAAAAGCCTTTTGATGTGCCAACAGGAGAGCCAGGAGAAACTTGTTTGCTTTAGGCTTTTCGGCGATGGGTGACTTCCCGCAGTTGTTTCCTTTTGTTAGATTTTATGTTCCTGGTATAAGCCAGTGACACAATAAGAGGAATGGAGAGTGCTATTGTGATACGGTATAATACTGGGAGAGCATGTGGGCCATTTACCAACAGGGAACAATGATGTTTCATTTTAGCCATGTGACAATGAGCTGGGAGCTTCTCTGGGGTTATTATTGAGGCCAACCTCTCAAGTGACCAGCACTGGAATTTCAAAACATTTATTTCTAAATCACATACAGCTGACACAGTGTGGCAATACCCATTTTGACATTTCACGCTTGCTTGAGAAAATGGACAAAGGAAACTTCTCTCACACACTGTCACAACATGTGAATCTGTCAGCTCGATTGCACAGTCACGGTGTTGAGGAAGCAGTTTAATGTCACAAACGTCATTTAGGCCTGGCTTCCAGTGTGTCATGGTTTTCCAGTTTATGCCACAATGTGCATGTGGTTGCTAGGCACCTGACACCTTAACATTTACTGGAAAGTTGTTGTTCCAAAATAAAGGCACTGTGACATTCAGGTGTGCTTTCACTACTGAATGTTTCTACAAATACTAAGACATACTAGTATGAGGTATTTGAGTTTGTAGGCTGTATCTCAGCTGATCCACAGCTCAGTCTCTCTCTTTTATGATAGGGGATTACAGACTTATCACCTCAGAGCAGACAGCCCATAAAAGGTTAGAAAATTATTAAGGTATGAAATCATCTTATCAGACGATTGCAGAAGTTCTAAAAAATCACAGAGACTTTTCACTTTTAATATAATTAACAAAACATGAGTCAGAGGTTAACTGGAGGCAAAGTAATAAACTTAATGGAGGAGAAATGTCCAGGTTTACAGTCTATCCCTTTCTCCATCTTTGAAATCGTCGCTTTCACCGCAGAAATATAGCGTGTGAGGTCATACCACCATGAGGGTCCATTATTCTGAATTGCGTCTGGAGAATGCACATCTGCTAAGTTTACAGAAAAGGACAGTGGCCAGATCATGATCAACTGCTGCATCAGATATTCTGATTGCATCATGGCAGATAATATGATTGATCTGACCCTGCCCACCTATCTCGGCTTGCCTGCCACTGCCGCCACCGTCCGTTTATCAGTATCAAATGCTTGGAGACAAAGGAGCCAATGACATAATCAGGATCTTCAAAATGGACTTTGATTCCCACAAATCCCAGAAATAGCTGGCTGATGTCATGGGGCAGATGGTAAATAATATGTCTGCACTGTAATAGCAGTTTGGCTAAGAGAGGCTGATAATATACTTTGTATAAACGTGCTCACGCAAGAGCGCGTGCACCCAAACACATACACATGCAAGTGTGTGTGTGCACACAAACATACACACACCTACAGTAAGTGTGCATGCACACACACACATTCACTCACAAGCACAAAGAGTATTCATATGCCATATTGTTCACTCCCCCAAATTCTATTAGTCATATTGAGAGTGGCCTTGGTCCTCTGTCCACAAATGTGAAGCCCATTGCCAGAAACTTGGGAGTACCGATTTGACCTAAACTTCGAACCACAAATTAAAAAAATTGTCCAGTCCTGCTTCCTTCAACTGAGAACCATCTCCAGAATCAAACCAATACTATCACACAGCGACCTGGAAAAAGTAATCCACGCCCTAATCTTCTCACGACTCGACTACTGTAACTCCCTCCTTTCTGGCATCAACCAAAAGTCACTCTCTCGCCTCCAACTAGTTCAGAACACAGCAGCTCGGCTTCTTACTGGTTCTAACAGACGATTTCACATCACCCCAATCCTGGCTTCTCTCCATTGGCTCCCTGTTCGGTTTAGAATCGATTTTAAGATTTTACTGATCACTTTTAAAGCACATTTGGGTCTGTCTCCAAGCTACGTAACAGATATGTTGACCCCATATAAGCCGGTGCGCAGCCTTAGATCCTCAGGCGGGGCCCTTCTGGCTGTTCCAAAGTCTAAACTAAAGGTGACCGTGCCTTTTCCATCAGGGCCCCTCGGCTTTGGAACGACCTGCCTGAGGAGATAAGGCTAGCAGAATCAGTGACTTCTTTTAAATCACTTCTTAAAACCCATTTTTATAAACTTGCTTTTATGTGATGTCGTCTTTTTATCGTCTCTTTATCTTTTATCAGCTTTTTATTGTCTTTCTATTGTCTTTTTACGTCTTTTATCTTTTATCTTAACTCTATCTTAATTTTATCTTACTTTTGTTCTATTATTTTATTTATTTTGGTTTTCATCCTACGATTATACCATTATTTACTTGAATGTTTGCTCTTTTCCACCTCTGTCCTCCTATGAATTTAATCCCTGTGTATTATTGTTTTATTTCCTTTTAAATTAATAATTTGAGTATTCTGCTTTTATTTTGTCTGTCAAAGCACTTTGTAAACTCTGTTTTTAAAGGTGCTATATAAATAAATAAATAAAATAAATGTGCAAACGGGAAAAAGTATCCAGGCTATCCACATGCATCTACAAACACATGCACATGCACACACAAACCTGCACGCCCAAACACACACACACACCCTCTATAACACAGTAGTAGTAACCTGATCCTGAGCGGTGCCAGTAAGCAGTGTCTGACATTTCCGGATGGATTTAGTGCGTACGTGCAAGGTTCACACACCGGTGCTGTTGTTGCTGTACAGATAAGGCTGCTGCCAGCAGCCAGTGATAACTGCCTGGTGGAGGACAGGGATGTCGCAATTATTCAGGGAGAATTTACCTGGAAGACGCCCTGTAATTCTAGGAGAACCAGACCTTCAATGCTCATCATCCATTGATAAGCCGCCTTTTCTTACATGCCCCACATTGGCCTGACTCATGTCACAGATGTTTGAGGATACTACCCAGGATGCATCAGTCATCCAGGGGAAAGCTTTGATGCCAGTTATCCCCTCTATCAGTAAATGATTCCATATGTGTATGACTATGTTTAGATGACCATGCACGAAATGATGGCAGACACAATGACGGTGTATCAGAGGACTATAAACTAACCATGAGCCATTGGCGGCCTTTTGAATAGAGCTTATTGTTGTTGGTGCAGGTGTGTGTTCCTGTTGCTTGGGAGGGAATTGCAGCAGCGCTCTTTCATCTTTTGTCTGTGAGTGTGTGTGTTTCAGTGTTTTAGATAGCTCCTCAGAGAAATTGCAGACACATTATTGGTCAGTATCTATAGATTTCTCCTTCCCTTACAGCTCTATTCTCTTCCTCTTTCTCTTTGCGTGGTTGTTATGCAGAAAAATGGATGCAATGATTCCATTTTTCTCTGGAACCTCCATTGTAGATCTACACCTCCTACACTTTGAGGTCCGCGATCTCTGAAAACAGCAAGCCAGTGTCCCAGAGAGGCCGAACAGAGAGGGGTCCTGTCTGTGCCTGGTTGGACAGTACGCTCTCATGCAGTGCCTCTCCTACATCTGTCAGATGTGTATTCTGATTGTGCATTTCTCACAGAGAAACTCTATGGGAGTTCTCTACAATAGTGACTTTCAAACTTTTTGGGGCCCATAACCCCCTGAACCAAAATTAATGCCTGCTCCTGACCCCTAAAGTCTGCAAATATCCATTATTTTCCAAGAAAACAGGCATTTATCACAAAGATCAAAGATATAATAATATGCATACAGTCTTTTTTTATTTTTTCACATTGCATGAATCATCTTGCGCACCCCCCCAAAACCATCAGCTCCGAGGTTGAGCGCCCCGGCTCTACACGGCTGCAGTGAGCTGGTCCTGGATCAGAGATCAGAGGAGAGCACTGAGGCCCCTCTCTCTCCAAGGCATTTCCTTTTGTCCCCTTCTTACTGGGCACTCCCTGCAGACAGGAAATTCTTCTGGAGCCGCTCCAAACCACGGCCTCCTTTTCTGTCTTTTCCCGGTCTTAGCTAGAACTCTTGGAAGGAGGGTACAGTCTGTCCCGATCTTCAACCTGCATGTAAACAAACAATCTGCCTCTTCCAGAAATCGCTCCCGCTTGTCCCGCTGCCAGCGGTTCCCATCTGGGACTACTGATATGCTGTGTTGACACAATTTCATTGTTATCAAGCTACACAATAAGCTATAGTCTACAATGAATATAAGCTCTATGAAGACACGAGATAAACCTTAAAATCACAAAAGAAATATGTACTTTTTTCACACCACATTAAAACTACTGAGTGCTTTCCCAGAATGGGAACCACCCACAATGAATGTGCAGAAAATCCCACACTCACATTATCCCTCTGGGACAAACAACTGTGAACCTTCTGTCTTGTTCACACAGGCTTTCAAAGGAGCAAGTCATTCTGCATTTCAGCAAGCTCCTTAGTAGCAAAATAAAAGAAAATGTTGATTCCCTTTCCTGGTAAACCTAATTGAAGTAGGACCCAGACAATGGTGTCTATTTATCAGTTCAATTCAATTCAGTTCAATGTAATTCCGTATATATATTAGATTCAGGAACGGATACTTGCAAAGACGTATGATAAGATGGTTACATCATTTCTCAGTCGTCATCCAAGAATACCAGTAACTGCAGCTTTTTATTGGTTGAATCATTTATCTATTATAAGCTACTCAGGACCAAAGAACTTTGTGTTTATTGTCTGTAACTGGGTTATAGCTCTAAGAATATTCCAGTTTCTTTTGTTAGTTTTAAGGATTTTATCTGCTGGGGCAAAGATATCATTTAACCTGGCGGCCAGCCAGGCAGTGTGTAGCATGCTTATACAACCTGTGTATTTCCTTAATGCTGTTATCTAGGTCAGTGTGTGAGCTACAAGACATCATGAGGTTTTAACAGGAAAAGAGTTCTAGTACTTCGGGAAAGTAATGACTTTTGTTAGAAGAAAACTCATTCACCCATCATCTAACCGAAACTGAGATAATAGATTAGGAATCTTGTGCCAAATATATGCCTGAACTGATCAATTCATTAAACATATCAAATCCAAACAGGCATGGCACAACTGGTCAGTCATTGTAATGATTTCATGATAATCAAAGTTTCAAATTAAGAATAAAATGACTTACGTCCTTCAGGCCATTACAAGCCCATAGATTCAGTTGCTATCCAATGTTCAATTATTTACCTGAACCAAAGAGATTATTGTATTGTTATACAGGCAAATTCAAGGCTGCATAACTGCAAGTTTATGGGAAAACACTCAATTACAGGTGAAATGCAGTTAACTCTGTAAATCATTCTGAATATTCCATGACAATGCAACGCTTGTTTCATTCTCCTGCACTGAACACAAACCAAGGTGTTACATTGCATTTGTCTTCTGGTGTTTGTCTCATTAGTGTCGTGTCTGCACTCTCAACAACTGGCTCACACACGATGCTTAGTGTATTGTGATGTGCTGTGTATATTGTGTGTATATGCGTGTCGGACAGAGAGCCAGAGAGAGAGAGAGAGAGAGAGAGAGGGAGAAAGAGAGAGTGAGGTGGAGGGGGAGCGGGGGAGGGAGAGACTTTGTTGTGGCTGCTCTTTAACTCCCTTTCTCAGAAATCCTGCCCTGAGGATGAATTTAGTGTCCCTCAGTGGAGCAGAAGGATTCCTGTAGAGATTTGAACAGGATTCAACAGCATCCTTCCTGTAAGACAACAAAATGTCTGTCAACACAGCGCCACTTGTCACTTACATAGACCTAAAAACGCTGTAAAATGAGCATGGTATTGCTCATTGTCATGCTATGCAATGCTGAGTTTTCCTGTATTACATGGTGAGTAAGAGCTGTGATGGGCTCCAGCCTGTCTGTGTGTGATGTGGTTGTTTTATTAGCGTGATCATCACAGCGGTGTTACTGGAGATCTGATACGCGACGGGATGCTGTTTTCAGAATCTGCCTTGACAGTCTGTCTGTCTGTCTTGTTGCACAAGAAGACGGACTCCAACAGACATCAACTTCAAAGCTCCCTCGCGCATTTCTCAACTTGGTAATAGTATTTACAGCTGAAAACTGAGAGACCTGTTAAAGCAAATTCTATGCAGCTGTGAATTGGCTTGCATGAGAATGTCTACCAGACTGTATTGCGTTTGTCGTGTTTGTATGCATGCTTGCGTGAGAGAGCGTGTGTGTGTGTGTGTGCGCCTCTTTGTGTCTAAGATTCTTTGTCTGGGCTCCTGTCATGGTGGGAGGGGACGCAGTGCGTTCCCTACAAGCAAGGCCTTTCTCATGCCAGCTGAGGTCAGGCCCGGGCACCGTGGGGTGCGCCCTTCTCCCCGTCGTGGTGGGCCGCGAGGCAGGGGGAGGCCTCCGCCGCTTCTGGGAAACGGTCTGGGCCTAATTGGAGCCTGACTGGTCTCACATGTCTCCACTTAGAGGAGGAGACGGAGGATCCCGCTGCTGGGCCTATGAGAGCTGCTGCAGGCCCAGGCCTTTCCCCTTCATCAGCATAACCACAGAGCAGGCACATCACCAAACAGGCCCGACATGAGAGCATGACTGTATAGTGTGGTCTGGTATGTTCAGCTTGGTTCAATACAGTAAGGTGAGGTGTGCTATGCTATGCCATGATGATATTATGTATTGTGTTTTTCAGCTCGGCAGCTCCCTTCAGGGGCACAGAGCGCAGGGCGTGACCAGCGGCTCTTTGTTCCAGCAGTCTCTTTTCTGTATGTGCACCCTCCACTCCTCCTGTTGTTCCCACAGCACTATTAATTCAGCCTGGGCCATGACTGATGAGACTTTCCCTCCTATATCACATTCCCTTTCTCATGCATATATCCGTAAACCTCACAACTAAAGAATCCTACATGCACACTGGCTTTTCAAGCGCCTGTTTATCCACATTGCTGTGAGAAATATGAGAAGTGAAAAACAGGGTAGAAGGTAAAAAAGCACAAAGAATTCCCTCCTGCCTCACCACCGCACATTTTCCCACCCTTTTCTGTTTTTTCTTGCCGTGGCAACATGCCTCTCATTTCCCATCAGTCAAGGTCACCTCCTTGGCCTAGTCTGTAATTCTCGAGAACGTCATTATCATCTTGTTTTACACCAGCGGTAAAAAAAAAACTGTTCGACTTCAGTTGTGTGAAGATGATTATGGACAGTTTCTCGTCATTTCAGTTCCTCATAAGTCCAAGCTAAAACACTTACTCATTTATTTTCAATACCACACTGTATTGATGCAATGTTGGAATGCTGTTTTGCAAATTTCAAACTAAAATATGTCTTACCAGTAACAATGATGCACAGCTGGACCAAATAGTTTCACAATAACGATCTGCACCTACATCCCCAAAATACGGCCCATAGGAAAATGTCATACTTCTGTGTGTAAAACGTTTAAGAACCTACATTATATTTGTATGTATTAAATATGTATGTAAATATGTATGTATGTATGTTTAGCCAATTTGGTTTTGTTGGAAATATAGGCTTTATATATTTCATTTAAACTGACAGGTCATAGGGCTTTTGGAAGTCATCCTCTCCGTTTACCATGCCTATTTCTTCTTAGATAATTATGTTCTTACTTGAGTTTACCATAAACTGAGGCCTTCAAATCCCAAGACAGAGTCGTCACAAATCTTATATCACTGTACTATCTATTATTTGCTGAACATGACCTAAGGTTTTTTGCAGGTCTTACTCTACAACTACGATGCATAAGTCTGTCAGCACAATTTAGCATTTACTGCCAATACACAATTGGTATTGAAACAAGTTCCCTAAAGGCAAGTGCAAGTAAACATATTTTTTTTATTTTCCGTGTAAGGACAATTTATTTCCCCATTTCAGTGTTAGTGAGAGGTATACCCAAACTGCTATGAAAGGCAGTCTCCTGTGTCTGTAATACACAAGATGTTGTAAAAACAGACTTGTTTTCGTACCAAATGTGCATATTGTTCCAACATTAGATCAAAAATATTGCATATAAGAGTCAGCTTCATGTGTTGGCTTCAGCATCCTCTGAGACCCTTGTGGTCACCACAAAAAAATGTTTTGGCCCCCACTGCTACCAAACTGTCCATCCCCAATTCATGTTGCAAGTGAAAACAATGGCTGGTTTTGTGTGTAGTTTCTTAATGAGGCATTTATTCTTTTCCAAAGTAATGCAGGAGCACAACCAGGGCAAGTCATGCAGTATTGTCGCTCCACGATGTACCAATAAAGGGGATTTTTTCATCAAGTCGTATCACCCATAATATCTGAGTCTAGCTCTCTGTCATAGAGTTTAATGTTTAGTACATACCATCTGCCAGAAGCTGAACAACCTTGATAAACTGTGGAACTTGTGTTAAGAGTTTAATGGGGAACCAAGGATGCGTATGTGGGTTACCAAAATGGATTCTTGTTTTCTCTGTCTTCCTGCTGAGGACTGAGTGAAACATGTCTTCCATCACACCATATTGTAGCGTTTATTCCCTGCCGTTTCCAGCATGCCCGTTCCATTGAGAAAAGTCATTTCTATTGATTCCTTTTCCAGGCATCATTTAATATGATACATATTCACTTGTAAATATCGACCTTTCCCAGTTGCCCCATCTGTTGTGCCATAAATACTTTTAAGGCAAGCTTGTGAAAAGATATGAAATGTTATGGTGCTGTAAATACGGGCTGCATTTAAACAGTAACAGATTAGATTTTTTGTGACTGGGGTTTGAGTAATGCAAACTTTGGATGTGGTCGTAAGTTGTGTGCTGTGGGTGAGGGGGTGATGCTGCTACAATTCAATTTTAAGGCTGCCCCCAAGTGGAAGCAGCATTCACTATCAAGGCACACAGTACGCTGGCCTCACTGTAAAGCCACAAGTTAATCAGTGATTAATTGGGGAAGACTGTAATTCAACTTCAATCAACAAGCTATACAGAAATGCACATAAATCTCCCCTCCTCGCTGCACCATTGTTACCATTAGATTGTATTTGCATTAGAGTTCCTCAGCTACCTGGGGCCAAGAGACTCAAGTGTGTCCTTATCACACACTGCCACCTGCTGGACTTATTTACTACTACTACTCTCTGACAACAAAGATTATATTGACATGCAATTTGTGTCACCGTTGTGCTGCGTGTAAGAGAGATTCACAGCCAGTATTTGTGACAAATTTGTCTTTTATTTCAGCTTGATTACAGGGCAATGATAGAAACCTCAAATCAAACATGGGGAAAAAAAAGATAAAGAAAAATGGCACAACTAATAAGATATTGAACTCAAAAATGACATAAAATGGAGACAAATACCCACTATACATTTAAGTATATACAACTTTGATAAATAAACCAATACTGTCTAGAATTATGATTGTTTTGCATTTTGCCTTATCTCTCTAGGATTAGTGCGCTGAGAGGAGCAGAAAGGAAGATAATCAGGAAGGGAGCGAGCGTAATGAATAGCAGGCACTGATGATACAAGAGACAACTGATGACAGAGTAGAAAAGACAATTGCTTGATGCACAACTGAGACTGCATTTGCAATATAGTACCTCGACGTACAATTCTGCTTTTGCAAAACAACTTTGTATTTGACAAGATGATGTGTCACTGATTTGCGCCCTCAGTGTGACGAAACCACCACCCCGCCCTGGGTCTTTTGGTTCACCGTACAGTACATTCCTGATACAATAAGTAGTTTTGTATTGTTTCACGTCACACTTTGGCTCCTGAGACAGGGACAGCCCATTCTCTTCTGGGAGTAGCTGAAATGAACATCACAACATCGGTGATTTACTGCTTTAAAGCCTCCACAATAATATGTCATACGTCTTTATGCATAAGAGCCTGAAGCACACGAAAATAATGAAACGGCGATTTCAAAGTATGCTTAATGAGGTTGGGCTGGGGGTTGAAAATGAAATGTGATTTGTTCTACCGTTAAATAGGTAACCCTCTGCAAAGGGAAAGTATATTTAGAGGCAGCCTAGGGTAGGAGAAAAAGGTCAAGCACAACTTGACTGAGAAAGAATATCTTTGTGAATTACTGTAGCTAACCAGCAGCGTTTTTCATCACATTTCATCCAGAGTGCCAGGCAGACAATGTGTAGCAGTAAAGTAACTTTCTCTGATAATTAAATAGCCTTTTGTATGATACAATAATCGAAAGAGTGTGTGTTTTAGACAGAGAGCGAGAGAGAAATGCATGAAGAGAGAAAATAAAGAGACAGGGGCCGACAGCGCTGTTTCCCAGACAACCTGACCCCCTGCAAGACCCTGAACAGAGGCCTAGGGTGACAGACACTCGTCACTTCAAGAGACACTAAACCCCGGGACGCATCTCCAGGACCTTCAGGAAATGAACAGTGAGAGCCGTATCCAACGCTGAAACCCCGTCCAAACAACCACGAGTCACGAGAGCCTGAACTGCAGTAACACGTCCCAAACTGCGGTTAAAACATTTACAATTACGGTTCAGTTCGGGACACAAACAAGGCTTTCATTTCCTCGCATGGCTGTCGTGTGTGAACAGGGCCCGCGTCTATCCTGACACAAAGTTTCAGAACATTGTAACAATCTCCTGAGTGGCAACTTTTTTTTTTTTTTTTTTGACAGAACCCTTTTGTTTTCAGTTTTCTACAAAATCACAAACAGTTGGCAAATTACCCCCCAACCCCCCCCCCCCCCCACCCATCCCCTCCCACCCCGCAGTTTTCATCACAAGATCATTTTTAAAAAGGCAAAAACAAACAAAAAAGACTCGGAGAGGAATCCACAGTAAAAGCTGTAAAAATAGACACGTATTGCCCAAACATATTAAAGCACACCAGAAAAGCTCTTTTAACTTTTCTTCCAGAAAGCTAGGAATATTTTGGTTGGGGTGCCACACTCGGTCAGACCTGCTGAGATTAAACGATGTGTGCGAGGGAGACTGCATGAGTGTACTGTACGCATGTTCTGTATGTGTGTGTAATGTATAGAGGATTTCTGTTTGGTAAAGCACGAGGGAAAAGGTTCTCATTGAAGGGGGACACAGCGAGACCCCCCTTTCTGCCTCATACACACAAAGTACACACAAAGCTGAGAGAGAAGGAGAGAGAGAACATTCAGACAGGAGGTTGGGGAGGCTTTGGCCCTGACTCTTATTTAGAAACCCCAGCATGCTTCCTGTTTTATAGCTAGTAAGAGTCCCAAAGCCAGAGCTATGTATCCTAGAGAAACCCCCTGGACAGGTCTAAGTCAGACCTTGGCCCCCTGCGTCCGCACCGCCCCCCTCCCCCGGCAGGGCGAGCAGATTCCCGGTCCCCCCTCGTCTGTCAAGTGCAATGTGGGGAGCGCCGAGTGGCTCTAGTGCCTCTTCATGGACGACACTTTCTTCTTCCTGGCTGCCAGCATCTCGTAGAAGGGGTCCCGGCTGATGGCGGCTCTGTGGGAGCAGACGCCAAGGAATTGTCAGAAACAAAAACACAAAAGCAAAATGCAATCCACTGTAGGCTTCGTTGGCAAAATACAGTGCTCGTTTTTGTAAGCGTGCAAATGATTGTGCTCGTACTTACTAGGGCCGGGAAAAAATATACGCTAGATTGTCCGATTAATTGCTATTTTCATTTGGACAATCCAGTATCGATTCTTAAGATCCAGAGATCGATCTTTTAATCTATGCGTTTTTTCAGTGGATGTGTGTAGATTTGCACCATATTAATGCACCATATTATAGAGGGTTCTTGTACAGTCCACAGCATTAATTCTCAGAGAATTTCTTTCATATCTAACCAGTATTGGTATTGTAACTGAAGTACCCCTAATTGAATTGATATTGAATCGAATCAATATTGAATCAATGTGAATTGAAATCGAATTGAATCGGGAGATCAGTGCTGATACCGAGCCTTAGTATCTACCGTCACATAAGTTCTAAAATTACACTGCATTGCAAAGTGTCTATAGTAATACTTCTTTTTTTGTATGGCAGTGATTAAAGAAGTAGAGGAAGAACACCTACTTGATGCTGTTCATCCATTCGTCTTTCTCCTCAGTAGTGGGGGCGGAGATGCGGTAGAAGGTGTGGTTGCCCTCCACTACGCGTCCGTCTGCCTCCGTCTTACACGCCTTTATCACCTGGTCCTTGTTGTCAGGAATGAAGAGCTCAAAGCAGTTCTACAGAGAGCGGAGACGAGGGAGGTCAGAGGGAACGTCAGCAGGAGACAACACACTGTGTCTTCATCGCAAATTAACAAACCGTATCAGCACCTCATTGCTTCCTTTCCTCAGTAAGGTTCTACTTTACAAGTGAGTTAATGAACATATGGTATGGGTAGATGGGTAGTACAGATTGTGGGTAAGAGGATATTAACCAGTTGTCAAACAGATTATAGAGCAGATTGTCAATGAAATTGCAACACGGCAAAGTGAACAGCAACACAAAAAAGTAAGAAACAAGAGGCACTTGAGCTGCCTAATGTCCCGCAATAATCACCATGATATATTAAACATAACCAGTTATGCTAATGAGGTCTTAATTAAGTGAATTAATGTATTAATTAGCCAATATTTCAATGTCAACATACTTGTCTTCACATAACACATGGGTAGTGTTAATATGAACTGTTTCTTAAAGCATTAAGGAGTTATAGTAGTTTCAAGAAAATCTGTTTTTCCTCAATATGCAAATGTATGCAGCAAGGTGCATTAGGTGATCTAATCAGATCATCTACTCTATTGGGGAACCTGTGGTGTAAGTATGCAGTTAATATCATGTATTGTACTTGAGTTATTGTGTTGTCTACACACAGACAGACAGACAGACAGACACCACCAGGACAAAATAATGTCCCACATACATTATGGTGGTGAGACATAAAAGGAAAAAAAAACAACAATCTCCCATGACAAATGAATGTGAGCTGTGAGTCCAAAAACCCTTTAGTACTGAAACAAAAAACCCTGAAAAAGCCTTGCTCTTAGTGTGTGTTGTCAAGAAATGAACCAGCAGAGGGGGCTGTTCTTACAGGCTTCTTATCCTCCACCTCCCTGATGCTCAGGTTCTCCAACGGGATGATTCCTCTGGGCTCTTTGTCCTGCACGAGAAGAAAATATGCAAAGACGATGCAGATGAAGACAGAAAAATAACATAGCGCTACATATCAGAAACACAATTATTGATATTGTGTCAGGAGCTGTACTCACCGTTGTGTACTCAAAGTAGTAGAGACAGTTGTCTGTGAGGATGAACCATCTCCTCTTCCAGGTTTTTACACGTCCCCCTGTGGAGCAAATGCCCAGCGTCAGAGAGGCTCAGTGGGAGAGGGGGAGAGAGAGAGAGAGAGAGAGAGAGAGCAAGAGAGAGAGAGGTAGAGGGATGAGCACCGGACAGCGGAGGGCAGAGCAGCAGACAGGCAGACAGATGTATGGGCAGACAGACAGATGACGGCTCCAGAAGACTCCCTTCCCCAGTGCGTCCCGCTATTTGCCCCAATCCAGCACCAACACCACACCAGACCATGCGCTTGCTTGCCATCACCACAACTGCAGAGCCTTTGGCTATCTGGGTATTTTGCTTTCTTTTACACCTATTTTGCTTTTCGTTTACACCTTGGTGACTTGAGGAATTGGCTGACTAGACTGAACACTGAGACAAAGCTATTGCATTTCATCTATCTGCAGCTCCTGTCGCTTATCGCCTAATTCTGTTGTGTTTGTTCGGATCACAGTGATCACCACGATACAAACCGTTGTTAACAGGTATTGACCGCTGTAATCCCAGAAGCAGAACCCTATCAAGGCTAAATGGAGCGGATGTATGGATGCTATAGGTTAAAGCACGTCTACCTAAATGTCGAGATGTGTCTGGAGTCTGGAGTGCTCGCTCCACTTTGCCCTGCGTCTCTTTCCTTAGTTGCTGACTCAGAGAAACAGTCTCTCTCAGAGCAGTGAGGCATGGCAGGATCGATAGCCAGGATATAGAGCTATGCGCTTTTGCACTCAGTGAACTTAATGAACTGCCATCCAAATGAAGTCACTAGCAGACACTTCTAGGTGTGGAAAACAATCAAATTACTATACTTGGGCCAAATTTGGAAAGGTAGGAGAGACTGAGAGGTCTTTTCACGGCCCTGGCTGAAATCCACGCCTCTTTCACGCCCGGTGGGAGCTCTCTGGTTAAGTCGGCGCTCGCTGATCTGTGGATGACCTCTGACCCCCTTTGTCACCCCCACTTCCTCTGAGGGGAAACCCGATCACAGTAGCAGATGGCAGCCTCGCACTGGGAGGATGAAATGCCGACAAACCGAGCGGGGCAGGAAGCCCAGCGCCTGGAGCTATGCTCGGCTTCACTATGGGCATCTCAGACTAGAATTTCCTGTTTCGGCTTTGTTAAGTGACTTCAGAGAGGAGGGATACAATGAGAGTAATATAGGAGCAGTGTTCAATAAGTGCGGGAAGAGGTTTGCTTTCTAAACACGTGTCATGATGCATAATCTGATTGGTAAACAAGATCTAAAGCATGATGACCTAAGGTACGTCTAGAATAAGCTACGCCACCACCACCAATGTTAGTAAAAAGTTGCATCTAGAAACCCATCTACCATGATAGAAGTTTTTAAAATAAATAAAAGTACAGAAACAGCACACTTGCATTATCATATAACAGCATTAGCACTGTATATGATAGCCCATCATATCACAGAGGCCATGATAGGTCACACAGTTGAAACAGTCTACGTTTTAGACATGGTGTTATTGTCCATCGACACGCTTCACTCAACAGACGGAGACAGAGAACTGCACCCCCTCCCCACATCTCTTGACTCTTCAGCATGTCGGAACAAAAAGCAGACAAATAGACGCACACGCATTATGGCAGAATCAAACAGCTGATGGAGAGTGTTGATTGGTTTGGAGGTTGTGATCGGTTGATGGTCACGTCAGTTCCTGTCACTCAAAGAAAGAGAGAAGGCCTACCCCCCTTGCAGAAATGTCCGGGACGAGAGGCGGGGGTGTCCCGGGAGATTTTCGCAGGGGTGTGGAGGATGCTAGGCTGGAGTGGAGCTGAGTGGAGGAAATCACCCATGGAAGGGGGGGGGATTGTAGAGGGCGGGGCAAGTGGAGGTTAGGAGGGAGCAGGTCAACTTGTAAATCACATTCGTTAGTTGATGGTTTTATAAGACCCTTGGAATTTTTTTATCACACCAGCACAAATTAGTAATTTGCCTCTCTTCTTACCATATTATAGTGTGATCACTTTGCATCTAGGTTTTTATCACTGTGCAAATAAACTAGACTAACCTTATAAATCACATCCAATTACCACTTTTTATACAGATAAATAAACTTCTACTTATACTGATAGGAAAGATGCACTATTTAGAAACTACATCTAATCCAGTGGTGTCTTTAGATGATTAAGTTAGCATTCCTTAAACAAATTACAGGAATGCATGGCCAAAGTACTACTCATGTGCACTTTAAGTCTATAGTATGCATGCACGGATCAATTGATCTCAGCCCCCGACTCCCTTCACATTCCCTCTCACACACTCCTCTTCCCCACAGGCCCACAGCCACTCCACAGCAGTTCGCTCCAGTCCGGTCTAGCACCACGCCAGGCCGCAGCCACGCCATTACCCTTCAGATCCACTTACAGCATGATTTTGAAAGGTGCACTATTCCCTTTCCACGCAATCAGAGAGCAAACAACAGCAGCTCATTTCTTGTGAGCCAATTATAAAATAGGAGCATGATCAATCCGGAGAGTCAAATCAAAAAGTCCTTTTGTTGTGCTCGCTGTGTGGAAATAAAGGTATAATGCAGCTTCCAAAAAACAGAGATCAGAAAGATTGACCACCACAGCATACAGAGAGAGGGTCAAACTGCTCAGTAGAGTGGCCAGAAAGCAAAGACCTGGCACCGGGCCCGTGGGGTGACAAATGCACCCGGCGGCCGCCCACAGATAAAAAGAGCAGCATGTGGAGAAACCACCAGCTCGATGACAGACCAAACAGACAAACATTTAAATTTAAATGAGACTAAGTCAATGGAGAGACAAAAAAAAACAAACAAACCAAAAAAGAAAACTACAAACAAAACCCCGGCCGAACGTAAATAAATGAGAAAGAGAACAAAAGCATGGCGGACCACCAAAAGCACCTGAGAGCTGAGAGATGGACTAGTGTTGGGAAGAGCAGGTGTACATACCTCCTGAGGAAAGACAACAGCCAAAATCATGGGAACAAACAAACAAACGAGGAGGAAAAGAAAACAAAAAAATCAAATTAAATGATAAGGAATTATAGCACCACAATCCTGCTAATCTGGTTCCAAGGGGGCTTTGATGCACTGCTTTACAACTTTGGCAAAGACAAATTCATTTTGGAAGACTGCATTTTATATTGATTGGTATGTATCTGCTGTTTCAATTTCACTCCACAAGGGGGAGTTCTGCTCAATGCAGATAACTGTGCCACCTACAGTAAAGCACTACATTAGATATCGCCTCCACTTGGGTCCAGTGCTGTTATATCCAATTATTTACCTTCCACCCTGATTATTACACTCAAATCTGCCAGTTTGGAGTCACTGCAGAGAGAGAGAGTAATCAAGTGCTTCCTTGGTGTACTGGTTGTAAAGATTCACAGTGACTGGAAGATTCAAGTCCAGTTCACACATTCCTGCTTTTCTGTTAAACTCACTGTGAATCTGTACAAACAGAGAGAGATCTTAGAGGGAAACCAGAGGATGGAGAGTTGGGAAGTCCAGGGTTGTGCTTTTCTGTTTCTAGAGGACTGACTGCGACCAGTAGAATTACCAACTGACATCCTGTGGATCACTTTTATTGATACAGGGACAAGGTGTGTGTGTGTGTGTGTGTGTTTGTTTGTGTTTATGTCAGGGTCACAAATTAACAGGGTCTCGGGGTAAAAATGCCTCTGAAATATTGTTGTTGTCAAATATTCATGATTGGGCCACCACAGTTGATTCGTGGAAGCCTATGACGTTTCTTTCTAGTGTGTTCTGGGCAAGAAAAACGGAAGCGGTTTTTGATCTGAAAACAACCGAATACACAGCCTGAAGCAGTAAAAAAAAAATTTGGGCGCTACGCAGTCAGCAGTAGAATCTTACTGGTACAAATTGAGTATTTACTTTCCAATATACAATGTAAATGTATTATTTCATAATTCAATAAAGTTGCAAAACCAAAATGCTGAAATCAACGGGGCAAAAATCAGATCAAAGGGACAAAACAAAAGTTAATGTCTTACCTCTGTGTATGTTCTGTATGTGTGTGTGTTTGTGTATGCGCACCCATTGGATTTACACACAGTGTGCAGCTACGCATGTCAGTGTGTCTGTATGTGTGTGTGTGTGTGTGTGTGTCAGAGTGTATGAATATGCCTAGTCTTAAATAATTCAAAGACCTCCACATGTGGTGGTCTGATCTCAAGGCCACATTCATAATACATTAGAGTGGGCAGAGATGTCTTCAGATGTCTTGAGTCGGGTGTGTACACACCTATACACACACGCTAACACACGCATTTCACACACTCTCACATATGCGCATAAACTGTCTCTCACACACACACACACACACACACACACACACACACACACACACACACACACAGGTCATTGACCTCAAAGAGACATTGGTTATTATTTTATGCAGGCTGATTTTCAACCTTGAAATAATCCACCAAAATCTGCTGTAGGGTATAAAGAGATAGGCATCTGTGGGCACAGCTACCTACATTGATGAGAATGCCTGCCACCATTTTGGACATTCAACAATGCACACTGTAACTGCGCCTGCATATTTCTGGTGTCACTCACCCAGTTTAAGCAGCCAGCCCTCTCTGTCTGGGTTGAAGAAAGTGTGTGTGAGGTCGTTGCCATCGTCCTCTGGGATTTTGAACGGTTCATTCTTGATGCTCTCGTACAGGTTCTGTGAGGAGGAGGAGGAGAGTTGGACCGTGAATACAGAGTAGGCTTGAGATTGCCCCTGGAGGTGGAGTGGAGTTGGGGGGGTGGGGGGGTGGGGGTGGGGGCACTTGAGGAGGGTAGAAGGCCTACGAAGGCGAGGAGAATGACAGTGGGTAGATACAGAGGGTTGAGAAGGGGGAAGGAGGATGGAGAGGGGGAATGGGAGAGACATGGAGGGAGGAGAGAGAATGGGGGAGGAACGTCGGAGAGATCACACACACACACAAGCAGGGGAATCAACAGGAGCGAGTTTGGAAGCCCCACCCACCCTGAGCAGGTCTTCGGGCAGGTCTCCCCCGTCGTTGATGCCTCGGTTCATGGAGATGAAGCGCTCCACCGTGGGCTTGTCCTTCACATTTGGGTTGTGGAGGCTGGTGTTCAGCATGATGATGGCGAACGACAGGATGTAACAGGTGTCTGGAACACACGCACACACACACACACACAGCATGGTCACACCTCTACCCACCAGTGCTATTTGAAAGATCAATGAGTCTGGAACCAGCAATGGTATAGCATCAGTAAATACCGTTTTCACACTTTCACACCCATAAGAGAGGGAGATAAGCTTTGGGAGGTGGCAATCACCAATGTGTCGGCTGCTGTTTACTGTAAAACGCAGAGCGTTGCCTGTGTTTAATGTAGTGTTTAAATATGAATGTAAATTAGCTGAGCTGAGAGGATTGCACTTTGGGGACCACAGTCAGGCGGGGAGAGGGACAGATAGGCGATGCTTCGTTAGTGAGGAGAGTGGGCGGCAGTGAAAGGTTGTGCGTGGGCAGCTAAGTATGCATGTGGGCTTCTGTGTGCGTGCGCTTCCGTGTGTGTATGCTAAAAGACAATGCGGTCAGCTGACACAGCAGCACTTTATCTGGCCCGTTAGGCTGTTGAGAAAGCCAATGCATTATTCACATCCATCTGCATCCATGTTAGAGGCAGTCGTCTGCCACGGACATTATTTCCCAGCCGAAAAGCCAGACATGCTTCTGTAACACACTTCACCTCAGCAGACTTTGTGTCTGCTAAATAAAGCAGTGGGAATAGAGTCGCTCTCACATGCCGTTAGATCTCAGTGCGATATGAAAAAACCCTGCATACGACGACGGAGAAGTTACATGCGAAGTACTTCAGAAAGACTGATGTGTACTATATTCAGTACTGTCAATGGTTTTAACGGACACGGCAAGGGTTTAGATTTAGTGTAAACAAAATGTATTCCCATATATACATTCTGCTTCTGTACTACCAATCATTTTATCAGGACAGACGATAAACTTTGAAGTCCTTTTGTTCTCGCTCTGGGTTGTGCGGTATGTGATCTTGAGCAGTACATGTATAAAGACAGCAGTGGGTCACAGCCAGCATGACGGCCCTACCTGTGGACTGGAAAACGCCTGGGTTGCATTGGCAGTAGCGCTGGGCGAAGGCTTCCATCATGCGGTCGATCTTCTGGGCTTCTCCGGGAAGCCGGAAACTCCACAGGAACTGTCTGTCAGGGGAAACAGTTCGGCACAGTCAGCCAAAGATCAACTACTATAATCATCAACTACATAACACTGTGAATAAGCTGAATGAATTCTGTTATGGCACGAGACTGTCACTGATTGTCGTGTCCCTATAAATTGCAAATGAGGTGACGCTTATGAAAAAAAAAAACTAGCTCTGGGGTAACGGGACTCTGTATCACGCTGAGGTGGTTTGCATCAAAGGGGAAGTAATCATGAAGATACAGCCAAGGGAAAAGTGAGTGTATGGTAGACCTGATGGTGCAGCTTGTCTTACCTTAGGGCCTGAACCAGGTTGAGGTCTGTGAATTCATGAAGCTCCACAAAGGCATGGAGGACTTGGATATTGAAATCATCTCTATAGGAGACAAAGCATGGCATATTTTCTTATTAGTGAATTGTCACTGACACTTTGAAAAAATGATATCCTGCATACCCAGTAATAATAAAATCATCATCATATTTAATTGAAATATAAAAACAAGGCAAGAAACATCAAAGTAAACAATAAAACAATAAAAATCAATTAATAAAAGATGACTAAGGCTTCTCAGACAGGTTCCAAACTTATTGCCTCTTTATTATAATCTAACCTCAGGATGTGATCTGACTCATAGGGGGTTAAAAGGTCTGTGATATGCTGCATACTCTAATCAAAACTAGTGGATGGACAGACCTCCCCCCTCATTCATCATCTGATCTCAATCATGACATCACTCCAGACCTTTATGCCCTTCAGAGTTAATGATATGCCCTGTGGGAGCATGGGATGGCTCTAAGGAGCTCTCGCTGTCAGGGTCATATCCACCCAGCCACCATCCCCAGTGGGTAAGTGACCAATCGTATCTCAAGGCTCCCATGCTGCTCCAACCCCCCCCCCTTGCCGTATCAGAAACACATGGAGAGACCTTGATAAGAATCAAACGGAGAGCGCCCATCGAGAGCTTTTGCCTGCGCTCCATTTCCTGGTCTGACCTCGCAGGCCACACCCCGACTGTAACACTGCCTGCCCTATATTCCCTGGGCAATGCATGCAGCAGGCCATTGCTGGGCGTTCCCTGTATTATGGGTTCCATCAAAAAAAGACGGTATCTGCTCGCGACTCGGTCTGTAATTGCCTCCGAAGACCGGCATTCCAGAATTGTGAGTCTCTTAATCACGTTACTTATGGATGAGTAGGAAAATCAAAGACAGATGGAGGCTTATTGAGTAATGGACATCGTCTTTAGAGGGTAGTCTAAATGTGGGACCAATAAACTGTGTTTGGGAAAGGATGGGTGTGTGCCTGACCGAGAGGAAACAGAGCAATACGGAAACTATGCGATCTGGAAGAGGGTCATCGCTGTTTGACGCCTTTATCAACCACATAGTTGGACGCACACCTACTGTATGGCTGAGCATGTGCTCAAAACACACACACACACACATAAATAGCGGGAGAGTAGCAGGAGACAGTGAGATGGAGAGATAGAGAGAGAGAAAAGCAATGCGTCATGTCGTCATCATCCTGACCTCTCTCCAAGGTAATCCCCGATGGCGGTCTTGTTGAGGCCCTCTCCCTTGTAGAGGAACTGAGCGATGTCGTCGCTGGTGTTCTTCAGCAAGTCATTCTCGATCAGGAACTGGATCCCCTGAGAGAGAGAAAGAGCCCCAGGTTAAGTCCTGCTTATGAGAACAGATGGGAGAAATCACATTTCTAGAGAATCGAGAGTTTGTTATCGTTACTCTTACCTTCTTGGGATCCATGTTGAATTTCTTCCGGCCCATGGCCACCTGTTTATTCCTCTGCATATTTTTCCTGGAACATCAGAGCGTACATTGTTAGCGTTTTTTGATATGAGAAACAACCTCAGTTGATAATAAGGTTCAAAACTATATATAGAAATAGTGTATCCATCGTGATATTTGCCCTTTGGATATGACTCCCACAAATCAGTCAAATTACATCATACAAATCAATCAAATTGATTTTCCATCATCTTGCTTATTCAACCAGACTCAGACCATTACAATAAATTTGTTCACTTAATTTCCTTAACGTATCTTTTCCATTAGCATTTCCCATTTGTTTGGCAGTGGCCTTATTCATCCCATTGGCCACTGATGACAAAGCGCTGATAAAGAGCTTAACATCACGCATATGGGAAAGGCCCATTTCTCAGGCCTTGAGTTACTCAGGGGTCAAAGTGCACCCTCAGTCTCCGCCATCACCATGGTTACGTCACCATCCCCAGCCGGTGAGAGGTCACCACTTCTTCCCACTGATTTACTCTACCCAGCATTCTTTTGGCTTTTGTCTGCCAAGCTCCACCACTCAGCTAAACAGATGCTCTGCGAAGGCGAATACCGTTAAGAGCAGAAACGCAGACGACCTATCATGTATTGCCTTCAATAAATGGATCACGGGAAACTATGAAACTATGAAAGTACTGTAAGCCTTAATGGGTTTTAGAACCAAGTGAGAGTGCTTTAGGAATATTCTGGAGGTGATGGGATCCCTATCCACTTGAGTAGACCAAACTCAAGCACTCCAGACCCCTCCCTCCCGCGGGACCTTGCATTGTCTGCTTCTGCCCATACACCCACTGCATTATTCAATGAGGCCTCCCATCATGGTTGGGGAGGGGGGGGTCGACTGATGAAACATTTAAACTGCCTTAAAAGCATAGCCAATTTCGGGGAGTAGTGTGAGGGTATGGCCTACTTGGCCATTAAACATTAATAATTGACAGTGTCATTTGCTAAGTTAATAGAAGGCAAACAACAAGCCAATTTAGATGGTCATGGTGTGATAGAGAGAGAGACGGAGAGAGGGGAATGTGTGTGTGTATTTGTGATTTTGTGTGTGTGTGTGTGTGTGGGGGGTCCCGGATCCCATTCTCTTACCTCTCCTCGGTGGAACCCAGGTTCTCAATCTCACTGGTCACTTCTGCTATCTCATCCTTCAGCCGCTGGAGACACAGACAAGGGAGGAGTGTTATAAAATAAAATATACTGTGTATGAAATTATGAATTCATTATCTAGACTATCCCCCAATTTGCCTAGTGCCGTACAGTGTAGGACAACGCAAACAACATGCAAAGTATTTGTTTAAAAAAAAAAAAGAAGTGAGGGCTCTATTGAACAGTGCCAAGGGAGAGGCTATCATCTCTGAATTGTGTTTGCCTTTGTGTTTGTCTGTGAGCCAGGTGGCCTTTTATCACACAAACACACACATCAGAGTAAGCAGCTCAACAAACAGAGCAGAGTCACTTGTCGACTGTGGCCCCGGGTGTCATGTGAATGGGACAAAACTCCAGCGGGCCCCCAGCAACTTCACACACTGCTGTACAGTCTGTCCATACTCCAGCTTCCCCCAGTACTCATCAACCAAAAACTGACACAGTCACAGGGATGTATGTGTGTGTGTGTGTGTGTGTGTGTGCGCTGCTCTGCTCTGCTCTCCAAAACAATCCTCTCATTCTGAATTTGATTAGGGGGAGAACATTCAGGGATAACCTCAATACAAATGGAGCGAGAGAGCGTAAAAGTGGATTATATTTTGTGTGGCGTTTCAGAGATTAATGGCGTTAGAGGCAGATCCAGTCGATCAAGCCGGGCTCACTGGTGCCAGACTGGCGCGGGGAGGGCGCTGAGGAGGGCAGCGGGCGGAAAAGGGTGACGTCAGCTTGATCAAAGAGTGGAATAATAGACTCCAGCATCAGAGCAGTCCTGTATACAGGCCCAACCTGGCTAGTATTGACCATGGGAGGATCCAAAGGTCCAAGCAAAACAAAAAAGGATTCAACCACCGAGGCTCTCCATTCATATCCAACCGCACTGCTTGTGTATCATTTCTGATGCATAATACCAACTCACCGTGGGCCAAACCACAAAGGGAACATCTGTGTTTTCAAGGCCCCGCAATCACAACACATTCCTCAGATGCTTGCCTCCACAAACAAAGGCTAAGGCTGTGCTTATGCGAAGGAATAGGGGTGGGTGGGGTGGTTGGGTGCAGAGCAGGGACACAGAGGAGGTGAGGAGGGTCGGTGGCCCGGGGGGAGGGGGGGGATTGGGGGCAGCAGTGGTGGCCCAGGCTCATAAAGGAGGAGGGTGTTGGATCACGTCTCTAATGTTTGCCTGTCAGGGCCACCAGAAGTTGAGAGGTGCCCTCGGGACATCTGGAAGCCAAATCACCGGCAGCGCTTGTCATTTGACTACAGGACTGATTATTAGATTGACGGACTGACCTGAGCAAGGAGCTACAATAATGAATTGTGCTCTAGGTTCAAGGAAAGGGCCATACGTATCATTAGAGGCCACCGAGAGAAAATCAAACAAATAGGGAAATTCAACCTGATTTGAATCGCGGCTCACTTTGAAATGGGAGAGTGCATGAGGGAAATTCTACGTGCTGCATGAGAACATTCCTCATAAGAACATAATCCTATTTTTTATGCATGCAGAATATTATGCCTGTATTATTTTAATACTTGCATGCTTTATCTAATACCGCAATTCAATAAAACACCCAAAAGAGATAACTTGTGGCCAATCTGTATTAGTCTCCATTGAGGCAGCACATCTATAACACACAAATGGCCAAATAATAAACATAAACAGTTCACTAAGGAAGTGAGTACTTGGTAGGAAATGCCTCACATTCCAGTTGGGATGAAATGTTTGAAGGACCCTTTGGAAAAGAAGAATTTGGACAGAGGCTGCAAAAACTGGATAGGAGGTAAATGTTTAATCAAAAAGCAGAGGAGTTGTAGCCGAAGCCGGAGGAGGTCAGCCAAGTGTCTGGGCCTGTTAGGTCAAAAACAAAGGGCCCTCTCACCCCTCAAGCCTCTAAATCTCAGGCCTGGTCACATTATAGGGTGGAGCACTTAGTTCTACTAATATGATTTTTCCTAATATGACATTTCTTTGGGTCAGTGCCGCACAACTTTCATTAGACATATAAGCTTTTATAGTCAGACAAAGTTAAAGCAGCCTAAAAACTGTATCTATAGCTGCAAAGGAATGAGTGGCTATTATAATACATTCACACACACAATGAGACAGAGGCTATGTGGGTCAGGAAGACTGCAAAAAAATATATTTCAAAGTTATTTAATCTATATAGTATTGAGTCTCAAAAGCACATTTTTCTTAAGTGAAGAACTCTGCAAATGGGTACGATACTTGTTTCCAGTGCAAATCAATCATTCATTTTCTTGACAGTAGTGGAGCGATCTGTCTTATTCTACCTTGTTTCAAGATACTGACCCTTGTTTCTAGAGAATTCCTGAAACAAGTAAAACTGCATTTCAAAAAAGTGGAATCATCTCACCCCAAAGGCAGAATTTTTCACTTGACAGATTTTAAGACTGAAAATGAGACTAAATCAACTTGTTGAGATGGACATTTTTGCAGTGCATGAAGTTCATGCATTTTTTACCTGACCCATGGTGGTGGTTTCAAGATTTGTACAATACTTCCCATGTCCTGGCCCACACACACACATACACACAAACACACTCTCAATGTTACCTGAATGTCCTCCAGCAGCTCCTGCTTGCGCCGGCGGATATTCTCCAGCTCCTGCTGCTCCTCTGGGGTGAGGTCGTCAGGCACTGGGGGGAGAGAGGGGAGACAAAGGATGAAGGGTTAGGACAGAGGTTCCCAAAATATAATGCACCTTTATCCTTCGCGCTGTATATCTATTCCCCCGAGGCATATCCCTGAGGATATCCTGGAGCACAGACAGAACATTATACTCCATTATTTTCCTTGATATCACAAGGTGATTGAATGCCCAAGGTGAGGGCTGTGGAGCTAAGCTATAGAGAGCAAGCAGAGACGTCGGTGGATGAAAGATGTTTGTTTTGCAGCAGGAGGTCGATACGAGGAGAGGAGAGAAGAGGAGAGGAGAGGAGAGGAGAGGAGAGAAGAGGAGAGGAGAGGAGAGGAGAGGAGAGGAGAGGAGGAGAGAGGAGAGGAGAGGAGAGGAGAGGAAACGAGACGAGACGAGAGGAGGGGAGGGGAGGGGAGAGGAGAGGAGAGGAGAGGAGAGGAGAGGAGAGGAGAGGAGAGGAGAGGAGAGGAGAGGAGAGGAGAGGAGAGGAGAGGAGAGGAGGAGAGAGGAGAGGAGAGGAGACGAAACGAGACGAGACGAGAGGAGGGGAGGGGAGGGGAGAGGGTTTCTCGCATGCCTTCCATTCGGAGATGGTGGAGGATACTGACCCTTGAGTTGTAGCATCAGTAATGGATCAGGCAGCCTGCCCCGTGTTTACAAACACACTCAGCGTGGGGAACATCCGCACCAGAGCAACAGTAAACCAAGCCTGCTCAGGGCCTGGGTCCCAAAGCCAACTCTGTGTGATCATATAATTGGTCTATGTACTCAGCTCACAACAGCATTCTGTACAATGGACCCGATCTCAAAAACAGACTGCACAGGGCTTCAGACGTGGATTCTCTCCTTGTCTGTCAGCTTTACATTCATCACGAGTGCCGAGGGCCAACGCTGAACCTGTGGTCCCAGCAGGGGCCAGGTGTACACTGAGGAGAACTTAACTTTGGTGTGTAATCTGTCCAACTAAATGAAATGGAGCTCAGGTCAGCCTGGCAGTGCTGAGCATCGGAGCCAGAGTAGCACAACTGTGACAGGTCTCAAAGCGCTGTCAGTCTGCCTGTCTCTCACACCATAGGCTGTTATTATTAGCTTTGTCTGTGCCAAGGACTGAGGGGCGAGCAATGTGTCCTGATTGATGGGCTGCTGCTGTGTGTGTGTGTGTGTGTGTGTGTGTGTGTGTGTGTGTGTGTGTAGGTGTGTGTGCGTGTGTGTGTGTGTGTGTGTGTAGCTGAAAGCCAAGCAAACAGACCTGCATACCCCGCATTCTAAGCATAAAGTGACACCCCTAGTATCAGGACTTCGATCACAACAGCGGTCAAAGTATCAGGGGAGCCTGATAAAATCTCTCCGTTTCATTTATCTTAGCTCTAGAAATGCAAAGCACTGGAGGCCCTCTTCTCTGTTTCTCTTCCTCTTTTTCTTCTTGGAAAAATTTCATCAAAATTCACCAGTCAATACTTCAGAAACCACAGATGATCCTCTCCTCAGAACTACTTGGTAAGCAAGGGTGTTAACATGACTCATAGCCTTAACTGTGAACCATAATGTGCTTTACTTTCAAGAGTAGAGTAGATGTCTTTTTTTTTTAATCTCATTTCAGAAACCTCTCATTTCCAGTCTATACAGAGTGACTATTGCCTACCTCTGTATCTATGGGGACAGTCACTTTAACCACCAAGCCACCCTGCTGCAAAGTAACATGCTATTTGGTGGATGCTTGCACCCAAAGTGTCTTACAGGACTATGAGTGCATACATTTTTAGCATGGGTGGCCCCAGTGGGAATCAGACCCCTGAGCCTGACAGTGTTAGTGACTCTCTCCCTGACTCCCCCAGTGGCAGAGCAGTAGGCAGTAGGCACCTCCAGTGACCTCTCCGTCTCTCATTACCTCAGCAGCAGGGTTCATAGGTCAAACGGGGTCGTGGCAAGGGCTGACTTGGTGGATCTCCGCAAATGGTTAACAAGCCAATGGTTATAGAGCGTTGGAGGCCGAGGGCAGAGGAAGCTTGACCCACATCAACACAAGGGCTTACGTTACTCATTCCAAAACGCTATCCTGAGATACCGGTCAACCGATGGCCTAAAAAAAACAAAAAAAACATCCACCAGCCGTGTTTTCCCTCCCCCCGCCTTTTCGCTCTTGTCTTAAAGGACAAATCCACTATGTTCATCTCAGACTATTAGCTCTACATAAACCTAATATAAAACGCAGGGGTAAAATGCAGCACTGAAATGCCAGAATGAGAGCGGCTGAACTCTGATTGGACACAATGCACCTGCAGTAAAGGGTCAGTGGAAGGAAGGTTACAAAAGCAAAAAACAATCTGGCACAGCAATCAATAACGCAAGGACGTGGTCAGCCACCCAAAAAGTATGAGCTTTACTGTGGTTTCTGACACACATAAGCACACACACACATGCTCCCACACATACACACACACACACACACACACACACAAAGCTTCATAATTTGCGACATCCTTCTTTTAATCTTCCCACACAGCACAATTAATGCAAATGTAAAAGCTTAAATGTATGTGTAATCTGGCTATGCATAATTCAACAGATAGAAAAAAAACAAATAACGAAATCATGCTGCATAATTGAAACTATTCATTTTAATAATAGAAGGCATGTCAAACTAAATATCTTGCGGCGAAATACCCATAACATTCATTGGAATGTCTGCTAATATTTAACATGGGGATGATGGACAAAGGACAGAGCTGCAAAACAAGAACCTTACAGTGGGGCCTTGAGGGGGACTGAGGAAAGCTCCAAAACAAAGCGATCTTGTCTTGCTGTCTTTCTCTCAGCCAGCTGAGCAGAGCATGGCAGTCCATTCAAGCTTGACCTTTCACACATCGCACCTCCCAGCCTTGCGTTCTGCTCCACAGTATCACCGGCAAACCAGCCGCACCAGTCCCAAATGTTCTGGGTATCCATGGAAACCACTGGCTCCGCACAACCATCCTCACTTGCGGAAGAGGAGGCTGACAGGCTGGGGCGCGGAGAGCGAAGACGGACGGCAAAATAAATAGTAGCCTGACCTTTTTTTATTTAGACAGACAGTTCCCTCGAGAGCGTCTCTATGTCGGGGAAGACGTGGACTTAAGATACACACCCGGACGCACAAGAAGGCACGCACGCACACACACACACTGCGAGCGCTGATAGGCCTGAGATTGCGTGGGCCTTCTTGCATTTAATGGCCTTGTCTCCCGATCGATTGGACAAGTTAATGTCACGCTGAGTAAACCCAGAGCGGGGCCGCGTGTTTAACAGCGCAAACAAGAGCGACAGGGAGGACAAGCTTAAAGCAGGAAGTCCATTCCTCATTCTGAAGACGTGATGTCATACCGGGTGGCTGGCGGACGGTGAAGGAAGCCACGGCCCACAGCAGAACACAACACAACACAGCAGAACACAGCAGAACACAGCAGAACACAGCACAACACAACACAACACAACACAGCACAACACAACACAACACAGCAGAACACAACACAACACAGCAGAACACAGCAGAACACAGCAGAACACAACACAACACAGCACAACACAACACAACACAGCAGAACACAACACAACACAGCAGAACACAGCAGAACACAGCAGAACACAACACAACACAGCACAACACAACACAACACAGCAGAACACAACACAACACAGCAGAACACAACACAACACAGCACAACACAACACAACACAGCAGAACACAACACAACACAGCAGAACACAACACAACACAGCACAACACAACACAACACAACACAGCACAACACAACACAACACAACACAACACAACACAATACAACACAACCACCCACAGCATTCCTGATTTAGATGGGGGGCAGAGAGGTCCATTAAGTTTCAGACAGACAGGAGAGGCTGGAGAGAGATCTGGGAACAAAGAGAGGACTATGATTTCATGCCAAAAGAGAGGACAGAAGGGAGGAATAGGGGAAAGGAACATAATAATTTTCCTTCATAATGCTCATGTGGTAATTTATTGCTCCCTGTAGGGAAATTCTCTTTTCGCTTGCTGCCTCCCTCCAGAACGTGGGGAGCAGCATCACTGGAGCTGGTAGGGATTCAGTATCTTGCTCAGGGACACAGCGGCAGGGCAGATGCTTGATGACACAGAGGTACGGTTGGGTTCCGTTCCCCGGGTACCAAGTTAGCAAAGTACCCAATTCATTAATCCCCAGTGTCGAACGAATCCTCTTAACGAACCCCAATCAACATGGCTGATCGACACAATTAAATGAGAATATGGCGAAATGCAATAAGGGATTTGAAAGGATTCAAATTCAATAAGCAGATTTGATAAAATGCTTTCGAACCCCAACCCTACACACAGAGGCTTTAACTCGGGTCCTCTAGGTGAAGGACGGGCTCTCTAACCGCTAGGCCACCCTGCCACCCTTCACATCATACCAGGAGTTCACCGACACCCTGATCACACTGCTGATCAGGGCTTTTCAGGGAGTCAATCAGGTACGCCCCTTCTCCTGACTTCCTGGGTTCACCCAAAACACTCGAGACCAGTAACCACATCAGGGAGGGGAATGGCCCCGCCCGAGGCCGTGCCAGGGGTGGGTGGCAGCAGTGGGCACCAAGTGGGTGTCATTTCCCAGAACACGGCAGATGGGGGGGAAAACCCATCCACTTAACTAATTGCTGAGAGGGGCTTGTTTTCCTTCTGTCTGGCAGAGAGGCTGTCAGCAGAGAAAACGAGAGGAGAGAGAGACAGACAGAGAGAGAGCGAGAGAAAAAGAGAGGGCAAGTGAGGTAAAGAGAGACAGAAAGAGATAAAGATGGAGAGTAACGGAAGAGACGGAAGAGAGAAAGCACAAGGCAGAGAGAGTGCCAGAGAGAGAAAGAGTAGTTTATTAAGACAGATTTACTGATGCCCCACCGAGACATAAGCTCTTGCTAATGCTGTGGTAAGAGAAAGAGGTAGCGGATATGGGGGGGAGAATATGGTATTTGTCCCTCCATATTCATAAGGTGCGTTACTCCCCGTCTGCCCCGTCTATATCTGACTTCTACAGGAGCCTCTCGAATGGAGAGGGCCCCTACAGCAATCTGACTGGGGTGAGCCTGTGCGAAGTGATTTCCATGGGCTGAAAGAGAAACACAGGCCGCCCACGTCCGCTCTCCTCTGGGGACTCGCATTGCCTGGAAAACAGGTCATTCAGGGGAATCACACACATACACAAACACACACATTCAATACACACGCAGACCTACAGGCACATACACACATAGACTTCCACATGCACTTGCATACGCACAGCCCGCACGCGCATGCGCAACACCCACACACGAGCGCCTGGGGCCGACACAGTGCGTCTCCCGCGGTGCTTGCCGCTGTGTCAGCGCTTGGCAACTCGCTTTTTGTTTCATCTGAACTTTCAGCCGTTACAACAGTAACACCATCTGACTCATAACAACTCAGGCTGTAGGCTATATTTTCAGACCGAATACCGAATGATGGCTACACTACAAAAAAATTCTGTCTTTTTATTTAGTCTCATATTTAGTCAGTTTCACTTGTTTAAGGAATTTTCTAGGGTCAGTATTGTGAAACAAGGCAGATCACTCGATTGACACAGTTGATTCAATAAAGTACTTGGAAAAACATTTATTTATATTGGAAACCTGCAGAATTTTTCTATTTATTTTTTGAAAAATAAGTCTCGACACTGTATTAAATGACTTGCTAAGATGGATATTTTTTGTAGTGTACATGATGAGCCTGTGAGTATCTCATGAGAAGGTGAGATATAAGTCCAAATGTTAAAGTCCGAGAGACCAAGGCAGAGAAAACTGATCTCCCAATGTGCTGGAGAAGGCAGGTAATGACAGCATCTCTGTGTTAAGGTACTGAGACAATGTATTCTGAAAAGTGCTCTTTCACCATAACTGGGACAGTATAATCTGAGCTTTGTCCTGCCATGCCCTAGCCCTCATTTCTACTGAGTGCTGTTTAACCCAAATCTATAACTCAAATCACTCAATACGTTCCCTGAATATAATCACAGCTACACACACAAGCATGCACACACCTGCACGTACATGTGCATCCCCCAGACCAAACCACACTTCACTGTAAAACCCAAACACCATGGTGCTTTTACAGGTTATCCAGTGTGTTTGTACAATTGAAGAGTGTTGCAAATGACTCTCTGTGGTTAGAAGTTGGTTTCTACGGTGCGCTTCTGACAGACAGAATAGGGGATTTTGTCTCTGTTTCTCATGAATAAGACACCAAAGCCTTTCACTTCCCGCAACGCTTGACTTGAGCCCAAAATCAAGTTTAGTTTGCCATGGTAACATTCAAACGTGCATGTCCTCATCCTGTGCTTCTGTACCATGGTGACCAGCTTGTAAGAGCGTGTGCAGAGTTCCTAGATGGGCGATGCAGTTTTTAGTAAGGGGTGGGTCAGTGGAGAGTGCCGGGAGGTGGCATCAAGGGAGACGCCAATTATACCTCCCTCTCCCACGACGACAGAGCCCACTAATATGGAGCCTGATTGCCATCCTGGCGGAGGAAGCAGACATCTCATTTCCACCCAGATCACTGGAGAACTCTCCTTGGAAAGTAAGGAAATTAGAATTCCGAGTGCTTGTAGGATCTCTCAACCCCCCCCCTGCCCCCCTCCCTTCAGATGTGACCCAATTCAGGGAGCTCCTCTCAGCAGGCACGGATCCAATAATTTTTTTTTTTTTAAATAAATAAAACCTGATCAACCAAAATAAGCCCCTCTGCAATTCCTCCTCAACACCAGGCCACCCTGCAGAGGCACAGCTACTACCCCGGGTCATGGGATCCTCTCACACACAAACACACACACACATATGCACTCACACAGACGCACCTTAGTAAAGTCTAGGCCTATCACATATCCACGTGGTGAAATGGGAACAGCTGTGTATGACACATGCACAGACAGGGCAGAAGGTCTCTGGATGTTCTCCACTAAAATGCTGTGTGTGTGTGTGTGTGTGTGTGTGTGTGTGTGTGTGTGTGGTCAGGCTTACACGGATGCAAAGGTCTTGGTATCTCCAATGCAATCCCACAACAACAGTCTAATCCTGCCGGTTTGGGTGGTTTTACACTGATCACAGCCGCAGATGAATATGTTTACTCTGCAAGACTGACTACGATCTGCTGACTGAGGGGATATTCAAAGAGATACACATCCATATCTGCAGCCACGTGTGTGTGTGTGTGTGTCCACGTGTGTGTGCGTGTGCATGATTACATTTTGATGAAGAGCACAGAGCGATCGAGGTGGATAAATGACACTGGTAGAAGCGATCTGTCTTTGAGTGAGGTCCTCCATCCGTTCTATGTCTACAGCGTTTTCATCCTTATCTTTGCTACAGAAACAGCACCCATCTGGCCTTCACACACACACTTTCCATTAGGCTTGATTACCCTCCTCCTCTCTTTCTCTTCAATCATTTCTCCTCTCATCTGCTGCTATCTCCCCTTTGTACCCCCCCCCCCCAGACACACACACACACTTCCCCTCCTCCTCTTCTTCTGGCCAATCTTATCTCCCAAATGCAACCAAGAACATCGGTTTTCTCCAACCCCCCCTCCCCCTCACCTGCTCCCATCCCCCCATGGCTCAAGGCTGCTGCTGGTGTACAGCCTTCGCTCATACAGTTAGATGGAAAGCTCCCTTCAAACTTGTTAAAGCGAAGCCGCGATAACCCTCCCACCCCCACCCACCCCCAGGTCCCTGAAGGCTCCAATCAATCGACCCCTTGCCTAAACCAATGAGAGGGCCTGCTGTAACAAGGAGCACTGTACTTCATGATGAGGTGTAATGCATTCAGCACAAAACACATGCACACACTCACCATCGATTATGTGACCTTAGATGTGCGCGTACACATACATACACACACACACACACACACACACGTGCATGCCAAGGTCCATTAAATTCCTTCCGAGTCTTCTGATCATCCCTGCTGTTGCCTGCTTGAACAACAAAGGTGATTTAAAAAGCAACCATCTCATCCTCTAATCTCTGATCTAAGACTGAATCTCATTACTACAGCAAATCCCAAGGGTACTCTTGCTCATATATATTTGAAACGACACACACACACACACACACACACACACACACAGGCCCCTTCAGCTTCTGAAGTAGACAGCCTGTAACAAAGCAGAGCAGGGGCTGTGAAGGAATGCCAGTCAGTAATGTGGGCACCGGCCCAAAAGCACTTGTTTACCTCTGACCTCCTGATCTTTGGCTGCCATGGGGTCTCCGTGGGCTGCCCTGCATGCACACACACACACACACAGAACCCAACTAGACCCCCCAGTTATGGATCAGCCACAATGGGTCCAACCTGACCAGGCCCAGGAGTGAGAGGAGGCGGAGGTGGAGAGGGGTGGTGGGGGGGGGTGAGAGAGGAGAGATAGCAGGAGAACAAGCTCTGTGTTTGGCTGGGGAGGCGTGGGATGGCGAATGGCAGGAGAACACAGGGACAGTGGGAAGAGCAGTGGGACGATCACAGCTCTCCCTTTGTGTCTGGAAACAGCCTCTCAGGACATTCCTCAACAAGGCCCAAGCAAAGGGACTGCTGGCTTCAGCATCCTTGGCTTGACTTCTCCGTCCAGGCTGTGCATCTCTTTGTTGCAAATCCACTGGTCATCCGGGCTTCCTGAAACTATCAAAGTCCTCCCTTTTGGACGCCATTTCACTATTTTGTGCCATAAAGTCGCATAATGAAATGAAACCCTGTATTCTACAACTGCGGTCATAAACCCGTTGCCTCTGGATGAACCTCTGCACTTTTATTGCTCAGACATATGACCCAGGAGAGCCAAATAAATACACCCCTTCCTACCATCCCCCAACACACACACACACACACACACACACACCTCACCCCCACTGACAGCGCCACATGACCCAGCCGACAGCCTGCTACACCGGTACTCAATCGTCTATGTGTGTCAGTCAATGAAACAGCATTCCCTGGCCTTAACCACACTGCAACAAGCCTTAACCCGGGTCAAGCAGGGCAATGACAGGGTAGTTAAGCAGATACAGCCCAATGGCAAGACAGTCAAACCAAGAGAGTGTGGAAATTCATTACACTATCTATAATTCTCATCAAAGCCAATCTTGATCTGGGTATGGTGCATTATCCCCAGCTGGGCTACTTCTGTTCCCATTACTGTGAAAGTGGTGCGGATATTGACTCAACGAAAACTGAGCAAAGTCCCACATGACATACCCAGAGAGAACAGCCTACACAAACAAGCCTATGAAAAAAGCAACAGCAGATCAACTTACCAAATACACATAAAAAGCATCAGCAAATTAAAATATAACAGTGCCAACTAACCTGAGAGAGAAATCCTGAAAAGTGTGTGTCAGCTTTATGTCTTTCCAGATAGCCCTTCTTCTGTCTCCACCTTATCTCTCCTCTTTGATATCAAAAAAAAAAAAAAAAAAAAAAAAAAAAAGACCCAGCAGTCCCTTTTTTTCTGTCAGCTACTGTGGGTGAGTACTGGCAAGCCTGACGTCCACATGGCAAGTGAGGGAGAGAAGGAGCCAGCTCCTCCAGTGAGGGAGAGAGAGAAAACTGCCGAGCTCTCTACTGTATCACCTCCCAGCCTGCTCGCAGCACACTGCCACAGTCCATCTGGGAAGAACCCTTACTCACTCCCTCCCTCTCCCTCCTTCTCTCCCTCTCTCTCTCTCCCCTTCGCTGTCACTGCCATTAACATGGAGGCTCCACCCAGTGGTCATTCCTTATTCTGCCTCCTCTCCCACACACACACACACATACACACCGAAAACACACACACAGACAGACACACACACACATAAACACAGTGTTTCAGAAGGGGATATGCTATATCATAAGGCCCAGAGGCTCAAAAAAGAATATATAAAGGCTGGCTTATTTCAAAAATGGGTCATTATTCAAACAGGAGCAAATTCAAAGCTGTGTGTCAACATACTGATAGCTATTAATATACAATATTTCCCCAGACAGTGACTCCAGAGCTAACCTACTTAAAATACAAGGATGAATAGTGCTTGATGGTGAATATATATTTATATAAGGACATGTTCTTATTTCTCTGAAACATCCAGTCATCTCCCATGGGGACAGTGAGGTAGCCACAGGCTCCAACATGAGCTATTGTCATGAGTCAGCCCTCCAAGCCAGGTCTTCTCTCTCCTGACCAGTCATGCGACCAGTCATGCTATCATTATCACATCGAATCCCCAGCTTAACAATGGAGTCTGTGCTTAAGACAATCGTGTATTTTCTTTAAGGATAGTGCATGAGTCTAACCCGGGCTCACTCATTCCACGCAAACGATGCACGCCGACTGATTGCGCAAGGTTCCCAGCATTCCTCCTCGTCGCGTCCCAAGCGGCGTGCTTGTACAGTATGAGTCTACTCTTGCCTTGGATGCCTCTGCAGCGGGGAGCAGACATGAGCACGCTCCTCACGTCTGTACGGAGTTGGATGAGTCAGCCTGGAGCCCTCTGCTGTGCTGGCTGCACTCTGCAGTCCCCCAAATAACAGAGCATCCGCTGACGTTACGGTCGGTATGGGACCCGTGAGTCAGTAGAGTTATAGCTAGTATTGGCTGGCTGTTCCGACATGGAGTTGACTGTCCATCCATAGATGACGATTTATTTCCAGAATTAAAGCTGCACTAGGTAAGATTTTGGTGTCAGGTGTGTACACTTCTCCGCCCACAGGAAGTGATGAATCAAAGTGATGGATCGCAGAAAAATTTTCAGCTATCTAAAAAATCAACGGTGAACGGCAGGCTTTGGTGTCAGTCCCTCAGAATCAAAGAGCAAGAACTTTTCTCTAGATTCACCATTTTGCACCAACGTTCAACGATCATACAGGGAAAAATCCATCGCAGAAAAGGCAGAGAGACCATTTTCTCCTCCAACAACTTCAATAGACCATGATCATATAAGTGCTCTGGCTAAATTGGGAGTTTTAAGATTGTATTGATTACTTTTAAAGCATTAAATGGTCTGGCTCCAGTGTATATTTCTGAACTTCTATCTCCCTACGTACCAAAGCGCAGCATTAGATTGGCAGACAAGACAATTTTTGACTGTTCCAAAGTCGAGATTTATGACAAGAGGTGATCGTGTCTTCGCTCTCAAAGTGACAAATCTTTGGAACCAATTGCCTGAAGATATAGACCATTTGGCAAGCTCTGTATACTCTTTTAAAACCATATTAAAAACTCACTTTTTTAGTCTAGCTTTGAACTACTTTCTTGTTGTACGCTATTTGTTTGTTTGCTTGCTTATTTATTGTTCGTGTGTATTTTAAAAAATGTATTTATTTGTTTGTTTATTTATTTTATTTTAACTTGTGAAGCACTTTTTACTCATGTAAGAAAGGTGCTATATGAATAAGATTATCTCTATCATTATTGCTCTCTCCACTAATACATACGTAAAACCCACAGCTGAATGGAACCAGTTCAGGCACATTCTCTTAGGGTTGTCGAAAGGCATTCTGGGAAATGTAGGAAATCACGCACTGAAGTAGAAGTAGACGAAGCAGGTTGAGAGAAAGAGGGCACAACGTCAGTGTAAGAGTATCTGAGGGTGGAATTTTCCTCTAAGAGCAAAATACAAACTCCGTCCAGAGCGAGCTAGACATATCACTCATTTAGCCTTGCTGTGCTAGCATGGGACGTGTTTACCTCACAGTAGAGAGTCATGAGGTTCAAACGACACAAAGGAAGACTGCTCAAACAGAAACAACCCCATCGCTCTGCCGAGAGCACGCAGAAATGTCTCCTACACTGTACCCAGTCAGTCTGGTAGCTTTGGTAAAGCCGCTGTCAAGGAATGTATGGACAAGGGGACGTGATGGGGTGGGAACTAGAGCTGGAAAACATACAGTAGAGGCGACCGCCACAGTAGACACAGCCTCGGTGTTGAGAAAACACACACACGGCTCTGCAGCATAAACATCCTGCAGGCATGAGGGCCATACACACAGATGCGGGCACACACACACACATACACACACACACAAACAAACCTTATGGACCTTGAAGATCAGCTTTCTTTATTTATCAAGTTCTGTTTCATTGGTATTATCAATATTAATTGTTTTTCTAGGCCAGAGTGGAGGCTTCTCGGTGTTTTTCCTCAAATACGGAAGTGCTGTGCCTAACTACAATGCATGCCATTGTCCCCTGATGCTGCTGCCCTTGATTCTTATCGGGGCTGTCCTATTATCAACATCCTCTCTCGCCAGTAAAACACACACACACACACACACACACACCCCTACAGAAATCACATGATGGAGCAGTTACAAAGGTCACCAATACAATCGAGTAGCCAGGCAGGAAACCGTCTCTCCCCAGTTTCAGTTGCCACCAACATGCAGCCCAGTTTCTCTCTTTATTCTGTCTTTATTTCTCTCTCTCTACCTCTCTCTCGCTCTCTCTCTACGCAAACAAGGTGCTGTAGAGACAGCACCCAGCACCCAGGCTGTGGGATGTCACTTCCTGGCAGGCAGATTGTCGAGCTCTCTGGCTTCCTGTTTGTGAGGCTTTCTCACAGCTCTGGGGAGGAGTGAAAAAACCACCCATACTGTGGGAAAAGGCAATAAAGTAGCCTCCTCCTCCTCCTTCACACTCGCAATCCTTCAGCCCTGTCACCACAAGAAGGTGTGTGCTGCGGTCTGACAACATATTGTGGCCGTCCGAGCGCCGCCTAAAGGCCAGGGGTCGTATGACTCTGACCCTGCATAGCCGACCCACAGGCAGCTATACAACCGAGCGTGCAGGGCTGAATTGTTTACCTCTTTGACAAAGTTTCTATGGTGCAGCCAGCTCTTTCTCATAGTCCCATGCATTCTTTCCTTTTCAGAGCAGCCACTCACACACACACACACGCACAGCCATTATCCCCCATCACTCCTAATGTCAACGCGAGATCAGATCAGCAAATATAAGCATCCGTTCTTCCACGTCATGAACAAAAGATAATGTCATGAATCGATCCTTTCAGTTTTTATCTCGCTTTCCCACTGCCCAAACAAATTATACACAAATAATGCTGTGCAGCACACCATAACCAAACCACAGGCTGCACCAGGGCTGCGTTTTTGGTAGGCAAATCAGCAGGACTTCTTGAAATGCTTTTGCTACACAGGTCCCCGTCAGGCGCCATTTTGAATTTCTGGGGCCCTATCAACAGATCTGATCACATAGTTTCTGCTGTAGGAAATTACTCCAGGCATGTCGCTACCTGCTCCAGACCTGAAAATCACTCAAATCAGTGCTGCAAGAGAAGACAGGAAAATGATCTGCAATCTAAACTTAGCGAGTGCAAGACAGAGAAAGAAAAAGTCAGGGATGGAACTGAAGGATTTTGGGAACTTTCACGGTCGGGGTTATCAGACTGTCTAGTTTTATTAGTCCCCATTCAAACCCTAGGTAGTGAAGACAGTTTTGAATTTGCATTAGCGGGGTGTGAAAATTATAGGCCATGGGCTGTCTGGCCAGTACAGTTTCCATCCCTGGAGGAAGAAAAGTTGAATCTGCACACTTTCCTCCACTGACAGAGAGAGTGAGCCATGGGAAAATGTTCCCAAGACAAAGAACTGGCCCTGCATGGCTGCAAACTCCTGCCGCACTCTAATCGGTCTCCTCATGCACTTAAATAGTTTGGACGGGGCAATCTATTTGTGGAACACAGATATTGCAAGCAACACAGGATATGGCTATTCATGAGCCTGTGCAATGATAAGCCGGTGAGAGGAAATACAGCTCCCATGCAAATCAACCACAAGTCTACAGTGAACAGTGTTCACAGTAAATGTTGTTAAGTTTACAATGGATCAGGTAATACCAGTCTAGCATATAGGCTAATCCTCATACCGTCCTGATGAGTGGAGAAGTGTGGCAGCCAGCAGTAAACTCAGACTAGGGCTGCACGATTATGGTTAAAATTGATTATTTTGATTATTTTGTAAGACATTGTGATCACAATTGTTAATGGCAATCATTTGTCATATTTTACTACACTTTTGCCATCTTAGAGTCACATCTTGATTACTTTCAACTTACTGTGAACAGTCAAAATGAACTTAAATGTTCCCATACATAATAAGGAATATTATACATGATATGCCAATATTCTAGGATTATTAACTGTGGAACCTAAAATCACAATATATATGATTATTTGTGCAGCCCTAACAACCGACTAATACTATATCCCTAAACTATGTCAGCAATGTGACCTACTACTGTGATGTGTGTAAGATATTGTTGCCGAGTTACCAAACATGGGACCTACAGCCACACAACACAACACTCTACTGTAAATACACATTAGTCCAATTGGATTACCAGTAACTACACCAAATGCATGCTGCCCCAGAGTGGAAAGAAGGGATGAAACTGATTTAGAAAGAAGGACAAAATATGATTATGGAGAGGGGATGAGGGTTATCAAACCGCCGGGGCATTAGTGCCAGGCAGGGCACATTGTTCTGGAGGGCCCATTAGATCTCTCAGTGCCGCTCATTAGGGAACCATTAGTGACAAATACTCTAACTTCCCAGACCACCCACCTCTAAGTGGCAGAGACAAATGGACTCGCAGAGCATCGACTGTTCCCCTCTCTCATCTCTAAAAAAAAAAAAAAAAGCGCAGCTGTGTGCCAGCCAGACTCTGCCATGGCCAATGAGGCAGAGACTGTGTAAGTTCTCCCTCTCCATCAGGGAACAAAGGCAGCAGCACATAACAGGATCAGTCAGTCAGAGGTTCACTGTTCCTCTAACGCGATTAATAGTGACGCAAGTCAAGGGTGCTGATTAATGCTGCCAGGCTAACCAGCCCAAAGAGATGAGAGAGGACAGACTGAACAACAAAGGAGGGAGGGAGGATGCTTTCTGTTTACGTCAAAGGCAACACTATAGCAATCCTAGGGAGGATACATCACAGCAAAACTATTTTCCCCTATAGGAATATTAGTGATAGCACAGGAGATAAAAAAAATACCATAAATTGTAATAAGGTCATAACTCACTATTGAGTATCACATGCACACTGTAAGTCCCTGTAGGAATATTATAGGAATATTACAGTTTTGTTTTTTTCGTTAGGGTAACCTATTAAAGGACAGGAGTAATCTTGAAAGAAACTTAGATTTTGCCTTAATAATAATTACACTGAATGGAGACAAAATATTTTTAAGAGCCAACATTTTAAGTGCCACACTCTTCCGTGTTGAGACTGGAGGAGTGCTGGTCTGTTCACACACCTGTTGCTAAAGTCCGGTCCTGCTGGTAGCCCAGCATTCACTGAAAAATGACACTATGCACGTGCTCTCTGAAGCACACAGCTAGCTTACTGGTTAAACGGTTAGCTGTTACATTCAAGGTGTGCTATAACTGTTATTAAACTGTAGATGAGGTAGACAAGAAACAACATTCACACTGCTAAAATTTAAATAAGTGAACACAAAGCAATGAAATCTGCAAATCTCTCGTATTTACAGCTATTTCATAGAGCTGTGACAGACGTGTGAAAAGTAAAATATATTAGATTACACGTTTCAAACTGTAACACCTTGTTCATAACACTTGCATAGAAGTGGACAATAAAACATGTATATAACACAAACTAAAAATCAGTATAATATATCTATAGAACTTTTGGTATGTCTGTGGTACTCAATAGTGAGTTTATAATGACCTTATTGTACTTCATGATTTTTTTTAATCTCCTATGGCATCATATTCCTATAAAATATTAAATATAGTCCATAGTTTGTGATATTTGTATAGTATTCTTTTACAATTTGTACAGGATGCATTCTGTTTCGTAAGGAAAAGCGCGGGGATTCTTACAATATTGATTCAATAAATAAAATCTCCATAGAAACTGATGGTACAACAACTACCACAGTAAATAGTGTAAACAAGGCCAGAGTGAGAGTCGACTCCGCATTCAGTCCAGACATTAGTCCCAGACTTGTATTGTACGAATGTGAGTCATAAACTTTGTCTTATGGCTTCAGCCTGCCGGGTGAACTTTATCTTAAACATTTTATCATCCAACTCAAATCCCGTGATAACATTTCGACAACATTTAGATCAAAGCAGTGTCTTTTCTTGACCATTTCACTTACCGACTCCGTCTTCCGATTTCAGCACCATGCTGTCTGCGCCTCGCAGGTCCGAGTCGAGAAAGTTTAAAGTAGTTTTTGTGCGTCAAAACTTTGACCCGATGCCAGTATCGATTAATGTATTGACTCTTTACTTTTCTACCACCGTGTGTCGACTACAACGGGGGATGGCTTCCTCGGTAAAGGAAGGGTGTTCTCTGTACAGCTCAAGGGAGTGGTTAGAAGAGACGGAGGACTTTACACAGCCAATCTTTCCTCCGCAGTGAGCTTCTGTCAAGTCAGCCACAATAAGGAAATAACGCTTCCGGCCATGACTTTCAAAATAAAACACGAATGGACGAACGCTTTGCACCGTTTTTTGAGTAATGCCAAGTACTACAAATGGGTATCAGCTGGGGGTTATTTTAATCAAATGTATTTGAATAAGTATTGAGTTGCTTTTGCGTGTTTTGTAATTGGTGTTTTTAATTGGAGTTAAAAAAATAAAAAAAAACATGAAGGCTAATTTGTATCAAGCCACTTTTGGAAGCAGTATTTTTGTGCTAGAGGCATGCGCAGAGCAAATTTGAGGAAATAGAGGACTTGGAGAATGGGTGGTCATCACAGAAAACTCAAATACGTTGATTTTAACAATGAAATTGAACTTTTTATTGTATGTTTTTCACATGTATCTGTTCAGCATATCCACCCACAGAAACCCATCACATCAGAACTCATCTTTAGATCTGTTGCTTCTTGCAGCACAGTATATGGCAAAGGTTTCCTCCGAGGTTTTGAATGGATCACATTCAGACTCAAGATGCAAATAAATTGCAACGACCTCTTCAGGCCGTTCGGTCAACACTCACCCACCCAACAAATCGGCACTAATCAATACATTTATAGACTAGGCTGCCAAAAATCACAAAGAAAGAGTCATTTTTTTCCTAAAGTGACAAATCTTACACTATTATTTTGAAGGCGAAATCGCTCCACTTCCTGTATAATTCTGTCTATCTCTGCCGGACTTGACGGCGCTCAGCCTGTCGGTGGAGCAAATGGGCCAGATGACGCGTCCGTCGCCTGTGAGTTTCCACCCTGTTGCCTCGGGCGTCTCTCTCTCTCTCTCTCTCTCTCGCTCTCTCTCTCTCTCTCTCTCTCTCTCTCTCTCTCTCTCTCTCTCTCACACACACACACACACATACACACACATACAAACTGTTGTTGGGAAAGTAAGAGGGTGGAGAGGGGGCAGGGAGGGAGAGTGATTGACACACACAGATAGCAACACTGCTGCTGACTTGAGTTTATTGCCGCATGTTGTTCACCACATCCGCCCTGAGAGCAGAGATATGTTCACAGTCTTCACCTCGGAGATGAATTCTAACCATTCTCTAGAAACCAACAAAACATCTGTCTGAGGGAGTGAAAAAAATACATGTTGCTGTTATGTTATGAAACACCTGTTGAGGGTCCCTAACAAAGAAAATCTCTTTAATATTCCCGTAGGGACTTAGAGTGTGTCTGTAATACTCAGTAGTGAGTCTTGACCTTATAGTGACCTTATGTTTTGCTATTTTTTGTAGCTCCTATTTGTATCACTATAATATTCCTATACAGGGACTTACAGAACTTTAAAGGACTTATATTTATATTTTACTTACACTTCATATTATACTCAGATTTAAAATTTTACTCATATTTTGCTGTGCTATTTGCATAGCATCCTTCTAAAATCCTATAATTATTTTTCCTAAGGGATCATTAAAAAAAAAAAAAAAGCAAAAAACCTAATTAAATCTACAGCTTGTTCTTAAAGTCAAGGATACTTTTCACTCAAACTGAGCCTGGGATAATGCACATTCAGTCTGCTAATATAAACTGATCCTATATCCTTTCACCCTGTTCAGTGTAGTTGACACACAAACCCAGAAGCGGGCTAAGAGGCCAGCAGCTCAAGTCTTGGCTGCTATTAGTATCACTGGGTTATTATTACACACCTGGAGTGTCAAGTCACTCCGACAAACCCACAGCTACGCACATAAGGAAACGTCAGAAACTGGTTCCGCCATATCATGGTGAGATTGAGCAACACATGTTTTATAGCTGACGCAACTGTCTAGTTACCAGCGTCCACTTAGGGGAAAAAAAGAGAAATGAGTCTTATCTTTGGTTTGCCACTTTCATGTTTATGCTAGATGAAAGCCCCATCAACAGACAGTACATGCACATATAGAAATGAACCACATCGCCATTTCTTAGCTCGATATTTTAGGGAGGCAGCAGAGTCTCCCTGCCCTCCGTCTGCCTTGTTGAAGCTGAATGAATCACCCTGCTGTTTGTATAACACCTGCACAACTGTGCTGCTGTCAGATAGGAGCGGACTGAGCCTGTCCCTGCCTGTTGATGAACAGAAGAAGGCCAGGAGGAATGCAATGCTGACAGCCAATGAAAGAGGGGAGGTATAGAGAGAAGAATAACATCTCCTCTCTCTCGCTCGGTCCTGCAGCGGTTTACATGTATTTTAACTGTGTCAAGTAACCAGAAATTTGGGAATCAAGGCCAAATGTTGAGATTCACCCCTTGCTTGAGGACCATATTGCCCTGAAAGGACGGCACGCTACATGGCCACTTTATACAAGGGCCTCTCCTCTTCAAGGGCCTGTGAATGCCTCAGTTGTGCTGCCTGATCTCAGGAGCTGACAATGCTCGCTGTGTGAGGCAAACCCTGCTCACATAAAGATGCATTCATTGTTAGGAGTTCATCCATTCCCCTGAGGACTGCTGTAAATGTGCACTAAAACCCGAAACAAGCCAAACTAGAAAGCAGGCTGACCTTTAAATCAAAGGATCATGAACTGATGTCAATACATGAAGTTTATTGTTCCCTGCTTTGGCCACTTCCTGATGCACAAAAGACGTGTAAAGTTCATGCTTGACTAAATGTGATGTAAATGGGTCGCAAATTATCATGTCAACGTCATATTGGATCATACAGTGTAAGGAGGCTTTTGTTCTTACATGTTAAAACATGCAGCCAATTGGTTTAATAAGTTGGACAAATTCCTCAAAAGGCAAACTTTTTTTTTGTTTTTTTTTTGCTTTATTCATGTGTTGCTGTTGGATTAAACAGGTTGCATCTGAGAGAATGTGTTAGTGTGATGCATTTTGTTAATCAATATTCGCACACTTTCATGGTCTTTTTTCATGATGTTAGTGAAAAAGACCATTGAGTTGCACTTGATTATTAATTTTGAATGTGAGCTAGTGCTCCAACCAGTATGACAGTTTGCAGAGTGAAAACTCCAACTCTCACAGAGCATGCTTGAGTTTGATTTTCACAGCAGGACAGATTTATGCCTGGCTATTTGTGTTGTTTTTCCCTGTACTGTTCCTCAAGAACACATCTGCTCCTTATGCAACAGAGAAATGTGAGTTAGGTTGGGCAGTCGAGATAGAACTTTTTCAGACAACTTTCCAGCAGCATGAAAACAATTCTTAAGCAGTTATATTAGCATAAACATCAAGTAGTTCAATAAAACCCTGTAACATTTCTCCCTGTTTCACCTCACACAGCAGTCTTACTCCCATTCACATTGTGAAATAGCTATTGTTGAGTCTAAGCGTACTGAATTGAGCCAGTGGATTATGGTGTTATTGTGAGAGACAGAGTGGATCCTCTGGACAGATCATTGTTCACACGTTAGAGAGGAGCCGCCTCTTCACTGTACTGAGACAACAGGCCAGTCTGCCTCTGTCTGGCCGGCTGGCCGGCGAACCATTGGTCGAGGACCTGGACAACGCTAACTTTACAAATCAGCATGTGTATAGTGTGTGACACAAAAGAGGTGGATAAGGACAAAGGTGCGTACTTAAAGATTTATGGAGCTGTCAAAAGCAAAATATTTATTTGCTAATTTGAGGAAATAGTTACAGATATAACTAGGGATAGGACGACATATATCGAAATTCAACATAACGCAATACAAAAATGTGACAATACCTATCGTGGGGCAGAAAATGAATCATGATAGCTTTTAATCTGCTGTAGTAATCACAAAGGAGACAGCTTGACCATCACAATTTCACAAACTCTCCATCCAAATTATATTATTCGCACTTTGTAATGACATTTTTAAATTGTTGTTTACATTCTAGCAAACAAATGCCATTGCTAGAAAGATTTGTGTCTCAGAAATAAACATAATTCTGCATAGTCAGACTTGAACTGAACTTTTATTTATTACATCGTATCGTGGTTGTATGGAATCATGAATCCTATATTGCATATTGAATCGTATCATGGGATAAGCATGTCGTCCCAGCTCTACATACTAATAACCAATCTCAATGCAGTGTTATGCCCGGTGAGGATAACTGGTTCTAGCGGTCTGCAGCTGGGGTTATGCAGTGGTCAACTCTCCATAATGATGATATGATTATACCTGCACAATGAGGTCATTCCTCAAATCACAAGGCTTGGTTGTACTAGCCCATAAGGCCATAGGAGACAATGGATTGACAATTCCTAGAGTTTAAATAATATAGAAGGGGTTCAGTTGGGGGGAGGTGTAATGTAATGTGAGAAGATTTTACATCTGGGGTTTAAATGGCCTGAATTAAAAAGCAAATCCTCTCTAACCAACCGATGAGCATGAATGTTAAGAGTGACCCCTGGTGGTCATTTGCATAAATTACAGTTCTAACAGCACAATAATGAGGAGAGGGGGCAACGTTAAGAAGAGTATCATGTAGGGAAATTAAAAAAGTATATCTGAGTTTCATAAATGGTGGCTGGAGGTCGCACATCAGTAAAACGATATAAATTATCCTTGAGGGCCAGACATTAATATATAATTACCTACATAATTGCCTAATTTTTCCAAACATTTATTCCCTTCCTGTAGTTGGTGCGCTGCAGGGAGATTTCAGACGATGATAGGCCTGTTTTGCTCTGGCTCAATGAAATGCTAACAAAACTCATCCCTATAAGAGACACAGTGGGAGTGGGAGAAGTGGGAGGTTAGTGTCCTAATACCGACTTAAAACGAGTAAACAGGGGCGTGAAAAACGTCTCCATTACCGTTTAAGCCTTCCTACATAGCAGACATCCTCTGGCGTCGGCTGTGGATGGAGGTTTACGGCACTCCATGACTCACTGCACATGTGGATTTTGGAACCGCTGCTTTCCTTTCACAGGTGCACTCAGAGGTAATAAGACCTTTGGATCAATCCACAGCATGTGCCCATCCAAACAACCTGTAATTTCCCGGGCGATAGGGGCTGTAGACATGAAAGTCTAATTGCTGACATGAGTCATATAATAATACGTGAATTTATTTCGCCCTCGCTCATCACTTTTTGCATGTGAGTGTGAGAGAGAGAGATAGAGAGACTCAGAGGGTGGCTGAGTACTTTGCAATAACAAATAGATTGCTCTGTCTTCTTTAAGTATTATGTTCCACACATCCTAGTCTAATGTGGCTGGACCTTTTTCCTCACTTTCTCTCATTTTAGCCCTGTGTCAGAAAATAAATACTTGGGAGGGGAGAAGTTATGGATGACTAAACAGTAAATTGTCACTGTACTATATGCAAAGTACCTTAAGATGTATGGTAAAGCAGTACCATAGTACAGACGATAGCACAGACAGCCACAGCCACCCAGCATTATGGGTCTTTCGCAGCCTATACCGCAGAATGGCAAAGCCTTGCACACACACCTAGATACACACACACATACACACAAATACCCTGGTCCACTGTGTGACTTCACTGATCAGTCTTAGGCAGAGAGTGTGAAATGCAGACAGCTCCTGACTAAGTAGGACTGCTGGGAGCCTGTCTGGGACAAGTGGGTCTGCCCTGGGCGAGGCTCAGAGCGTTCTGCACTGAATACATTACTGTGCCGGGTTCGGTCACTCCCTCAAGCAGCAACACTGCCCGAGTATAGGTAAACTATGGGATGATTGGGTAGACGAAAGGCAGACAGAGCGATTGTTCATTTGTAATTAATTATGCATGAGTCTGACTAGTATGGAATCACAAAATAAAACCCCTGCTTTTTCTGTTTCTGTTCATAGATTAATGCATGCTGCCGTGTCTGCAGTCATCAAAGCTTGATGATTTCAAGGCCAGGGTGATGTTGTAATGGCCTCCTGCCGGGCCAGTTCCCAGCTACTTTATCTGAGGAGCCCGAGGAGCCTCAAAAACTTCTGTCTGAAAAGTACCACTTCCCTGTCTGCATGTAACAGCTGCAAAACAACTGCAGCCATGCTGTGTGTGCATGTATGTGTGTGTGCATGTTTGCATGTAAGCGTGCCTGCTTGTCTCGTGTCATTTTATCTAAATAAAAATGAGGAGTATAGAGGAAAAAAATCCTACCAAGCAACCAGATTGGCAGATCTTACTTTGGCTTACAAGGCTCTGTGGATTGCAGCTGCCTCTGTTTGGATTCCCACATACTAGTCTGTTTGAAGCGGCTCGCTGACTCTGTCTGGTTCAGCATCCAAAACACATCAAACTGTGTGACTGCCCTTCTCTCTCTCACCTAGACTTAATGACACATTAACATCATATGACCTTCCTTCAAGTCAGCAACAAAACTGTGCACTCAAGTTGGCCGCAAAATATGGATTCCTTTGACATCAATATCTCATGCAATGAATTTACTAATCCTCATACTATGTTATCATCCGGTAACGTTTGCATCCAGTAATAATCACCAGCCAGTCTTACTGCTGTAGTGCCCCCTGCTAACCTCCTTTACAACAAGCTGATTTGGCAAACATTCTCTAATATAGAAAGCTGCTGACGTGCTAGTTTGTGCCTCCAGAGCAACACAGCCGGAGCAGATCACTGTATCCAGAGCCGTCCCCGGAGCCCACGCGAGTAATTTCCATGTCAGAGAGCCCAGGCAAAGCAGCTATTTGCCGGGCGCACCTGCCTCACAGCGCAGGCGGCACTAGTAATTGCGCTGATATTAATCGGCTAAATTACTATCACGCCTGCTTTAAGCGGTGCACTGTCACCATCGCTCTCACCCCGTGCCATGTGCAGATTAATTAGGCTTGTTGAGTCATAGCACATGAGCCATTCATGCTCGCAGTGTCACTTAAAGGGTACTGTATGTGTACTGCACTGCATTAATTAATTTAGATGCCAAGGGGAGTGATTCAGATATGAGAAGATTGAAATATCTACTCAAATCCCCTAAGGAACATGGAGTATCTGAAATATTTATTCATGTTCCCCCACAAAGATGTCAGTGCCTGAGGTCGCACAGTGAAGGAGCCAAGCTCTTTTATTCTCTTGTGTTTTTAAAGGCCCATGTGAAACAGCATTTGGCTATATATTGTAGGAGTGATCTGATGGTGTTGCTAATATCGTTTGAGCTTGGATGAGTCACACATGAATCACTGGTATGATTCACACATAAAAACACAAGCACAAACACACTTACAGTACACCGTCCAATCCCTCCCCACCCCGAGGGGTCCAACATGTACCGGTCCCCATCACTAGACTTTAAGATCCAGTCGTTACAGTTCATGCAAGGAACTGACACATTTTATTGGTCGAAGCGAAACCAAATCTCGCAACATTCAGCCCACAAACTGGATAGGAGGCTAAAACGTTAAATGACACATCAGTGTTGTATTTAACTGGAAGTCAACTGTGACAAAATATCCTGACGTTCACTTTTTCTCCATTGTTACCCAAAGTATGAGCACATAACTCCTTCTCGTTTGCGTGACAAAAGTCAGCGAAACACTGCTGGCACCGCAAATCCTGATACCGGAACGATCCAGCTCATACATTCACTTCCCCCTCAAACGTCCAAAACTAAAGCGTCCCCCCTTCTTCTCACGCGTAGCCCTGGTGCTGATTCAGGTGTTTCGACATTACTGAGACAGCACCACTTCCTCCGGCTACGCGCACACTCAGCTGCGCTCAGCTGATTCACCACATGCACAAGCCCAGAGAAGCCCTTGAGTCATGTCAACACGGCCTGCGAACACACTTTGTCCCGAACAGTCTCGAAGAAAAGCCACGCACCACCCGCAGCGACCAAACCAAACCAGTGGACTGCACACAAACACATATCACAATGAAGCTCTGTCACTATTTACATCTGATCTGTCTGTCTTGTTAATACTAGAGAATGAAAGAAAAAATCTGGAACTATGGGGACACAGATGGCCATGATAAACAAACTCCTAAAACCTTAATTCAGAAGACAGAGAGTAATGTCTTAGCCAGCTCCCCTCCTGCCTGCCTCTCGGTCTGTAATTACAGTGGGAGGCATTGAGAGTTGCTTATCCGGGTTTAGCAGATGATCTCAAGTAAACACTGCTGTGCCTGTTGTCTAGGGACACGGGAACTACCACTGGACAAGAAGAGACCGTCTCTTGCACAAGGGTGCAAGCTATCTTTAGGAAAAAATGAAGTCAAACAGGACAGGAGTAGAAATATGAGCCACTGGCAAAGCTGTGTGTTGTTCAGCGTTTCCATCGTGTGTGTGTGTGTGTGTGTGTGTGTGTGTGTGTGTGCCCTGCTGGAGATTAGACCTGCTCAGTAATGACATTAGGAGGGCTCCATGTTCTCGTTCTCTGAGTGTGTGTATAGGAGAGAGGTTTAAGTTGTGCCTAATGAGAGAACCTCGTCAGCCGCAAGAAGCTCTCTCTATTTCTGTCCAACTGTTTAGTATCATCTCTGGGGGAAGCCATGTGGCATGCGCACGTACACACATGCAACCAACATACGCGCACACACACACACACCCTCTCTCGCTCTCTCTCTCTCTCCCTCCTGGTGAAGGATCAGGACACTCCATCATTGCATTCACTGATTAAACTGCTGCCTCGTCGCCTCTGCACACTGACATTCAATAGTAGCTGATGTATGTGGGGCTTTGAACCACAATAACAAAAAATCAACAGGTTACCTTGTGTTCTTCCACAAGACATATACAGATGCATTCATACCTAACTAATGGTCACGCTGGTTCAAAAATAAGGTACTTTGGCAAGTACAGTATGTTCAGCGGCATATCGGAGCAATGTCTATAAGCAACCATTGTTTGTTTGAAACAAACAAGCCACCTTATTGCAACACAACACACATTATAAAGCCTATACAGTCCTGTCTGTACTACATGCAGTAGCTGGGTCCCTCATCAGACTACATTACCTGGAGCTTGCTGGATGGCCTTCACTCCTGGACACAAGAACGTCTGGAAGCTGGACACGCAGAGTTCACTCACTGTCCCCATAGCTCCAGAGGAATGTTGTACCTATGTATGGATGTATGGATGTATGTATGTGTGTGTGTGTGTTGGCGTATAAGCCTTTGTGAATGTCTAAATTGCTTTCTCCTAATGATTCAGATGAGAGAGGAAAAGAGAAGTGGTGGAGGCCAGCCTCCCTGCTGAGAGTCGCTCTCCACTCCTATTGTACTACAAGTCTCAGCCAGCCATGCTGCCCATGGAAGGACTCCTCCTCAGGTCCCGCTCTGTGTCAGTCTGCTTCAAGTAATCCCCGATCTGATGAATCCTCCACTTGCTCTCTCTCTCCAGTTGTCTAGTTCTCTCTCGCTCTTCCTCTCTCTCGTTTCAAATCTTCAACTTTCCAGCACATTGAAATCACTTCTGCTTTCTCCCTCTTCCCCCTTTTGTGCCTTCTCTGCCTGTGTCTCAGTCTCCCTCTCCCCTCCTCTGCTCTCTCTCTCTCTCTCTCTCTCTCTCTTGCTCTCTCTCCCTCTTGCGCTCTCTTGCTACTTTACATCATAACTCTACAAGATGTTGTTAGACCTAACAGATTGCACACACACAGACACCAAATCCAGGCTGTATTTAAGAGCATATATTAACACACCTTCTGGACAAATTTGTGCTCTCTCTCTCTCTCTCTCTCTCTCTCTCTCTCTCTCTCTCTCTCTCTCTCTCTCTCTCTCTCTCTCTCTCTCTCTCTCTCTCTCCTTCCCTAACACTATTCACACCCCTCTCTATCTCCCACTCTCTCTCTCCCACTCTCTATCTCTCTCTCTCTCTCTCTCCCTCTCTCACCCGCTCTCTCTCTCTCTCTCTCTCTCTCTCTCTCCCTCTCCCTCTCTCACCCGCTCTCTCTCTCTTGCATCATTCAAATGCAATCACAAACAGAATGAATTCTACTGCAAGTATCCGTGATAAAATTTACATCACAAGGTAAATAAAAAGAAAAGAAAAACAAATACATAAACAAAGACTAAGAAATCCAAAGCCCTACTGTGCATGGGGACATGGTGGGCAGCTAACAGCAACACATCACTCTATCTTTAAGCAGAGAAGTATAATTTTTGAGTTCCAGCCACCCTCTGTTGCTTTTAGCTTTTAGTCACTCATCATTTTGGCTTCAAAAGCCTTGTGTATAAAATCAAGATTTCATTGTTGCTTGGCAACGGGTTAGGAGAAATGATTTGTTCCTGGGCAAGTCACTGTGAAGCATTTGTTTTGATTAGGGTTCTCTCCCCTATTAAAGTTATTCACCATAACACAATCACATTTTGCTATTCTTGGAGCCGCGTAACACACATGGGGCTCTTCTTCACAAAGCACATACAAACAAACAAACACACACGCACACACACACACACACACACACACACACACATACACATGCACACACAAACATACACAAAATAAATTAGGATGGTGATACCACAGACGGGCTCATCATCAACAATCCTTGATTTCACTTTGGATTTTCACTTCCCCCTGTGGAGGAAAGTGGAAATGTTCACCACCACTGTGGCACAGGAGCTATTCAGCTTGTCACCATGAGTCCGCCTGCCTGTCAATCACACGGAAAGTGTCTCTCACTCCTTAACAGTGGCCTTTCTCATTCAGTGTCAATCATTCATTAGGCTTTTGGACTCTTCCCTCTCTGTCAATCAGGCCATGCATCCAAACGTCAAGGGCAGCATGACAGCGACTGAGCACAGTGGTGATTATTGAATGGCATAGGCTGGAGCTGGCACACACTTGTAGAGCTGGCATGGGGATGACATCACCTCTAATCTAGGCACCACTGCCCAGTCCAGTGCCAGGAGAGGAGGGCCAGAGGAGGGCCAGAGGAGGGCCAGAGGAGGGCCAGAGGAGGGCCAGAGGAAGGCCAGAGGAGGGCCAGAGGAGGGCCAGAGGAGGGCCAGAGGCGGACCCCGGCACGCAGCACACAGTCAGGCCTGGCCAGTTTAAAATGCTGCAGCTGCACGTCATCTAGAGGAGCGATCCTGTCACAGCAGGGACAGTGCCACAGCACACAGTGAAGTCAGCATAAAATGCTGCTCCTCTCCTCTCTTTTTTTAATATGCATATCCTAACCCCCCACCCTCCCCCCGTTGGGCTTGACGTTGCCTCTCTGAATGAGAATGCGTTGTCAGCAAGTAGCTGAGCACCTGCAGGGGAGCATGAGCCTGTAAACAGGTGGGTGGAAGACAGGGCTGAAAGAGGGGAGTGAACTGTGAAGATGTGAGTGTGTGAGAGAGGGAGAAAGAGAGAGAGAGTGAGAGAGGGTGAGTGGGTGTGTAGTGTGCACTCGTCAGCCTGGTGCCTAGTCTCACCTGCATGCAAGGTCGAAAGAAACATCAGTTCATGGCTGTTAATGGAACAATATTAATCTATTACACAGAGCTGTCAAGTGCCCATGCCAGAGTCCACACAGTACACTGGAAGCACCCTAATGACACCCATAAAGGCAAATTAGCCTGAGCAATAATAGTAAAATTCAATTCATTATGTTTGATATTGCCTCATAAGGGCTTAGTGGTTATTTTTAGGAAAGTGCAACACACCATTAGAGACTGACAGCACCAGTTCAGTCACCGTCAGTTGTATCTCAGGACTCAGAGTGATCAATTATTGGGCAGTTATTTTAAAAAGTAGGACCAGCTTTTGGTCCTCAATATACTTAGAGTGGCACTGATTGTAACCAAACACAAAATTCAAAATGAATTGAAGGGAGCAGAGCATGGAGATCATTGTATGGACTAAGTTATGCAAACACTTCAGGTTCACTTGCAAGGGAGGACAGTCCACAACTCCTCCACACACTTATAACCAGTAAAGCATACACAGGAAATGCCCCACTGTTAATTAAGTGTTGATTTTTCAGTGACTTCATTATTTGGAGTTGACAGGTGTTGATTGGAGTGTTGTTTGTGCACTCACAGAGCTGATACGGCTCTGGGGCGGCTGTTCAAAACTATCAAAAGTGTTAAATTAACTCTGATGGGTGTGGACTTATATAAACACTGGCATGGTGTTAAATTTGAATGTGTCTAAACATCTTTCACACACATACAGTATATTCAACTCACAATTAGCTGGGCATAGGTCAAAAAGTGGAAGGCCAGGGGAAGGTCAGCAGTCTGCCACTAGAGGGAAAACATGTGACATCCTCCTTTCTCCACACTAGAATGGTGTCAATTCATGTCAACCCCATTCATATTTACAATATCTTACGACATTAATATGACATTAATACAGTAGAAAAGAATTGGATATGTAACTTGTAGTGAAACAGAAACATGGCATTGTGTTTGTGGCAGGGTGTCCTAGTGACTAGAGGACCTGGGTTCAAGCATCCTCCCTGCTGAAGTGTCCTTGAGCAAGACTCTGAATCTCCACCAGGTCCAGGGACGCTGTTCTGTAGCTGAACCTGACCTCTGACCTCCAGGTGCAGGGTGGCAAGGGAAAAGAGAATTTCCCTATGGGAATCAATAAAGTCTCACATTACCGCCTGCATTTTCTAATTTATAAGGCATAATACATGAGACTATTAGGTGTAGCCATAATTAAAGTAATTAAATGTGCACCTGGTCTCCTGACAACACCTTCATTCAGCAGCACTCATGGGTGCTGAGATGTGGTTTCCTCTGTGTAGTATTGTATATCTAGGCCTGGCCTTGAACTGCAACCCAACTGAATGCTTTGCTTGAGCAGTTATACATACATGCCACCAGGTGGACATAGCACGCAACAGCACTTGTACACTTCTTTCTCTAATGTAACCAGTTAGGAGGCCGTAAGGCCTCGGCCACACACTGACTGGAGCTTACCATAAAGCACACTTAGCATTAATCCAGTTATGAAATTTAAGCCCAACAACTGACTGGGAAACCCATTAACAAATTATGACGAGCTGACTGCATGAAAGCCTTCAACAGCTGACAGACTGTTAAAGAACCCAGTAGGAAAACAACAGTAGTTCAATGCAGATATTCTAAGGAAAATCAGTCAAATGTTTGTTCAAAGAGTTTTCCCAGCTGGATATAAAACCAACAGAGAGCTTGGTTCTGTGTTGGCGAAACTCCCACATAGCAGCCTAATGTTAGCATCACCTCTAGTGACTAACTGGCTGGGTAGGAGCAGTACAAGCACCTCTGCTAAACTGGGCTAAGCTAAGCTGCTACAACTCAAGTGAATATGCTCACCACAAAGAATATACCTTAATAAGCTGAACAGTTAATGTGCAAAGCATTAAGGACATCTTCCTGATATTGAGTTGCAGCCCCTGTTGTACAATCCACATCTCAATTGTCTCAAATCTTAAAAATCCTTCTCTAACTCGTCTTCTCTTTATCTACATCTTCTTCTTTGTGATTCAAGTCAAGTCAAGTCAAAATGTATTTGTATAACACATTTAAAACAACCACAGTTGACCAAAGTGCTGAACAGGCTTAAAATACCAAAATAAACGAATATAAAAGTAAATAACACATAAGAATATAATAGAAGATGAGGTCAAGGTGTCAAGCTCAACTCGAATTAAAAGCCAACGAGAAGAGGTGGGTCTTAAGCAGCGACTTAAAGGTTTCTAGGGTCTGAGCAGTTCTTATATGAATAGGTAAGCTGTTCCAGAGATTAGGGGCGGCCACCGCAAAGGCTCGGTCGCCTCTGTTTTTGTGCCTAGATCTCGGAACATCCAAGAGCATCTGGTTGGTCGACCTCAGTGCTCTAACTGGAGTATGATGATGCAAAAGTTCTGCTAGATAAGGTGGCGCCAGCCCATTTAAAACCTTAAAAACAAGCAATAAAATCTTAAAATCAATCCTGAAACGGACAGGAAGCCAGTGGAGGGAGGCCAATACTGGTGTTATGTGATCACGCTTTCTTTTTCCAGTTAGAAGACGAGCGGCTGCATTTTGTACTAACTGCAGACGACGAAGAGATGACTGATCTACACCCACATACAAAGAATTACAATAGTCTATCCGAAAGGTAATAAAAGCATGAATAACTCTCGAAATCCTTGGGAAAGAGATAGGCCTTTACCTTGGCTAAAAGTCTTAACTGAAAAAAGCTAGTTTTGACAACTGAACTAATCTGTTTTCAAATTTGAAGGAGCTGTCAAAAATCACACCACTGATTGGTATAGATTTAACAAGGGAAATCAATAAGGAATAATGGCTTTTACCTGGATTCAAGAGTAAGTGTCCCTAATATTTTGTATATTCAGGGCAGGTCTGTTTGTTTGGTTTTTTCTAGACAGGTTGTGTAAAGATAGTGGTGTTTAAAAGGGGGAAGTAAGAAGAACAACTGCAGCGCTGCTGTGATTTGCATCTTCTCTGAAGTGACATATTTCAACATCTTGTCTTTTGTGTTTTTCAGTTTTAGATCTCTCACGCTGTCTATCAGAAACATGACATTTCTGTATAAGTCTGCAGAGATTTTGCTGTGGCAGTGTTGACATTTTTTTCTCCGAGGGTGCTTTGAACGTGAGAGGAGCAGAGCGCTGGGTTAAACCTGTTTTGTCAGATGTGTTCAGATTCAGAATAACCACACACAGCAAGAAAACAACATAACACAGGCCAGAAACAACTATACTCCTCCCATGTCAATCTCTCAGCCGAGGAGGAGGGGTCATCTTTCAAACTGACAGGAGAGAGGAGAGCTATAACCACGGCAACCACACGTACCTGCCACTAGTGCACCACGCCTTTGAACCGCCACACTGTTTCCTCTGTGTGCGTGCATTTCATTATGCAAAGCCAAGTGAGACTGAACTGCACTGACAGACATGCAGGAACATGGCAGAAATGCACAGGAACAAAAAAAAAAAAAAAAAGCTACAACAAAGATACAGTGACATCCTGCAGCTCAACGCCTTTGAAGTGAGTCTTGAAACAGCCACGCCCAGCGAGTCCCAAGATAGCCGGTTTAGGGCACCGGCACCTAGCAACACCTCGAGCACAGGAGGCTTTTGATGGGGAAGGCTAGTCTACATCAATAAAAGAAAATGACATGATTTAATATCAATACAAAATAATATGAATGGGAGGTCTCACACTCTCTCTATGTCGGAGTCAAGTCTTGACGTGGACGGATTATTTCCATCCTGTCTCCTCCTCAGACTCTATTATGCTGAACAGTCGCAGCGCTCGGAGAGAGACGGGATGATATGACATATACTTACTCATTCAAATCCACAAGCCGCTGATTTGACTGAGGAGGTGTCAGGGACAGAGAAAGTGTTATTTGAATGTGCTGAGAGCATCAGCATGTCCCTTCTCTTACGCCTCACGCACTAGCAGATCATTACATAACCTTAAACTGCATCTCGAGCTGAAGTACAACTGTGAAGCTATACTGACAAGGGAAGACGGCTGCAAACATGCAAACATGATTATCCTGTGAGGGGAAGCATGCTGCATGGGCTCGCCACATTGCCACAAGTCACTATTGGACCCAGTGCATTGTGCCATTAGATTGGTTAGGCAAACATTAGAAAAAACTACTCAATGTACAGCTATTGATAGCCGAGATAGTATGGAAATGTGTGACGGAGTGCAAATTTGCAACCAAATCTTGAGAGTACACCTATATTTAGGCTAGTGTAAAACTTTTTTTGTTCACCCATCATCTTGTGCCTCATGTAGGTGACTCATCTGAAGGCAGTGGAGTGAAGGACCAGGCCCTCCGCTCCACTTCGACAGAGCAGCATGATGAAATCTTGCAATGAGGCCATTGCTGCCGGTTCTATTTTGAGATGCATTAAGCTCACAGAAAACTAAACTGCTAAATAATTGAGATGAAGCCTCCAATCGTATAACCGTGAGCTGCCGGTTAATCATGGCCTGACATCATCTTGGGGGGGGGGTTGGGGGGGGGGGGGTCACCATGTACATGATGTCAGGTCATTGAATTTCCTGTAAAAGACGGTTAGTGTTCATTTCAATAATAGGGGGCTGTTTGACAGGTGGGTATTACGGTGCCTGCGTCATCTAAAAAAAAAAACAACCTATAAGTCAGATTCTCTTCCAGGAGTTTATATCCCTGAACAAAACTCAATTCTTTATAGCATTAATTCTACTGTGCAGGATTTTGACAGTTTCCACCATGCTGCCATAGCTCCAGTATGATGCTCAATAATTAATCACACAGATCTTTTTATAAACCCCTCAGACACTACCTGTTTTTCAGACGGCTTGTGAAAACAAAACAGGGTTAACTTCCTTTCTCAAGCATGAATTTAAATACCATCTTAAGGCTATGAGTGACTTAGGGAAAAAAAAAAAAAACACATTGTCGTGCTGATAAAGTCCCTTTAATGGTCCCACCAAGCATGTTTGGCAGCAGCATGAACACAGTATATGTTGATTATGAGTACTGTAAATGCTGTAGAGTATGGCACTAACACTGGGGACACCCATGCTAAAAAATAAATAAATAAATAAACAGCATGCACTCATGGTACTGTAAGGGGTTTGGATCAAAGCGTCCACTACATGTCATACGGTCTATGTAACAGCAGAATGAAGACCCACCGTAATTCTCCCCCTCCATCCTGGTGCTGATGCTGCTGCAGGCTTCACTGTCCGGGGATTTCTCTCGCCGAGCGCCCGCAGCAACCCGGATACCTGCTTCCTCTTCTTCTTCCTCTCCTTCTTCTTCTTCTTCTTCTTCTTCTTCTTCTTCTTCCCCCTCCCAGCTTTCGACTTGACGGCAGTCTGTCCGAATATGTAGGACCAATGCGGAACTGCTACTTTCCAGCTGTTGCTGTTTTGTTTTTCCCCTAGTTGACGGTAAGTGTGTGTGTGTGTGTGTGTGTGTGTTACCAATGCTGGCTGGTTGCTGATATGCATCGAGAGAAACAGGTCCACATGCCACACCGGCCCCTCCCATCCCAGATGTGATGTCACTCTGGAACTTATTTTTTCATCCAGCAACTCCTCTGGATGCTTCTATCTTTTCTCCGTTAAGTGAAGTACAAACAAGTAGTAACCCTCCAATAATGTTCAGAAGTATACTATGCAAATATCACAGCAAAACATAGGAGGAATATAGGAATGATATAAGAATATTTTAGTGACGTCAAAGGAGATTAAACAAAAATACCATAAATTCACCATAAACCCAGTTGAGTATCAAAGACAAGCGATAAGTCCCAATAGGAATATTAAAGGAGGGTTCCACTGATTTTTAGTTAGGGGTAAATAAAATGGTGGGTAAACTATGATCTCCAGTCGGCAAGCAAGCACCAATATAAAAAAAATTCTACTCTATTCTAATTCTATTTTCAGAAAAGCATAACTTACATTTTAAAGTTAACTTAAAATACTACCTCCATGTAATTTACATCATCTTGACAATGCTCAATGTCTACTATAAATTTACCTCTTCTGTATTTATGGACGGTTTGCTTACCTTTCACTACATCCCTGGATGAAACAATCAACAGCTGTGATGAAGCTGTTCATTCTCATATTTGAGGTTGCATTACTGTCCTGTTAGCAGGCTATACTGTGCTGTCTGTCATGTTAGGATACAATGACCAAGTGAGGTTCAAGTCCCCTCATGTCACAAATCTGTCTCCTTCAGCAAGACACTGATCCCTTACCACTGGCAGTGACCACAATTTTCCTATGGGGGATCAATAACATATCATATTGTTATTAATACCACCTATCGGCAATGTAGATTAGCAATGACTGAAATATGTTCATTGCTATGCTTTCTGAATTCATAAAGTAAATACACAGTGCTAAACAAAAGGTGACGAGAGGACAAAAAGACGACACAACCCGTTCACAAAAGTCACAACTTTATTGCACCTGTATAGTTTACTATAATGTGGTAAGAGTCACTTTCATTATGAAAGGTCTCTCCCCTGGTCAGAAAAGGCGGTGCAAAATATAGAACCATCAATGCAAACATGTGGATGATCCATTCACACTGGTAAATGTTCTTCTGTGTCGGTTTCGTTGAGAGTCGTGTCCTAAGTCAGTTTCACAGCCCACGAACACATCCTAGGGGATTCAGACTTGTCGAACCCTTCTTGTACTGTACACACTACAGTGACATAGGGAAGGTCTCGCATGGAAACAGACAACTCTCTTATACACAAATGAACAAACACATTTGCAGATAAATTCTCAAGTGAACATCCACCAACTGATCTGAGTATTAGTAGCACATTAAAGTGATTTTTTCTTTAAATTATATATTTATAACATTAAATCCTATACTTTTTTTTATTTTTAATAGCCAATTCAAGGCAACATTTCTAGAATGAAAGTAAATGCATGGGCAAATCTTTACAGCAATGGAAGAGAACACAGGAAGCACAAGGTGGACTGTACAATCTTCTACACTGGCGAAGCATCTTGTATAATGACATTAATATCTCTATGTATCTGTGCCCAGATTGGTGGAAGATGATCCCACATGGTTTCCACACCTGAAATACTTGTATAAAACAGTTTCTACAGGATAGAAATGTATATGGCGTGAAAAGGGAGATTAGGGGTGCGGGGTACGATCGGAGATGAGGATGGGATACAGGACGACTGGGTTCCTGAGGCACAGCCCAGTTCCTTGGTGACCAGCATGACTGTCAGAAAATTGCATAGAGATATAAGATGGGGGGAAAGAAATTATTAGCATGTGGCAGCCCCATTCTAACACAGTGCCTTAAGTATAAAATTTAACCCTTTTATTTCAGTACAAGTTAAGAACAGTTTGTGGCGAAGTTTGTTACAGAAAACAGAAGAGTCAAATTCCCAGATCGAGAGCTTTTTGAACACAGGACTGATGAGATGAGCTTCGTAGTTAAATAGCTGCACTGGAGAGAAGAACTACTCCGGTCCACAGTTACTCATCGATTTTACAACATTCACATCTCCAACACGCCCGCCCTCGTCTCTGCAAACACACAGTGCACTCTGAGCTGTCAGAGGAGAATAATTAGCAGGTAAACAAATGAGTAAGGGGAACGGATGAAACAAATATTGAGTCCAATGTGTTTTTCATGAATTTAAACACTTCCACAAACAGGAGTTGAAACGTTCATATAATTGTTGGAACAGTTTTTTTTTACGCTTTAAAATGTATCAACTGTAAATCCAAAACCAGTATAACTACAATGTATCTTCCTCAGTCATATACGTATATTCAAAAACTTTAAAGGAACAAAAATTGTTACTAAACCAAGATACCAGAACTTTGTTCCTAGTAAATTTTAGAACCAATTTGGAGACATGCATATTTTTGGATTGGTGGGTAATTTTAAAATCTTAAATTTTGCAGGCCAAATTTGATCCTTAAAAACAAACCACATGGCACAGACTGCAGCAAAATAAAATGACAGAAGGTAAAGGCATAAAATCAGAAAATTAATAAGAAATCTAAAATAAAATAATTGAGTTTTACTGAATTATTTGGGGTCCTTGCAATTTGGTTTACAGTAATTTCAGGAAAAGGGTTAAAAAAAAAAAAAAAAGAAGTCACTTTTCTCAGAGTCCAACTTACTGAGCCCTTATGTCTGCAAAAGCAGCATAATACACTCTGAGATTGTGTACAGTTTTCAACACACTATGCCAAGACAGCAGAAGTGTTAGACGTTATGCAATTATACTTCCTCATTCTTAGCTCATCCTTTCACAAATATGGTAAAGAGTGCACCTTATTTCATACAAGCTCAAGATTTTCACCAAGGCTCAAAAGATGCAAATATAGGAATAAATGTGTCATGGTGGTGTCATGGTTCTGCAAAAGATTACATGCATAGAGCAGCTTGAGCCACTTACTGTGATGCATTTGGATTAAAATGCGAGTGGTTCATTCCCCCAGGACACTGAAGCCTGAAGACAACATTTCATGTTGGTTAACTTAAACTCGAAATTGATAGAGGAGAGTATGCATCAGTCAAACGCTCAATGCAATACAATCTGTTTCTCTGTTTTTGGCCTGTCTCTCATTCTGTAATTCGGGTCTGAACTGAACAAGAGAAAAAACAAAACAAAAAAAACAAAGTACAGAAGTTGGGTACATTTGTTGTCTCATTTTCCAGCCAGCACAGCCTCAACAGCAATCTGGGCTCTCAGCGACGGATTCCAAAAGCCCTCTTCCCCCCAGGCGTTACAGACCACTTGTTCCGCCTGTCCTGGATCTTCTGGAAGATGCTGCTGCTGCTTCTCCACTTCTCTCTTTTATAGTTTTTCATTTTCTTCACCTGTTAATGCATTAAGGAAAGGCGTGAGAAGTCAGTGAGTAGGAACTGAGATAATTGTATGCTACGCCTTACTCTGTGGAGCTAAACCTGTCCTTTCATATTTCCAAAGTGATTGGATTTAGCAATTTTCTATTTTTTTTGTTCAATGCCTGGCACTGAACAATATAAAGCGACCATATTAAGAAATGGTTTGTCTGTTGTGTCAGTCTTCTCTCACCTTTCCACTGTCAAAGTCTTCATCCCACTCGTCGATCACGGTGTCATGCTTGGCATGGCGGGCATCCTCGATGGCATCTCTACTAATAGCAGAGGCCTCTCCATCCCAACTGAGGACTGCAAGACAAAAAACACACCTATAAATACATATAAAGATAGGTGGGGGCTACTTATCTCTTACCTACCGATGACTGCTACCAACTATCCTGGTCCTGCAACTACCAACTGAAAACACAACCTCACATAAGCTGAACTTTGGACAACATTCAGTGTCTCACCACTAGCTCCATAGGCCTTGTCTGTGGCGTTCTTGAGGAGCTCCTCTACCACACCACTGCTCTTTTTCCCGTCCCAAGCTACAGGAGCGGTGCGGGGCGGGGCGTCTCCAGACCCGTTCTCTTCAGCCGCTGGCGCCTGGCAGCGCTTGTAGCCGTCCTTCAGCTGGCTGTCCCACACTACAACTGTGGCTGGATTTGGAGAGACAGACAGTGGCAGTAAAATAAGCACCAAAAGATAAAACAGCAATTAAATGTGGCATTCTTGAAAAGTCAGGACTCCTACGGAAATGAATGACCACTCAAATGAAAAGATGAGAGTTTGTGGTGGGAGTGTGGGAGGGTGATTTTTGGCAAATGGCTTTGATAAATATGGGAGTAGATTGCAGGGTCTGTGTTGGCATGGCAACAAGACAGCACCTTGCTCACTGTAGTTTGTGTATAGCATGTACGTGTGTGTGTGTGTTTGTTTACACATGTATACATGCATGTCCATGCCCACATACCTGTAGTGTGTTTGCTCATTTTGTCGTTCTCGGTGGTGTCGTTTTTGGGAGGGGGCTCCGCTGCTACAGGCTTGTCGTTCTGGCCGTCGGGGCATCGCCTGCTCTCCTCCCACAGTCTCACCTCTTCTTTTAGCCTCTTCTTCTTCTTCTTTAATTTCTTTTTCAACATTATCAAATCTCCAGTGTCATTCTGAATGACTGCGGCCTTCATCCCGGAACTGTTATGGGAGAAAGGTAAGTGCTGCTTCGTTAATGAGAGCAGGTTGTTGGGTAACTGCTATGGCGCTTTCACACTAATCTGCATATTGCAAACTGCAAGCAACCTTTTTGTTTTGTTTACACACGAAAGGTAATAGGGAGAGGAGTTTTTAAGTTGAGAAAAGTTGCATTTTTTTAGAAAAGCATAAGCATGGTGTTGAGTGTTGAGAGCTGATGAATAACAAAGAAGAGACAAAATCTCTCGTATGAAGGCAGCTGACAGTTTGTGACAATAGTAACAGAATGAAAATGGAGAATGTACTGGCACAAAAGTTCACACTTGTTATTACTTTCATAGTCAGTATGGAGCTCATTGGCTGTGGGAGTTTCTGGTAAGTGTCCGGCAGTTGGACATAAGCACAGTTTGCAGATAGTGCCAGCTGGTTGTTATAGAAACAAAGTACGTGCCCCGTTCTTTCAAATTATGAGCACAAAAAGCAGTTGCGGCAGCACTTTTTCAACAAAAATGCAGAATAGTGTATGTGAACCCTTAGAGGGGAAAAAAATCAATTCAAATAACAGAAATTCAAGGTATAATAACCTCCCCTTCAACCCACCTTTTTGATGCAGAGGATGCTGAAGCTGCATCCTGCAGAGCCTCCACCAGTTGCATCTTTTTCCTCTTCTTCTTCTTCTTCAACAACAACACAGAGTCCGTACCCTGTTCCTTCTGATTCGTCTCAGGCTCGCATCGTATCGGCTCTGCCTGGGGCTTCTGTGGCAGCGCAGGCCGAGGTGTGGCTGCTGGCTGGGGCTTTTGTTTAGACTGCTCCGAAACTGCATTTGAAGGAGGTGTTAGACTCCAGAGCCCACCCTGACACCAGTCCTCCTCCTGGGTCAGAGCCTCCAGATGAGACGGGACGCACTCCCTCTCCGTTTTCTCTCCGTCCTCATCCTCTCTCTTTCTCTTCTTTTTCTTCTTCTTCTTTCGCTTCTTCTCGCTAGCCGTTTCCACGGGGTTTGGCTGTGGTTTCGATGTAGCCGGGGGGGACACGACTGGCTCCGGGTCACCTTCCACCTCAGAATGACGCCGCTTCTTTTTCTTCTTCTTCTTTTGGTTGACTATTTGTACTGGAGGGCCGTTGAGGCCCGGCTCTTGGAGACTGGAGCTGGGGTTGTTGGAAGACCTGGGGCTCTTTGGGCCGGGACTGTGAAGCCCGTTGGTTTTAAGAGAAAGGCCTGGGTTTGGTTTCTGCAGTGTGGAGAGAAGGAACTGTTTCTGAGGGCTCTGCTGTTTGAAGGGTCCGCTTAAGTGGGCTGCAGGCAGTGACTGGATTTTGGGTGAATGGAATGAACCAGCTCTAAAATCAAGAAAATACATCCGTGAACATAACATGCGTCTGCAAACAAGACTTGATTATTACAAGGTTGATACTCTGCCAGGAGAATCTGCTTTTTCAGTGCATTTCTGCCGTCATATGGGTTGCACCCTTCTTACCTGTGAGTGTGAGTGGGCGAGGCAGAGGTGAGGGGGTGAAGTCGAGTTTGATGCGTGGGGTCACTGGACAGCTGGCGTGGCAAGGGGGGCAGAGCATCAATGCTGCTCGGACTCCGGCTGCGAGCCTGCAGTTATCGACATAAATAAAAACTTGGTGGTCTAAAGAAAATAGCCATGAATGTGACAAAAATAAGGAAAGGAATCAAACGAGGAAGGGGAACCATTGAGGGGTGGCAGGAAAAGATGGAGGGAGGAAAACAAAGAGGAGAGGGTATGGCAGAGAAGAATTAGAAATGGTTAGAAAAAAAGAACAAACTAAAAGAAAAGAAGACAAAGAAACTCTAAACAACAAGTACTGCTATGTGGTTGATTAGACAGGCACACAGGAGAAATGACACTCATTACAGTGCATACAGCAGATTAAACTATCAACGAGAGAATTACTTGCCATCACGAAACCATTTACAGAAATCAATGGTCATATTTTGGGACAGCAGTGCGGGGCGGGGCAACGGGAAACCAAAGTATCATGAGCTTGCACTAAGACAGCAGGAAAGTGGCACTGTTGCTGTGGATGGGAATGAAGTTCACCTTCTTGGCTGACAGGGCCAGTTTCTTGGCGGGTGGGGGTGACATGGTGCTGGTGGGTTCAGATGTGATGTTGCTGAGGGCCGGGGGTTTTAGTTTCACCGTCTTCTGCTCCTCTGTGGTCTGAACACGCTCCAAGCTCTTGGCCGGGGAAGCCAGGCCGTTGGAGCCTTTCCTAGGGGTGGAGGGAGTCTCTCCTACTGGAGCACTTTTCGGACCCATGGAATCCTAGTCGATGTAAAAAGGCAATCATAGGTTATGGTTTCACTTGACATTTCAGCTGGATTTTAAAGTCCCCATGAAATTAGCTCCCGTTACTTTTACTTCATGGAAAACAGACCTCACACTGCACCAGTAGGCGTAAATATAAATTCCAGCCCAAAAAAAAAAAACACAGATTTTTGAACAATCCCGCCCCTCAGCTTCTCCCTCAGCTTCTCCCATCAAATAAAACTGCCTTTCTCTCCCTGACTGATATTCCATTGGTTTAGACTTTTGAATGATCCCTCACTGCGTTATGTCCCGCCAAGTAAAGATGCCATTTCACTTCTTTAAGAAACCTGATCACTCTGCATCCACACTGAAAATGGCTGTCAGGCTTCTCCTTAGGCACTATAATAAAGTCTGCGTCTGCATTACTTTTTCCCCATTCTCCATTTGTTTACATTGCTTGTATGCACATTATAACTCAATTGCTACCAGACTATGTAGATTTCCAATCACAGTGAAAGCCTGACCACGTTTATATCTAGTTCTGAAGCTCTGAAAACAACGCGAGTGAAATCTGATTTTGGTGCGTACAGACATGTCTTAATGCATCCTGATGTGACCAGATGATGAAATGACAAGTGTAACCATAGCCATTTTATCCCCAATGTAACCATCTGAATATCAAAGACATCAGGGGTGCAAAGGCACGGCAAAGGGTTCCACGAAAAGCAATGGAGAAACTGTGTGTAAGCTATGTGCCTGACTGTGAAGTAAGATTTCCACTTGTCTGCGCTTTGTCTGTGCACACATTACCTTTGAGTCGGTGGTGTCGGCCGAGGAAGAGTCAGACAAAGACTTGAATGAGGTAGATGCTGCCATGCCCCTGCCCTCGCCGCCTTGCCTTTTGTCTCCCTCCGACCTGCTGACGCCGTTGGAGGGGGCGGGCGTGCCGCTGCGTGACTGGGCCTGGCTCTGTGGAGACGGCTTCTTCAGCTTCTTGAAAGGTTCCTCAATCAGCGTAGGCCCGCCTGGCAGCTTTGGAAGGCCGTGCGAGGATGAGGTCCCGTTGGAAAGTTTGGGCTGAGGCTGGGTGTTCACACCGTTCCTAGAAATGGGCAGGCCCAAACCGCCATCCATGGACTGGATCTTACGCAGTTGGGCGGGCTCAAGTTTCTGTGAATAGGAGTTAAAGCCATATTAAAAAAGATAATTATGTGATCAAAATGTTACAAGTTGTCAAAACTGGGCCCACTGGTACACACTGAAGTTTATTTGTATGTCCCACAAAAGGCTTCCTATCATCTTGTCTCTTACCTTTGTGACCTGCGGGGAGGAGAGCGGCCCGTTCAGGTTGGCCTTCTTTATCTGTTCACTGTTCTTCCCAGGATGCATCATTCCCTGCTTGGTGATCTGCCCATCTGCATTCTTCTTGGTTTCAGGGATCCTTTAACACACAAATAATGACTCAGGTTTATTTCATTATATATCCAGGAGCAATAGAGGACACTATGGAGAACTATAACCTTGTATGACCTCTTTTTTCATCTTACCTCAGGTAGAAAAGCACATAAGCCTGCTGGTTCAAGACCACTTTGATGTTACTAGAGTGCACCATAGAGTCATTCATTTGGTACCATTGTCCATTGCTTGCCTATGAAGGGGAAACAAAGAAGAGGAAACAATACTTAAAATAAAGCAAGAAGCCACAGGAGACTGTGGTTTACAGTGATTTTAGAATAGCTAAAAAGGCGTTGTTACTGTACCCACAATGCAAAGTTATACAACAGCAGTCATACACCATTATAAAATACATAAAAATAAAAAACTTAATAATTTTCTGGTATAATTAAATTGTATCAATAGTAATTAATAATAATTAAATGCTATTATTCTGCCAAACAATATAGTTCTTGAATGGCAGCTAAACAAAGTGGTTGCTAAGCAACAGTCTGTTTGACAGTTCCATTTAATTCTGGGATTTTTCTAAGAGTTTAATTTCCCTCTCATTTATGTCATTCTTTTCTTATTTTTTGCATTGTCAACCCTGCCAAGTAAATATGGATCAGCTACCTACTATCTACTAACTAGTCTTTGTGAGAATCTTGTGTTTTGGAGTTATATTACAGACATACTTCCATACTCTATGTAAGTACAGTTACAGCTCAGTGTCAAAGTGTCTGTCCAATTGTTGTAACTTGGTAAACAAATGATAATCCTGCAAAATGCTTCAAAACACACTCTGACCCTTGAAGGATGTGCGTCTGTCTCCTCACCTTGACATAGCAGTAGTAGTGGCCAGCATGACAGCTGTAGCCAGAGTGCACCAGAACGGCATACAGGCCGTACATAACAGGATCGCCTGAGCTCTGAGACATGTAGGGGCGGATGTTCAGGAATTCTGGGTAACCCACATCCTGGAAAAACGAATGTGAAATGAATATAAGACATATGAAATGAGACAGCTCTTTCAAATAGGAATAGGCAATGATGTGACAGCGGTTTGTTTACCTTTGTTATTTTCCCTCCACTGAAGTTGGCAAACCTCTTCAGTGACAGCGTCAGTACATTAGATGTTCGATGGACCGTGAAGCGCTTGGTTGCTGGCACTTTCTTTTTGCACCTGGAGAATAAAAACAAAGAGAGATAAGTGCACATATTGATGAACACTACTGAAAAAAACATTCAAGCCCTACGGATGTCCACAAAAATGTTGTCAGACAATATAGGTGGCACTCACTTGGCACACATGTAGGCATTCTCCCCACTCAATACATCCGGTTTGACAAACAGTTCCAGCGCTCGCACAATGTTTGCTGCTTGCTGAAAGACAAGGACAGAGACAGAGCTACTCAGTACAGATGAAGTCAGCTGGGAGAAGAAATGACTCTGTACATACACAATACATAGACATGACAATAGATATCTTGTGATAACATACCCGAATCTCAACAGCGATGTCCAGGTAAGGGTCATACGTGTCTGACACACTTTTGCAAATAGAGCACTTGACTGAAAGAAAAATGAAAACAAATCTGACTCTCCTGGGGCCATTTCCGAAGCAATACAATTTGTTGATACAACAGTGAAAATGATTGTAGGAATATATCACATGAGCCTCCATTACACTTCCTGTAATTCCTGTGACTCTCAGCTCCAAATTTTCCCAACGACCCAGTTCAAAACAAACATAAGGGGCAATACCATAAAATCTGAATCTCTTCTCAAAATTACCATATTAAATCTGGAGTGTCAGTTGTTATTGGGACATTTTCGCAAGCAAAGAGTGACACTTGCAGTTATATGAGGGAGGTCTTACAGTATTACAAGTTGCCTGATGCATTTTACAAATCAACAGCTGTAAGATGAAACTTAAATGATCCCAGCAGGGAAAACGGGTAAATTCTATTAAACTCCTTTTAAAAAAAAAAAAGATCATATTGATGCCTAATTGTGAGGAATTCAGCTGCTTTCCTGAAGGTGTGATGTTTGATTTAAAAAGGTGAAATGAAAAGCATTTCACTTGTGCTCTAACAAGTCACATTTAGTGCAACAGCAATTCCATAATGTGCATTTGGTCAGTCTGAGCAATATCTAACAGTAGATATACAGTGCAATTTCTCGCAGTGTGACAAAAGATTTACAGGCAAAAAAGGATACAGAAACGTACAATATTTAATCTGAGTTTCCAAAAAACTTGCTCTGTCAGGAGATTTGAAATAATCTCGAGCATCAAAAACGTGGTTAGCCTTTGTCCAAACACACGCTGCTCATGAGCATAAATGACTGGGTTTTAATTAGGATTAGAAGATCTCCTATAGTAGCTTTTGATACAGGATGACTAGCAGAATATTTTCAATGTAGCCAGTTTCAGCCATTGAAACTAGAGGGGTAAAGCACCTCCCTGTTTTCTCCATGTATGATGAGAAAGAAGAATATCTAACTAGATGAAGCAAATTCGGTCATATCTATTTAGTTGACACTGTGGACATCGTTAAAATCCTAGTCAGGCACACATTAAACCATGTTGTGATCAAGGGTTTTAACAAGTTCTTAGACTAGTCTGTTAAGAAAACAGATACTATCAATAGTGCACTGGCAACATCCAACCGCTAGAGATGTGGAAATTCATACTGTTGCACAGCTCTAAAAACAATTACTTCTGTATTTCTATGGATGAGCAAAGTCTATACCTCTTGACCTGAGGTAACCTCCAAAGATCTGGTGGACCAGTGTTGTAGCCTGGGTCTGCCTGTCGAGCCTACAAACAGGAAACAAAGAAAAAAGAAAGGTAATTTAAACAACATTCAAAGAAAAACTGACAGAAGATTTAAAAACAATAATAAAAATAAAGTCTTACTTAGGGTAGCCATTAAGACAGGCTTTCTGCATGGCATCGATGGTGTAACGCAAAAACTCATGGGCGTCTTCCTGGCTCCCAAATCGAAAATGTCTGGCAATTTCTGTAGAAGAGAAAAATGAAGACTAGCTTAGCGCTAGTTAAATGCTTGCCGACTGTGAGCGTCTGAACAAATAATTAACAAGCATAAGTGTTTTTCTATGACAGTCATGGATACAGACAACACCAATGTTTTAGCAAACACCATTCACTGAGATGACAAGGAGAGTAGAAAGACGTTACTACAATTGTACTTGAAAAGTAATTGTGTTGTTGACATTAGCAACAGCCAGGTGACAGCATGGCAGCTAGAAACAGCAAACAAATCTTTGTTGTTCCAAACTTTGTATTCCATAAAAAAAATTGTTTCCTGGTGGTGTGTCCTAGTTTTGGCCTTGGTGAGTGTTTTGCCATGTGCAATGAGATTATTGTGGGTGACACGCGCTTAATAAATGACAAGTAGACTAATGTATCAATGGACATTGATCAATGCTTGTGGTTTGAGATAAGAGCACAAACAAGCGTGATCTCCATTCAACATGAGGCAACTAGGTAGGTTACTTTCAGTAGGCTACTTTCATTCTTGTTTGTAAAACATTAGTGTACGGTAGCAGGTTATAATATAGACATAAATATTAATTAAGTTTAAGTAGGTTTCAATAAAGCTGCTTATTTTAAAGTGTTGAGTGATCATTTTCAATCATTATTAACCACTGCATAAATTGGTGTTATGTCTTTTTACAACAATGTTTGTCACGCAATGTTGTGTCTGAAGATTAATCTTGCTTGAGGGCCATCAGCTGGTCTGTAAGGTTGCTACCACAGGCATCTTGGTTCAAAAAGGACCTAATAAAAACGCCTATGGTTACTTAGCGACTTCAGCAGATTGAGAGGGATCTAGATGCCCACCGTGCCTCATAAAAAAAGAAAACTCTCACATTAGACCTAATGTAGCACTAACCCCCTTGGCTCTGCGGTATCTCCTAATGGAAAAACGGGAAAGTATGAGCTGGTAGAATTATAATGTGGTCATCACCACCACATTCCCAGCATAACATCCCTGTGCAGTTACAACAATGAGTCACCCCTGAGCGGGAAAGAGGAACAAGACACCACACGGTAATGACCTGTTCAGGGCACCTCTCAGACGGAGACGACAACTGTGAAAGAGGTGAAAACTGTGGGAACGACATTAAGAGGGGCAGGGAGTCGTTTTGGTTGTGAGACCCCGGTTCGATCCTGGGGCGATTCCAGGATCAGTTTCAGTAGGTGCTGCAGTTTAAGGATGGCCCTTATGTGGTTATTTCTATCATGACATAGACAACTGTGCTGTAATTGTATATTTTGGGTGATGAATTTTCATTGCTTTTACACTGTCCTGGCTGTGATGGCAATTTACTAGCTGTGGGGGCGGCCACCAGCGAAACGAATGTAAAGGAAACCCTGGAAGATGTGTGTCTCTAAGCCATGGTTTAAAGTGAGAGAAAAAGGTGGACTGTATATTTTTGTGCTAAAGCTGCTCCTCTCAGCCCGCAGTCACAAGGAGACTGAGAGGGCATTGGGGAGGGAGGGAGGGACAGAAGGAGAGGGGAGGGAGAGAGAGAGAAGCACAGAAGGTGGAGACATGATTGCAGCAGCACATAAGGAAGTAGCAGGCAGGTTGGGGGTGGTGGTGGTGGGGGGTGGGGGGGGGGGTGGGGGTGCAGAGAGGGCTCCCATGAGACTACAGCGCAGTACCTCACTGTGTCAAGGTGCAACTAACACCTCATCCCTGCTCTCTCTATATGGTGTTCATTCGTGGGCTGCAGTCTCGCCGGTCCACTTATGCACTGCAGCTACTGGCTGTTGTCACTTGGACACCTTCTAGCCCAGTTGTGCGTCACCGTGCCTCCAGCAGCATTCAACCAAAAATCTTGTCTCTACAATTTCCAACACTAGCTACAATCAAACTGCTCAGGCACAAAAACAATCAGACAGAGAGTTTTTAGGCGAGGTGGCGGTCTTACTTTTCAGATCTCTGATGAAGGAGACAGGCTTGATGGCATTGCCTGTGTTGGCAAAGGCTTGGATGATGTGGTTCTGCATTATACAGATCATACAAAAGCCCGACTGGTGACCTGAAACACAGGGACCACAATGAGGTAAGAGAATCAGACGGACTCTATTTGCCAGGTATATTAAAAGTACAGGAATTTGTCTTGGTGACATTGGTGCAGAGCCGTATCGACAACGCACTAAGTGACGAAAGTACGTACTCTCGCACACGCTACAAGGACAGCACATTTAGTGCCGGGGGAGGGTGCAGGACAGACAATAGACAGTGGACTATACAACACTAGGTAATGACAAATAGGATGAAATAGACAGTAGCAGGGTTACAGTAATTTCCCATAGCAGGGGGTGGAGGGGTAGACCAGAGACTGTGTGGGCATACGCAGTGTAAAGTCTATCTGAATGAGAGGGTAATTGCTGAGAGTCCGACGGCATTAAAAAAATAAATGATTCAAGTACTCACAGGCACGGCTGTGCTCCTTTGAGAGTAAGTAGTTGGCAAGTGGTGGGGTGTAGGTGAGACACTGCACTGTGGAGTTGAGGAAGCAGGTGTTTCCCAGGTTGTGGAGGCCGGCTCCAACCCTGTACACGCGCTCCCATTTAAGGGTAAGCTTGTTCCCTGGAAAGAGCATCTTCTGCGGGGCAGGGATTCCATCGCTCTGGCCCCCACCCACATTCTCTGAGACTGAGGGAAGATTGCGGTCAATTGATGATGATTTGAGAACAGTAATACATGGAATACAATAACTGAGCTCGTATCAAAAGATGAAAAAGGCAATTGTGGGAAAATGTCAAGCATGAAAATTTCTGTGAAATTCAAACTATCACCCTCTAATGGTTTTTCAGTGGGAGGCCATTTCAAGACCTTACCTTGCCTCTTTATTTGGGCAGGCTCTATGGCCCTCTGTCCCGTGGCTCCCTCATTCCTGGGATTGAGGATCACATACTTGGTCTTCAGGCTGTCTAGTTGGTAGGAGAAACCCTTGCTCGCAGGCTCAAACTCAATCTTCTGCAAGAGGACCTTCTTGGCAGAGGAGGCCAACAGTTTGTTGAGGTCGCCCTCATCGCCTGTGTCCTTTCGGCCAGGTTTCAGCGCCTCCTTGAGTTTATCCACTATCGGCATTGTTGGAGCATCACTGCAGAGAAGATTGGATGGGATGTCAGTGTTGTAATAAAAATGTGTTTACACAATCACGTCACTGGGTCAAAATGAAGCCCGCACAAAACAAATAACATAGGCCGTTTACCTAATTTCCCCACAGGGATCAATAAAGTTTAATCTTATTAGGTGGATGCTTTTACCACCATAAGCACCTTAGAATAGCACAACTCCTTTTCTTTTTTTTACATGGGCAGTCCAATGGGATTTGAACCCCTTACCATGGCAGTGTTAGTGCCATGCTCTACCAAATATAGTCCCTCAGATGACACCATGTCATGATTAAATGATTAAAACATCAAATTTATCTTTAAGCAAATCACATAAGTACCCATTAATACCCCTATCTGTTGGTGCTTCCACAGTTATCGCAGGGTCTAGCAGTCAATCTTTAGTTCACGTGTCCTGAAGTGGCTATAGGAGCCTTACACAGATATATGACAAGAGGCCTGAGTGCATCTGAGGAGCCAGTTGAGACTTGGAAACTGTCCCCATAGTTATGCAATACAACATGCATTAAAGCGTACTGTGCTAGAGTGGGGGGAAGGGGGGGGGGGGTGAGCACTTTAGGACACATAAGGTGGAAACAGCTGCTGTTAACTGCCAGGTCAGATTCTCATAATCTTTTTTGCCCATATCAATCTTTACATCGTTACCATTGTGCTTCTGCCAAATGGCATTTTTCCCTCAGTATAAAACTGAATGTCATCTGGACTATCGGCCATGTGGGAGTTCATCAAAAAACCTAATGAACCAAAAGGTGACAATGGTGCTTAGATAAAAAGTGAGTGAATATTTGCATTGGCTGTTTACTGGCCCTTTAAATATAGTGCAGCTCAGTACACACAGTACACTAAAAGGGCCATTTCTGTGCAGATAACAGTGTGTGCACATTTCCACAACCACCGTCTGCCAGTGTCAGCCGTTTGGCAAGTGAATGACTTCTGATGTGTCGTTTCCTGCACAAGGCAGGGGGCTGGCAAAATGTGTACAATGTAGTGAGAGTACACTAATCATTCAGTGTCCTACCGCCTCGATTTATTTACACAAAATGTAGCCAATGTGCCACAAACAAAATAGCAACCCCTCTAGTCGACACCTTTGCCACAATAGCTCAAAAGCCAAAACGTGAACGCATGACATCATGTGTACACCGACACACTACACACAGAAGACATCCAGTAGCCAACAGAGCGCTGCGAGAGTCATGCTGATCAGAGCGGGCAGTGACGTCGTGAAGAGGGGGGGAGGGCTCAACATGCATCGCATGCACAAGGGCACACTAACCTTCACGTGCTGCTGATACTCCTACAATTAAGAATGACACAGCCCGCAGGGAGATGGCACAGCTGACTGCAGTGATGCAACTGTGAGACCAGGCAGGAATGTTGATACACACAAGGTGATGTATCAGATCATTATTCCTTTGTAGAGGTTGGCAGACCATCCTACACACTTTAGGCTATTCTATCTGGGCCTTAAAACCATCTCCCGTAACAGGAAAGGGACAGGTGTAGGTCCCTTTCATTAAAATATAGGCAAGCCGGGGCTTCCTGGTGGCTCAATAGGCTAGGGCACATCCCAGGAAAATGCGATGTCCTGGGTTCATGTCCGGCCCGGGACCTTTGTCATCCGCCCCCACTCTCGCAATCTTTCCTAGGCCAGCCAACATAACGAGTCAATGTTTTTGTACATAGTAAACAGAAACTTTCCAATGTTCTTCCTGGTATTTGGAGTGGCTTATTGGCTACATTGACAATGGCCGATTTGGTGAAATCAAATTTTTAAGTAGGCTGGCAAAGAGTTAAACATTTAGGGAAATACATACTTTCTACCTTACCGCTTTTAAGTAATGAGTGCATTATAAATGTACAATAATATGAAGGCAAGTCTCATACTTTTGGGTCCTCAGAAGAGTCGCAAAACTACAATCCAGTGCCCTTGTAGTCCTTCAGGAACACAACAGAAAGATTTTTTAAGGACTGCTAAACATGCTAGAGACTATAAATGATTTGACTATGACTATTTTAATCTGTCCACCGTCTAAACAGCTCTACTGGACAGCGCAGTAATACACTCTGTCTTACCAGCTGCATTCAACAGATTTTTTAAATGCATTTAGAAAACCAACTCCACAGGAGCAGAGATTTCTCATTGAAAAAACTGCCCACCTTGAACAGGAAAAATGGCACAAGCTGGATCATGAGATTGTTAACTTATTTGTTGGGTGCATCATTGCAGGTAAAAGTTAACAGGAGAAAAATTGTTATCAAAGTTCAAAACAGTGACAGTGGATTATGCAGAACGGATATGCAAGGGAAGAATGACGTTTTCCTCCTACACATGACAAACAAAGTACGCCTGCTAGTTTTCAGATGATTGTTGCCTGACAAGCTCATCATCACAAGATTTCAGCTCAACTACCACACAATTGATGAGCATTTGTAGCTGTAAATCCAGAATCTCATGACATTACAGTAACAATACAGCTAATTGGTCGTACAACACTTTGCTGTATGCTTAACAGCAGTACAACTAATTTCGGACCAAAACATTAGCATTAACATTATTTCTGCATTAATGCACAAGGCATCACGCAGCCACAACAAACAACATATTTAATTTAATAGGATTTATATTTAACGCAACGTCGTTCCTATTTCTTCTGTATGAATGTGTGTGGCGAGATCTGTCAGAAGAGGTATAGCAGTCAGGGGCTGAAGGCATGTTGTGTGTATGACTTGTTTTACTTTTGGTTTTTTTTGTGCAGCTGACCCATAGATATTTAATAAACCACTGAGTAATATTAGTGAATTCTATGTCTATAAATTCACACAACGCAAGCATAATTCCTTATACATCTGTCAAAGAAATGTGTGTAACAAACCGACAATAGCATTTCAGTATCTTCTGATGGCATTTTGGAGACTATAAAACACATGACAAACATGTTTAAGATTTCTACCATATTTCATCCACTTTAAGCTAAATTTCTACATTTCAATTAACCGCCTCCAGTAGATAGATGGCATCCCAAATGCCTTAACTGTACATTTTTAGTGACATTCCTGGAAGGGTTTACAGGACCCTAAGGGGGGGGGGGGGGGGGGGGGGGGGGTAATCCAATTTAGGAACCAATATTTCCTGATGAACATTTCACAAGAATGGACATTTGTAGTTCAACTCAATTTTGACATTGCTTTTTTTGTTTGTTTTTCTTTTAACATACATAACTCTGATGCAGCCCTAGACATACACTAAATTGTAAAGAAAAAAAACATCACTTCACAAATCAGCAGCGGACGAAGCCACGTGGCAAGTGTGTTATTAGTGTACCTTCAGACCCACTGACATAGACCTGTGTCCGTGTCCATTTTACATTTCAGTGTATATTCAATAGTAAAGATACTGACAACCACTCTACCGACCGTGTTTTCACCATCTTGCGTTCCTGTCATGTCTGGGGGGGCCTGTGCTGCCTTCACGGGCTGTCAGAAATATCCTAATTACTAATGGGAACACGCCACCCAACAAAGTGGAAAATACGACTTGGAAAGTCGGGATTTTCTGGTACTCCTGTTGCCGACATGTAACGTTTATTAAGGAGCGGAGATCATGTAAGCAGATAGTATTTAGGTTATAGTATGTTTACACTGGCACAAAAACGTTTGGCTAATTATTTAATTAAAACAATGACATGACTGGTGCGTATGTTCTATTGTTCATTCTGCTGCTGCACCACAACTCAACTACGTGCCACTTAATTTCGAAAATAAGAACAGACACCAAACAACACGTTTGTTACAGTATCCATTGTTACTTTTTCCTGACTAAAAAACACCTGAATATGCAACAAGCAGCTACTCCCAAATTTTGAAGAGCACTTGAAGGCAGCGCTGCTCTTGCTGTCACATCTTCAACTCGCCATGGAAATCTCAAGTAGCATTAACTAGCCTAAGCCGACATTCAAAACTTAAATGCACTGCTTTGTCAGAGAACTGGACGCTTGGTTGGACGAGTTGGAGTGCTTTTCTTTACGGTGTCCCCCATGCGGTATGTACACCAGCCGGACTCTACTCATGCGGGCCAGTCATCATAGCCAACAGTAGCTAGTTGTTAAAAAGGCTAACGTTAGGCTGCTAACCTTAGCGATAGCGAATGTCGATCTGAACGGACGCAAGTTTTGAGCCAAAACGTCGTCAATAGGTATGTAAATATCTAGTCCCTTCGATGTTTAACAATTGCTCTTTTCGTGGTGTCGTCTATAACGTTTTATGTCCCCAACGTCCCTTTTTAAGGTTGGCAGCAGCAACAAAGTAGCCAGCGAGCTAACGTGGCGAAAGCCTCCAGCTTCCTTCAATGCTGCAATGTGGGTTAGCATGTTAGCTTCCAGTTGGTTAGCCTTCCCCAGCCTCGTATCCTGTCTTTTTAATCAACGACATTTCCTTGGAAATACACACCAGCATGATGTTACATATATCCAAAATGAATGGATATACTCACCTTTCGTTCAATCATCCAAAATCGTTGACAGTAGAAGACTCTGCTTCTTTAGCAGCTCTTAGGTCTGGTATTTTCGCCCATGCTGCATTATGAGAGGGCGGGGCCAGGGATGACTGACGGAGATCTGAAACCAATCAGAGTACAGATCACGCCTTCGCTGAGGAGCTCAGCCAATCAGTGGTCAAATATACGTATCGCTGTCGGGGAGCAAACAACACGTGACTTACAGGCAGCGCTGTTTACCATTGATGCATCACTCGGCATGATACATGTTACAATTTAATGTACAGTAACAAACAACACGGACATTTCCCATATTTGCATAGTTATAGTCGTGTCCGTCAAACGTTAGGCTCACACCAAGCTGCTACTCGCTTGCACGAAAAGCCCTCGGCGTATTGCCTCTCAGATGTTCTTTCCTAATTTCTGTTTCCCAACCCCAAAAATGATCTTTTTTCGTTTGAGTATAAAAACCGATCAACAAATTTTCCCAGTATTATCCAACCCATCCCATACCTAATTCTACAGACTTTCCCGAGCCAAGTCACCTTGCATTTCAAGCTTTCGGAGTAAATTAATAAACTAATTTAGTGTAGAATATTCTCACAGCACCATGGAAGGAAATAAGCATATAGTATTGAAAGCAAGATGATGCATCTCATCCTTGATTAACCGATTTACACCAAGGAAACCTTTTGATTACACAATTGTAGCGCCATTGCTAATACTGCAATTATCTCGCATTCCTTTTATATTGTTGTACCTGTTTCTGTGTGTATACTGTTTCATAATTGCATAACATCTATGCTTATAATAGGCCTGTAATGGAATGTCTCTGAATGTCATAGACTGTTATGTCCAGTAGGGGGCATAAGATTACTATAATAGTGTCGCAAAGCGTATCATAACACTATATACCCTCTGTCCTTGGTGTCTAACTATCCCATATAGGCTACTGATTTAAGAAACTGAAGATGATGCATAAAAACATTATCAATTTGACATATGCCGTGCATTGTATGCACAATCTTGCACTGCAGATATTGTCTGCACAAGTCTTTACACCATGTCACTTAAACCTCTTGCATTTTCATGCATTTATTTCATGCATTTTCATCTTCATATGTTGTTGCACGGCTGGACTCTCACCTACAGCACAGCTGCAACCGACTGCATGCCACAATGCACTGCATGAACGCCCATAGTGATAGAATGCTTTTAGAGTAAATGTATATGTATGATCTGCTGTCTGTTGTATGTCCTGCACTGTCCCCTTCTGCTAACTGAGGTCCTGTTGTCCCTGTATGTCTGCCAGTATGTACTAATGTCACTATGTGAGTTGGCATTATGCTCCTGTACCAATGTCACCGAGACAAATTGTCATACATTTAATGTCCTTTGCAAAGATTCAGATTCTGAATTCAAATTCTTTATAATTAGTGCTGGAGCCTCATCATCCATTATACAATAAGCAGTGAAAAAGAACTAGTACAAATCACATGAAAACAGGGTTTCTGGTGTTTTATTTAATGTATTTGTCAATTGTACAGTATTGTTTAAGTTATTCATGGACATGCATGCAAAAATCTGCCCTCTCAACAAAGTCTCATGTGAAACCAGCACAAGACATCTATTGTACTCTACTACAGTCTCTAATGAACTGCTAGGCCAACAAAACAATATTTTTTACATATCTGCGAACTTGAGACACTTTCACATGAAAGTCACATAACTTTTGCTTAACCATTTCACTTTCATTTCTATGGTTCTGCAAGTAGATGCAACATTGGTCACAATGGGCCACAATCTTTCTCTCAGTCTGTCCAGTATGATGCGGCAAGAACAGTTAGGCCTACAACTTCACCCATGAATTTCACCTTTAATGCAAATAAAATGTGTATTTTGCAGCTACCATTAAAACATTAGGTATTTCCTTTGAAAATATACAAATGGTGTCATTTTTTCACAAAAAGTAGTAAAATGTGGGCATTTTTTTCATTAGAATATGATGAATCATATAACCTCCTTAAATAAAATATGCTCTTACACCAAAGCATTACAAAGAGAAAAGCACAAATTATACGTGTCAGAGCTGTAATAATACAAAATACAAAATGGAGGATTCAATCCCCTTGTTTTCAGACATTTTTCATTACAGAAAACATGACTGCTGTGGCAACTGTGTTCAAAGTGCATTCTACATCTATTCAAGAATTTTTTTTTTTAAGAAACATACAATTATATAACAAAATGATTGTGTACACAGGCTGGCATCTGAAATGTGATGGATATGCCACTCTTACTCTAAACAGTCAGATTTACTACACATTTTGAAAAAAAAAAAAATAATTAAATGGTTTTGTGAATTCAACAAATGACACAGAACGTATTCTAATATTTGAAGCAGGACAAACAAGGGGTGTCACTCATTCTTTGCGATAGCACCGCTGTCACAAATGTAGCTCAGGATGCCAGCTGCCAGCCAATGTTTATTTATGAACACACACATGCACAGGGTAGTTATACTTCGATTTATGTGTAACGTGGGTGTGTTATACTTTATAATTATCCTTTGATTTAAACAATACCTTTGGTTCAGATACCGGAAATGAATAGCGCAGGAAAAAATACTTTGAACAATTTTGAGGATTCCCTTTATTTCAGTTGAAAGAGGAGTGATCAGTAAGCAAGTGCCTTTGAGTTGGGGGTGGAAGCGTCAGAAAGTGCTGAATTCATAAGACTGTTTACTCTTGATTAAAAAAATGTGACGATTCCTGCAACAAGTCATTTCTTTTTGTAACATCACAACCTCACCAGTGAATAACGAACCCTATGGCTTTGATATTATGAGAAAAAAAAAAAAAAAAAAAAAAAAACGATATAACAATTTGAACCAGTAGATAAATTTGTATTTTTGGGATTTATAGCTTAGTATATTTCAACTGCAGACATCCTCAGTAATATTGAACAGTGACGGTCTGTGGACTTAAGGGTCCTCGATGTCCAGGAAATCCTTTTTGGGTGGCGCCGCCCCTCTGTACCAGGCACAAGAGCCGTCACTCCTCTTGATACAAGCAAAGTGTTTGGCCTGTGGTCCACTGATGCTCTTCTCAATCACCCAGTCCGTCCACAGGCACTCCTCTGGGGTGCTGATCATGCAGGGGATGGAGGTGCAGCGAGTGATCTGAGGAATCGGAGAAGAGCCCGAGATTAGTGATCGAACTCAGAGTTAAGAGATTCTTTTCCACCTATAACACTGCTATGCTGCACTTCTGACTCTCCTTCCACTTTATAGACACACGCCCGACTTTCTTACCTTGCAATCGCAGCCCATTTCATAGCGCTGAGTCAGGCTCTTCTTCTGGGTGGCGCTCATGGCCTCCCAGGACTCGATGAAGTCACACAGTGTGACGTGCATTGTCCCGTCAGCCTCCAGTTTGCCTGCGGTGGAGAGGGCCAGTGGGTCAGTGTGCAAATGCAGCAGAGGCAATGAGATAATATCGGCATTCGATTATCTAATCTGTATAGCGCACGCGATTGAGTTGTGATGTCGTCACGGCTGTACCTGTGAAAAGATACTCCTTCTTGCCGTTGGTCTCCAGAGTCACTCCGCACACGGCAGAGGAGGGAGCGGTGTAGATGGCCTCCACATCCTGGTCAGGACCTTTGAACATCTAGCAGTTCACACAGAAAGAGAAAATAATCAATCATACAGATTCACAGGGCGCTGAAGCTTACCCAGACCTGAATCTGAATATTTCAACATGAGAATTAAAACAGCTTTAGAAGATTTACCTTGATCTGCTTGATGTCATACTTGATTCGTTTGATTGGATTGCCATAGACGTCGTTGCCAGCGTCAACCTCTTGTCCTCCAACTACCTTTGCCCGGATAACTGAAAAAGAAGACCCACAAATGAATTTGTTTGATTCGAGGACAAACTTTTAGAATCACAAATCTCTGTCACATTAAGAGCTAAAGCGGATCCGTGTCTGTCTGTATCTGATCTGAGCCCTGCCCAGGTTTGGCGTGCCTGGCTTGGCCACAATGCATTGCTGTGGCTTGGATTTGAACAGTTTGCAGGTGCCAGGTGCTGGGAAGGCCGAGGCACATGAGTGTTTCATCAGCTGCAATCAGGGAGAGGAATGTACGCCGCCTGCTCCCAGGATCCTGAGCCGACACAGGAGGAAGCCAGTCAGCAATCTTTGAAAAAGCTGAACTAGAACGCTCCCCTTGCCCCCAGGCCTCTCTGCCGGCCTGCCTCTCTGTCTGGGGAGAGGTGCTGACATGCAAATCAACCTCTCTCTCTCTCTTTCTCGCGCAGCCCTTCCCCTCCTCTCCTCTCCTCTCTGGCACTCTTAGCTTCAGCTTCAAGATTCAGAGAGGTTTGGATGAAAAAAAAAAAAAAAACAACAGTTCAAGTGGAAAAATATTATCAGAGCCATGCGGATGAGCTTTGGAGCTTCGGTAAGGCCAAATACTGTCTACTCAACATAAAATATGACTCATGCATTTCACAAACACTGGCCCCTTTCTTGTGAATTCAAATGTTGAAATATCGGCCATATATGTCATATCCAACTGTCTATGGAAGCTACAGTGGTTACATTAGGATAATTTATAAAATAAACAATAATCCAAATAATCCCCTACTTCTACACTACTACTGGTGAAATAGGTTTACAACATCGCATTCAAAATCAAGCTTTTAACTACAGAAGGAGACAAGCGACAGAGCTAATGTTAACCAGATGTTCTCTCTGCCCTCCTAGCTCAGTCCTCCACTTTCCCAAGGTGGCAGCTACTGACTGGCTTCCTTACCAAATAAGATCAGTCTTTTCATTTGCTTTTTATATGACCGAGGTATGAAGCTGTGAGCCATATGTGCCCTAACTCGATGACAATAGAGGCTTAGAGAACATCTCCTTTTAAGGGTCTAAAGAGTCAACCGTTAACAGAAGGAAAACAGGGAGAAGGGGGAAAAAAGGAGCGTGCGCACACAGATTTGGGACAGAGCGAGAGTGATGGAGTGATGAGGATGGCTGCACTCTGCAGGCAGGGGAACAGAGGGGAGAACTGACAGGAATAGCAATCGCACTGCAGTGGTCAAACTACCCCCGACCGTGTCCTGTGCGTACAGGGCGGAGATACACCTTCAAAGCAACAGTATTGAGCAGTCGAAAACGTACAAGTTGACGGGAGGAAGAGGAGGCAGAGAGCAGAACAGAGAGAGGGGATTTAATCCGGAGCCAGGAAAAAGTGCAAAACACTGTGTTGTCCAAGGCTGCATGCTTTTCTGTGTGCTGCGGAGCTGCTGTGACGCGGCAGCCATACTGACTCTGATGTACAAACATGCTCACTTGTACATAGATATACAGGCATATGCAAATACACAGACACACACACACAGGCTGACACCACAGGATAGTGCATATTAGGCATAGACACACACACACACACACACACACACACAAACCAAGGTCATCAAAGACAGCGTTTGGAATCACAAACTGCATTCGGCCATCGTTCACAACAAACAAGACACACATAAACAGCACACACACGTCTCCAGACGCTCTGAGACACACAGTGTTATAGTGTCGCTGCTGCAGGGAGAATGAAGTGGGGAGAAACTGTCCAACTCCTCTGGTTACAAGGAGGATTGGTGGTAATCCCCTTTCCCTGAGTGTGCAGAATCACACACAGCTCACTTCTCTTCTGCCCTACTGTTGTAAAGTAGGTCAGGTGAAAAGATCCATATTTATAGTACATGCACACACACACACACACACACTATATGGCTAGTGAAAGAAGAAAAAAATGAATTTGACCACCTTCAATAGAAATGCTATACAAAATGACTTCTGATGCATCCCAAGAGTCCTGCTAATCTAATCTAATCGGAACTGAGATGGGATCCATATTACATGCATACACACACATACACACAGCTGACTGGTTCTATGTCAAAACATGTCATAAAGCAGTGTAAAATATTATATTTTTTCCAGGTTTAATACATTCCAAGCCCTTCAAATTGTATTCAGCAAGCTAAAAGAGGGATCACAGACAAAATGAAATAACCAGGTAGACATAAAGGTCACATTATAGTTGTTGTGAGGAAAAACTGTGACTTAAAGATTTTTTCCCCCCCTTTCACTGTTTTGTGGAACCCTGCATGGGATCTGCAGTAAAATAGTGGTTGCAGCTATTTTTCCAACTTCCAAGTTTTCATTTGTAACCGGAGAGAGCTAAATGACTCATCCTATAACTTTCCCACACCATGATGCCACTGAAGCACTCGCTGTTCCTGTTCAACTAGGGAGAGGTAAAACTAAAGAGAGTCAATTTAGTGATTATGGTGTGCGTGTGTGTGTGTGTGTGTGTGTGTGTGTGTGTGTTACTCCATCAGTTGAAGTAATTTAGAAACGTGACTTAACATTTGGTACCGATATATACCTAATTCTCATATAAACAATGGTATTTACTGGAAAGGCTTGACCAAAGACTATGAAAAACACAAGTTTCAAAGAACTGGGAACTAAGTGAACCATCTAATTTTCGAGTTACACAAACAATAAACACAATATTTTGGGTGTAGTAATATGGTCATGACAGTGCTTTAAAAACAAAGAGAATATGGGAAGAAAGCACATGCTTGTCATGTAATTGCAGGGCCTGTACACCCATTTTCCTCTCTGAAAAGCCACACGGTGGTCATGCTTTGAATGAGAAAAAGCAAACTACAAATTCAAACTGATTCCTGTGCTGCCTCTCTCCAGAGATAGTCAATCCATCATTATCTTTTTGTTTATCCTCAATAATGTGATTTAATGCTGCCTGAAACCCTCTGCCATGGACCCATCAGTGCCTGGATATGCTTGTAGTTTGCCTTTCTAGCACTGTTTAAAAACATCCCTTTCAGCATTTATTTTAGCACTGTAATGTTTTCCCTTACACGTATTTAAAGGCTTTCACCACAGGTGAGTTGCTCTACATATAAGTGCTAGCTAAGTGCAAAATGTAATGTTAGTATGGCTGTCTTTTCATTTCAGTGAGCACATAAATTGAAGCTGCTGGACAGTCCAACTGGTGAACATCAGCCCCCACAGCAGAACAGCAGTCCTACCGATCGATGCAACACGTAATCACCAGAGATGCTGGAGTTCAAAGCAGCCGTTATGAGAGCTTGCACACATTCAATTTGGCTCAAAGGAGGCCGATCTGGTTTTAATATCTGCTCTGTTTACACAGCTTGCAGGGCTGTCTTTATACCGGAAATCAGGCTAGAGCCAGCCTTCTTTTCAAGCTCCCAAATGGTTTGCCCTCCTTCTTCACAAAGCCACACAGGTACACAGCACTCCAACTACGCATCACCAAATAAACAGCGGATGCATAACGAGCGCAGCATATGACCGGCATTCCACTGCCTCAAGCCAGAGACCCAAGGGAGGGATTTCAATTTATGAGGAAAGATATATTTTTTGGTTTCTGCTCCATCTTTTCTTGTGATAGAGTGTTCTGTTTTTACAAGATAAATACGATTTACTATAATGTGTACAAGTGGAGCTGAACTGGTATTTAACTTGTTTGTTCACTAGAATAAAGAGAGAGCCGAGCCTTAGAGGCCCTAGCAAAGTGAGGCCATAGAGGTCACACTGGTTAACTAGAGGCAGAGGTTGAAAGTACCTAGTTAAAACTACCATAGTTATTGACTTGAGTAGGTTTTTAGATTAATGCTTATTTTATGCTACTTTACTAACACTTAGTCTGTACTTTTACCTCCATTTTAGATTTGTAAGTACTTGTTTTTACTTAAATAAGTTTTATTTTAGACATGTGAGTAGTGAGATCTACAGTAACAAAGCCATTCTAGACTTTCCCTCCCATACAGGATACTACAGCTTGATATGAAGTAAAAAGGATAATCTCCCCAAACGTTGGGCTGCAACTGACCCATGAAATTATTAACGATGACCATGCAAATCAAGTTTTTTGTGTGTAAGATTTTCATTCACTTGAGCCTGCAATCTCAATTTCATTGATTTTTACTTCTTTTTAGTGAGCTATTCTTGTACATTTTCCACACACTCTGACTCAAGTATAATGTAACTTAAGTAATAGTTTCACTTCCGTAAAACTTTTGTAAAGTATGCAAAATATGTGCGAGTCAGTGTGTGAGTAAAGGAAATCTGGAGAAAAACATCAACTACAGCGAAACTGATAAAGATAGACTATGTGTTACGCTATGTGAGAGTGCTTTCCACATAGTAAACCACAAGCTTCTGTTCAAAAAGAAATGACTAAACTGCAGTTGTTTGGCTCCTGCCTGTCAGTTAGGGACCAGAAAGTTGATTTTAACAGTGAATTGTCTGACTACTAAATTCACAAGGGTTCCTCAAGGCAGTGTCTTGGGACATCTATTGTTTTTACTGTGCAACAATCACATGAAAATCATATGCTCATTTAATTTATTTTACTACAAATGATTTTGCCTTGTTATTATCACTCAAGATATACTAGGCTATTTATGTACAGCACAGATGTTTGTGTGTCAAGTTGACCAAGATTAGTAATTGATTGATGTCATTTTAACACCTTGGTCATACTGAATCCATTTTATTTTGTTCACCAAGTATGAGCAAAGCCTCAGGACTAAAGGTGGAGCGAGGAGCTCACATCATCACAGCTAAATCTTCAGTTCAGTTCTTGAGTTGTACTGTTAATAACAGTTTGGGAGAGTTAGAGTGGCGATGAAGGTTCCTGATAAGGTTAAATACAGAACAACATTGTAGTCAAGAAGGATAATCTCCTTGACCAAGGACTGCCTCGGGTTATTAGAATAGAGGCTGGGGAAACGTCATTTTGATTATGCTGGTTTATCTTGGGAGGGTCTATCCATGGTGCTGAAGAAGAAGCTCCAGGTGTCTCAGCAAACTGGTCATGCTCATGTTAGGACTTAGGACTCAGGCACCGTGTGGGTAGGAGTCACTTTGAGGAGCTCAGCTGACTACCCATTTAGGTCAGAGTAGCTCAATTTAGGTTTCACATGATCCACAGGATTGTCAACAATAAAGCCTCCCCTCTACCTGACCGAATGATTCACTCAAGCTGAACACGGTTACAACCACCATACCAGATCTAAACAGCTCCTCTTTACACTCTGGAGCAGGGGAAATGACCAAGATGACACCAGTCAGGCCCTTAATGCGATCACCTTTAAGAAGAAGAAATTGGCTCATTGTGTCCAAGTGAGCTGTGTTTCATCTTCTGTTTGCTATTTGGTGTTAAGGTGTGGTTAACTGAAAATATACATAATGGATTTTGTCAATATTCATTCATCATAATGTAATGATTGTTTGTCAATGTTTTTAAGACCAAGGACTGCAATGGAAATAAGTCTTTCACTTCTTGTGTTATGCTTGATAATTCTCAGATGTGTGTAAACTCTGAAAATGTATTTTAAAAAGTCATTCACTAAACTAAACTGAACTAAACCCTTGGATATACAGTACAATTGCTTAATAACAGCAAATAAATGGTCTATTGGAACATTCATCTATTAGAATTTTGTGTTTACTGCAAGTTATTGCAATGAATATGAATTTAAATTTGAATTTGTCTGGATCTTTGAGAACATGTGCCACAGACTTTGCTCTGGTTGTCCAAATGCTACACCATGCTCTCTATCATCTCTCAGTTTCACTATGATTAAAAATACTCCTCTTAGACATTGTTATATAGGCCAATATCAGATACATTTGTTGTTATTCCATGCCATCTTAGTAAATCTCTAAGCTTCTTAACCTCACAAAGTTTGAGGAATGCCAACTTTAAAATTGGGCTATCTCAGTGAAACTGGTTAAGAAAGTGCCAAAAATCAGATTTTCCTTTACAGTAAACGCTGCAGCAGGATGGTGTGGTTTCTTCTTCCTCCAGAGCCATGGAACCCAATGGTAAAGAGAAACCTTTGAATAAGTCAGCTTCTGTATACATACCACACACTCAGCCAGCTCACAACCAAGAAAAAAGACCCTCAGCAAACCCCAATTTAAATAGCTAAACAAGCCGGTCACTGTTGGGATTCTCGTTAGCATAAGGCCTACAACAAGCAGTGTTTTGTAATGGGTCAAATAAGCGGGAAACTATCCGCATGGCCTTTGAAAAGGGGTAAAATCAAATCCCATTCACTTTGAGGAACTGCACAGTAAAGCTCTCAGCCATTGATCATACCAAGATGATCTACTATATCATCTCTCCATCCTCTGTAGATGATGAAGTGTCACTGCTGTAGTGGTGACATTGCAGCAGGACCAACTTCCTGGTTTGCTCAAGGGGATGAGGGGAAACACTGCAATTTCTGTCATTTTTTTGTTTGTTTTGTTTTTGTGCAACTATGAAATTCCCTGAATGAAAGTTAATAAACATACCATCATAGTGGGGGTCCAATAGGTTTAGAGATACACTGCTGAAAAGATGAAGAGCAGAAGTTTGAAGAGTGATAGATAAGGAACATGACCCCTCTAATCAGCCCATGTTGTTTTCAATCTCGTCATTTCAGGCACTGATTTGGCAAGAATGGTTACCAGATTTGATGCATGTAGGGGGAATCCCTTATGAAAGAGATGTATAATCATTTTAGAAGGACAAATATCAACACAAAACAAACAAAAAATCCACAAAAACTCTACCAGAGAAAATCCTATTCCATAGGAGATAAAAAAATAAATAAATAGCCTACATTAAGGTCACTATAAACTCACTATTGAGTAGCACAGACAGACTGTAAGTCCCTCTAGGAATATTACAGGAATTTTACAGTGATTAGAGACAGGGGAGAGGGGAAGGAAAGGGAAAGAGAGATTGGCAAAGAGAGAAAATTCCGTTTAAATTGATTCCACTCCATCCACTTCCTCCTGTAATTCTAAACACAAGAGGATACGACAAGTTTGTAGAGTTTCCCCCCCTTGTGTCTATAAATCGACCCGCAGAATACAGGCCATTCAAACCAATAATGTAAACAGGACGACGCTAAGTAGAAATATGTGGTGGGCTAAAACCTGGAGTCAGAATCAATCATTCCAATCAATTAACTGACTTACCGACGTCTGCGTTGCAAAACGCCTGCTGGGGATGCGCAGGGGAGCAGCTGCAGGCTTCTGCGATTTCTTCCACTCGCCACAGGAACAGGATGGCCAGGGTGACAAAACAACTGCTCACCGTCCAAGTCATTTTTAGAAAACTATGCTGTTATAATCTACAGATCTAAAAAAAAAATATATATATATATATATATATATATATGTATATATATAACAATAAAGAATGTGCAGTCCAGCAAAGCCTACAGGATATGAACAAAAAAAGAACGTCCTCAGTTTCAGATTAGTAAAAGACGGTCCACTTGTCAGAGTATGAGACGCACAACGCACGAGACTGTGTTCATTCCTGTTGAAGACTGCACCCAGGCACCCGGACACCTCCTGGAAATCTGTTTTCCACTACCGTCAGGAGCTGCCGCCTTTTATTATCGCAGGCTGGCTGCGAGCTCCTCCCCCTCCCTCCTCAGCCAGTAAGCGGAGCACTGTGTGGGTCAGGGGCTCCCGAACTTTTCATGTCAAGGTCCCCCCAAATAGATAAGCATCAGGCCCCCCCCCCCCCCCCCCCCCCCACCACCACCACCACCCTCCCACACCCCCCACCCCTCCTCCTTCCCAATCTGAGGAGAGTGTAGCTATATGACATGATTTGTGTCAGAGGCGGACAACTGTTAATGCTGTAAATGCGGAGATTACAGCGATGAGAGTGAAACCTCTGACCCTACAGTCACTCCTATGACATTATCTACCAACTATTAGTCATTTTACCCTGGAACCCAATCAGAGACACCTGCTTTGTCACTTTGGGAACCTCTGCTAGAAATGAATGAGATTTGTAGTAGCCTACCACCACACACACACACACACACACACACACACACACACAGTCACTTCCCATACTGCTACATGAGTTGAAAAATAAAAAACATCATGGTAACAAGGCAAGAGACCTTCAAAATCAATAGGCAGCTGTCCTTTTCCTCAGTTTCCTCTGTCATTTCATATTTCATATTTCATATTATTCCTATAATTTTCTGATATGGACTAAATCTTTGTCTATATATGTACCAGTGAGTTTATAGTGACCTTATCATACTTATATTTTTTCATCTCCTGAGGTATCACTGTAATATTCCTGTAATATTAATATAGGGACTCAGAGGAATAATATGATTTTGCTGTGATATTTGTATTGTGCCCTTCTGTTTGTTTTTCATATGGGTTTAGTGCTTTGATGTTGTCATTGTTATTTTGTTTTGCTTTGTTTTGTTTTGCCATGTGATTTTTACCTTCAACATTTGCGTTAATAATAATAATTTACTGCTGAACAAATACTGACACGGGTTCTACTGAGTCCATGTCATCTTAGCACAGGCTTTACAAGTCCATGTGTTTCTCAGTGGAGTAGTCCTCAGCTCAAGCTGCGCAATTCAGTTATCTGTGATTTTAATTCATTGAGGGCATTTAGCTTTGTTTGCTATGCAAGCACGATTTCGGTAACTGTTAAAGACACCGCACCACATGAAAATACTAAAGGAGGGAGAGAGGAATACTAAAGAAGAAGGAAGGAAAGAGTGGGGGAGTGGAGAGAAGTGACATCATCCCTTTAAACTTAATAGATTCAATCTGGTGGCGATTCCCCTAGCGTAAGCTGCCCAAACCCTCCTCCCTTCCATGAAAGAAACATTATGCTATAGTCAAAGTTTTTGGTCGTTGCTCATTCCTTACTCATGCACAAAAATGGATGGTTCTTTTGTTGGAAAGTTGAGCACTGCAACACCACCTCAGGAAACTGAGGATCTCAGGAGTTTGGGTTCGTGGCCTGCGTTGTTGATTCTGGCTTAGAAGGGGAGATCATAGTAAGGGCATGGTGTGTAATGATTAGGGCTGATGATGAATAATGAAGAGGACAGAGGAGAGAGGACTGTATCTGCTGTGGTTGCCTTGCTCCCTGACATCATATTTGGCCACAGGCTGTCGGTCTTCTGGGCTCTCCAGCAAATATTTCCACTCTTTTCCATAGTTTAGCATTTTTGCTTGGTTGCTTTTCCACAGGTCTCTGTTACTTGATGTCTGTATAAAAAAGAGGCAGGGAGAGGGTAAGAGGAGGGAGGCAAACGGGACAACCACTCTAGTGCCCTCACTCTAATAACTGCTGCTTGTTTTCGTCGTAGAAGGGGATTTGGACATTCATTCATTTAGCTTCAGACATATTCTCGGCGGCCATGAGAGGCCATGGAGTAAGAATGCCATCAGATAGATAAGGAAATTTCCCAAACTGATGGAAATTTTGCAAACCGGTATGACTCGTAAGCAGAGGGGAAGATGCCAGACACAAGGGACACGATAGGGACAACGGCGCAGACGTTGGGCGTGGGAGAAATTAAGACACGTAAAAAGGAAGTGACACATCCAACATCAAATGGGCAGAAATATGCTTTCGTCTCCTTTCCACAGTGTGCCCAAGCCATCAGGGGAACAGCAGGCGCCTTCTTCTGGGCAAAGCCTGCCGCCCCCTGTCAAAACAGTTGGCTTCCTCTGCACTGATGTGGTGGGCTCTGCTCAGATCCCAGTCGTGTCCCCGGCTCCTGGGCGGTAGAGAGGCCGATCCACACACTCTGCACTCCACCTCCCACCTCGCCTGCAGGACTTTGATATAAGATGAGGAGGGGATTTGAGTGAACCTCTTATTATGGGAAAGAATTTCAAGAATTCAGGCCGAGGATGTGTTTCCTTTGCTTAATGAGTTAGAACAACAAACAAACAAGCACAAAACATGGCCGAATAATACTGATGTATTAACATTCCAGTGTTTTTGTAACTGAACACGTTTTACTAAATCAACCGCTTAAGAGACAGAGATAAAAAAAAAAAAGATTTATTTGAAAAATGACAATTCACAAGATGACCAACTGACGCACACTGCAACTCTCTCTTTAGAACAGGCCAGTTTAGATCTGGATTATTGTATCAACATGAGGTTTTCATTTGTAGAGAGAGGGTGGATTTGTCAAAGAAGTGCAATGTAAGCAGCTCCCCTGTGTACATTACACACTACAAACGCCCAGAGGGGCTTAGGAATGGTCGAACCTCCATACCCTAAATTACAGACTTGCAAGGCCAGGAATACTCTCAAAAGGAAGTGCCCAGCAAGACAGAAAAAGAGGGTCTCATTGCGGGAACTGGTGGGTGCTGTGGCAGTGACCCACATCCTCTGACTCCCACCCCCTCTCCCCTACTGCATGCACACATCCCACATGGGGCAGAACGGCTCGATTGTGACCTGACCACCACCTTGCCTCCTTCCACCTTCCATTCCCTGCTGCCCATCCTCTCCCTCCTCCGCACCATCTTTGTTGTTTTGTTTTGTTTTTTTTCATACTTTGATGTGAGCTAGCCGCAGCCCACGGACAATTCCCATCATTTTCCACTCATCATTCAAATATTGTGTTAATGTGAGACAGTGAATCAGTGGTAGTGATTTCACTTGAGGGACAGTGAAGAGGAGGAAAACATCTGTTGGAAAAAAACATGGAAATTGAATCAGAGGCTTTTGGGGGTCAAGTGGTCAACATTGCCCACTGTGGTGAGTCACCATGAGTCTGGTTAATGTCCAGAGTGTCTCCTGAATTCATTGACATTAACTGTGACTAAATAACAATAGCAGTGACCAAATAACTTGGGCGTTTACGGTTGGGACTTTCACTTTTACGAAACACAACCATACTTGTCCAATAAATTAGTGCACACTCATTTCCTCTGCAGCGCCCTTGTAATACCAGAGCATGACTAGGACGTCTGGGGCAACGCTTGACTTAACGCACAACAGCAGGGGCAAATGTTTAAACGAGAAGCTCCCTGTACCGTAAGTCATTAATGAAACTACACTTGGTGGAATTTCAAAATTTTGGGGCATTTTGAACTGGACAGCCCATGTCATGACCTGCGATTAGTTGGTGTGTAAAATGACGCAATAAGTCAAACCCAGTGACACTTGTAATGACGAAGCATTACGAAATACCTGAACTTTCCCTCACGTAGTATGATGCAGTCTTTTACGCTGCTATACACAGCCTGTCGTAATATTGTCTGTTAATGGTTCCTACAAAACCCCTCTCCCCCCCTCAGACTAAACAATTGCTGTAATTTCTTACAACACTGAAGCATGACTTTGGAAGCCATCTTGAAATACATGCACTGAACACGTAATCTTAGTAATGCATCAATCGTCCCTTGTCTTGTTTCAGTGTGCCCACAGACAAGCCCACCACTCAGACCTCCATGAGTCACTCTACGTCGTGTGTTGCTGTGTTTCACCCACCTGTCCGGGCATGTCGGTTTGACTGTTGTCAAGTGTGACTGTCAGCTCCGTGGAGCAGCAGTGCGGGAAGGTTCGAGGACCGTCTGGGGTCTGTGTAAACACCACGCTTTCTGGAAGATTCCATGATTCATGCGGAGGAAACCACTAATGTATCCCTAATCAAAATGCCTGCAAACTCCCATCAACACTATAATCCTTTCCAGTTCATTTGACCTTATCTGATTATGCTGAATAAAGCTGATATGCTCGAAGTTCATTTAGTTTGGCTGCTTGGCAAGAGTCGTGGTCAGTGAAACTGCAACTTTAAAAACTTCTTTTAACTACACCCAAATTGCATTGTGGCGTACAAGATAACATACTGACAGTGAGACACAGCGAGGAGCATAATGTCAGGGAACAGATACTTTGGTTTGTGTCTAGGGAGAAAAACAATATTGGGTAAAGTGAGATTGAATTCAGGGAAAAGGTGAGAAAGAGGCCAAAATAAGAAATTCCCATTTATTTGTTTGTTGGTTTGTTTGTTTGTTTGTTTGTTAAAAAGTCACTAAACTACTACATAAATCTAGATAAACTAATATGTCAACATTTTGTTGAATTATGTGTACTTAGTTTCAATAAATCACTTTAAATTATTTTATTACCGTTTTTTTCTATACAAATGAATAAAACTACTTCTCTGACGGAGCTCAATTTCACATGTCTGTAGTAATGATATATGCGTACAAACCCTCTTTCCCTCAGTGAGCTGGACACCATCAACATGGCTGAGGTCATGATGATGGATTTTACTCTGAGCATCAGGGTTCATGTCAGAGTCAGGACTGGACTACACCTTTGGAGAGAGCACACTCATCCATTACAGTGATAATTGGGTCCTCCCAGAACTGGAAGGTCCTTTAGTAGTAAAGGGGAGTGAAGCTATAAATTAGCTTGAAGATGAACTTAACTTTTATCTGTACTTACCAGTTGCTCTTTTCAGGGCCAAATTGAGTCTTTTAATGAAACAAATGTACTGACAGATGGAGAAATAGTGTGGAAAATCAAGTTTATTCCAGTTTTTTCATTTGCCTTTACTACAGAGACAGGAAAGTATAGTTGATATGATTTAAAGCACAATCACCTGATACCTTTGTAGCTAATCAACAGAGCTGTCATTCACACAAATAATATTGTAAGTATTTGATTGGAAGCAGCTGAGTAATACCATGACAACCATTACTGTTTTGATAGGAGAATTACGTTAGCGTGCTGGCTGCCTTGTAATATCTGAGTCACTGCTGTCGGATCAGATGTAGTCGGGTCTCACCACAAAGTGGTAGATGTACTGGTCGTTAGGACAGGGATAGGGCAGAGCCTTGCTGCTGTTTGAAGAGATATGAGCCAAGTCGTTCTTGAAGTCCTGAACCTGACAGATGTACTTGCCTTTGCACATGAGCAGGAGCCGGTTACTAAAGCGAACGCTGCTCTGGTACTTGCTGAGGCTGCTCTGGGCAGTCAGCCTCGCAGCAGGGAACGACTCACACTTCACACCCTTGTTTGAACATTCACGCTGGCTCTGAAAGACATTTGCCTCCCAGTGAATCATGTTGTCCTTAAAGATCATGCTATTGTGGACAGGTGTGCTGAATGACTTGCTTCTGCGTTGGAGGTATGGCCTGGCAGTGGTATAATAATAGTAACGATAGTCGTAGTAATCCCTACGATTCCCTACTTTTCGCTCACTTTCTCTCACGTTTGAGTCAATAGAGGCATCCCATGGCTCGGCTGTGTAGATCCTTGGCTGGTAATCATCTTCTTCTCTCTTGAACGTTGAGCTGTTCCTCAGAGTGCTGAAGAGCAGAACATTAAACTGGTATGCCTTCAGCATGTTGTTGCGATACACATTCTGATGAGCATTGTAGAGCGTGGAGCTGAACTGCAGCTCATAGAGCTTCTCAGCAGGGATCATAGGGAAACGGATGCGGCTCAACAGGTCAGCCTGACTTTCCAAACTGGTCGAGTTGCCCTTCTCTGAGATCCAGCTCTCCAGGGACCGAAGCAGGAAGGACTCATCTGGCACCACCAGGTCTGAGCGAGACAGAAGGACTCCAAGGAGTCCCATGGAGAGGCGGCTCCAAGCAGGGGATTGGGTCAGATTTTGGTAGTTCCAGGCCATGTATTGGACACAGTTCTCCTGGAGCAGCATGTCCCCGGTTTCCACTGCGTACTCGTAGAGGGACAACTGGGTGTGGAAAGTGACGTCCTCTGGGAGGACTTTGGTGAAGAGCCGGCCTGTGTCCTCCATCAGCTGCTTCACCCCAAACTTAGAGGCCGTCTGGTGGAGGCACTGCGCAGAGGAGAAGGTCACATCCATCTTGCGGGTGTAAAGGTACCTAACAAGAACCAGATTGTCAGAACATTTACTTGAGCTTCTTTTAAACTGACTTCAGTGACAAATATCGGAGTTAGAGAGGATTATGATGTCTTTGATTAACAAGAGGCACTTGAGCAGCCATAATCACCATGATAGTGTCTCAAACATAACCACTTTGGATGTGAATGAGGTTATTAATTAAGCTAATGAATGTATTAATTAGCAAATATTTCTATGTCAACACACTTGTCTTCGCATAACACATGGGCAGTATTAATATGAACTACGTATCTTGAAACATTAAGGAGTTAAAGTAGTTTCAAGAAAATCTGTTTTTACTATTTTAATTTATGCAGCAAGGTTCCCCAAACTCTAATCAGATCATCTACCCTATACAGGGAACCTGTGGCGTAAGTATGAAGTTCTATCATGTGCTCATGAGTCATTGTGTTGACAAAAATGTGTCACACAGACAGACAGACAGACAGACAGACAGACAGACGCCACCATAACAACATACAGTAATGTCCCGCATGCCATGTACCATGGTGGCGGGACATAAAAATCGCATGTCTCAACGTGTCTTTTTCTGTGGCAGCAGGCTACCTGATGAAAGAGGTGAAATGCGGTTGGCAAGACTGGCTGACATGGACAGAGATGCTACTGATCCCCTGTGAGGCATTGAAGCGTGGGAATCGTGACAAGACCATTTTGTGTGCGCAGATGGTCGTCCCAACCATCTCCAAGGTCCCATTCTCCTGTCTGTTTCCAGTGGGGCTCTGGACCAAGACCTGGAAGTCACAACCATCCCCGCTGTCAAACAGCTGGCCGAGCTCCGCAGACAGACCCAGACTGTGGTCCAGCGAGTGTTTGGTATCACTGATGGTCACATTCATGTCTAGAGGGGAGATGGATTGCACAGAATTAGGAAAATGAGCTGTATCAACAGGTCATGGATACAAGCTTGAAAGAGAGCAGTCACAATCACAGACTGTGATATTAAATGAGCTTGGAGAGTAGCCTACAAGTCCAACCCTTATAGGGATCACTTCTCTTTTGTTAGAAGCCTAATATAAAGCTGTTGCTAGTCCAGTTAGTCAACTTTCATCCAGTCATGTTTTGTGAGGTTTTAGATACGTGCCTGCTTCACAAATAACTCCAACATCCTCTTTGTGTGTGCAGTCAGTAATTGCCCAGCCTCCGAAAAAACAACTGGTCAGGAAGTTCTCTGTACCCTTACAGTCCACATCATCGAGCCAGATGGGTCCAGACCCTAGGATGTGAAATGAGAGGAAATAATTGAGTTGTCATAAAGGACACATTAGACAGTGGGCATTCTGGGTGGCTGAACTTGTGGTGTTAGTGCATAATGTTAAGGCCTCTGGTAAATCCTCAAATCACAACTCTGCAATCACTAAAATGATTTCACTGCCCCCTGGTGGGGGACACATGGAAGTGGAGGGCACCTTCTCCGTAAGTCCCTCCATTGACAGCAGATTTGGCTCCAGGGAAGTTCAGCTGACGACACACCACCTGGGCCTCAGCCAGGTCCCAGCCATCGTCACACACGGTCCCCCATTTCCTGTCGTGGTAGATCTCCACGCGGCCCTCTGAGACGGTCTGAGAGCCCGCCAGCCTCACATCCCCGTCCCGTGGCAGCACCTCAGCTTGTTTTCCTGTATGCGTACACAGAGACAGGAGCTTAACCGAGGCCGTGCCAGCAGAGGTTAAGCAAATATTCTGCTTATTTACATTATATGTTGAACGAATAACATGGTCAGGCAAAAGAATACAACGTAGTAAGTACACATATAGATATTCACACAAAGATTAATTAGGGGTAGTTCCATTTCAACAGAGGTGGAAAGTAACAAAGTACATTTTCTCAAGTACTGTACTTACCATAAGTAAAATCTTGAGGTACTGGCACTTGAGTATTTCATTTTGTCAGACTTTATACTTTTACTCCACTACATTTCAGAGGGAAATATTGTACTTTTTACTCCACTATATTTATCTGATGGCTGTAGTTACTAATTCCTTTGCAAAATAAGGTTTTACATGCAAAATATACAATAAGCTCATAAAATACGATGCATAGTTAGAGTTTAAACTACACAACAGTATATGGATTAGTTAGACCTAGCGCCATCTGAACCACCTACAACATTAAAATACTTCTTACAGGCAAATGCATCAATAATTTAACACTGAAAGGGACTAGTCTTCAGAATGAGTACTTTTACTTTTGATATGCAATACATTTTACTGTAAAGGATTTAAGTACTTTTTCCACCCCTGCATTTCCACTAGTTACCTACAAACCAGAATTTTGCAAAAACAATGTTTCATTAGGTTGAGATGCACCCTGGATGACTCACTGAATAGGTTAAATTTGAAAGAGTCCATTCCAGAGACATGAAGAAGCAGCAAAAGCCACAAAGTGTGTGTGACTCCATGTATCAGCATTTCCGCCCGTCAGCTTGGATTCTGGTACAGACAACGGCAAAAGCAGGCAATGTGAGAAATATGTCCACCTCACTACTGTACTGTACATTACAGTTTAAGGTTATGTCATCAATGGCATAATCTATAACCAAGCAACAAGTTGAAGAATTTTTTTTTATGCTCAGCATGCATCAGTGAGTTATATTATTATTATTTTAGTTCATGTTCAGGTTTAGTATTATTCTGCATTTTGGAGTTAGTTTGACACACACAGTTTTTACTCTAATCACATTGTTCTACTAAAGAGCAGCACTAGCATTTAAGCAAATTTTTTTAATGTCTAGTGAAGATGAATTGAAAGTCCTAAAAAACTACATTATAGACAATTCTAAAATGAAATATGAAAGGTTAAAGGTAAATGGTTACAAGGTGTGAAATCCTTACATATAATGAAGCCACAAAACCCTCTCACCTCTCTTGCTATGTAGTCCTGTAGTCCTTCAGCGCAGTTCTCCCTTTAGACCCGTGACAAACTCACACTCCTTATAAAGCCCCCCAAAAAGCGGTTTGGGATCCCGTTTTCACTTCTGCAGCCTTCCCTAAGTTTCGTTTCAAATTAAAGCTCAGAGTCACAGCCAGTTGCACAACTTCTCCGATCTAGCCGAAACTTGTTTGAGGGAAATGTCTAGTCTAAAGTCTGGTGACCTGGTTTGTTTCTCAGATCCCCATCCACAAAGAAAGGAACAGACTCACACAGTAGTAAGAGGGATTTTACTCAATCAACCCACAAAAAAATTGCTATGAAGTTACATATGAATCGTCTTTCACCAAATATTCCTTCAAATAATGTTGAGTTGTATGAACAATAAAAACAGACCTCTAGTGATTCCACTGAAGGTAACATGTTGGGTATATACAGTATGATATCGTTTGAAACCAAGCAAAGGAAGAAAACCCTTTGACCGCTCCCTCCCCAACAATATCCATCGTTTTCAGAGTGTACAGTATGTGCATGTCGTAAGGAAAGTTATGCGTTACAAAAAAAAATCACAGTCTCTGATTAATCAATCTTTTTGTACATTCATCGTAAGAAAGGCTACAGTACATTTGAGGGCCACATTTGGCCTGGGAAGGGCATGACCAACCATAAAACATGTTGGCATTGTTTGTTATGACTGGTTAGCACTGTCTCAACACCAGAAAAAGGAGCGTACTTTACAGTCTCAGACCATAGTTCTTTTATTTGCATCGAAGGAGATCCTTTGAGGGGCGGAGGTGTGCCTTTCACAAACTCAGCGCGCAAGCAGCGAGTCACTTCAACAGTGATTGGATTGTAAACAATATGGGACCACAGTGCAGTGGCCTCAAGAGGGAGTCTCTCAGTCTCCACTCTAGATGAACTCCAAGCCCTCATATTTCACGTCCCCAATCTTGGTTTCAGGTAAAAGGATGCGTCCGTCCAGCGTAAAGGCCATAATGTACGTAGCGATCTTTCCGCCGTCTTCCTCCGACTTGAGCGCCAGGATAATCTGGTCGTCTGTATTGGGGACAAACTTGAAGGAGGAGAAGCCGTGGGTGGGGTTGTGCGGACCCACGCGGCTTACAATGATGTCTTCGAAGTCCGGCGAGCAGCTGAGGACGAGGTTCGCGGCGCGGCGCTCATCCGCCGTCTCCTCGTAGTGCTCCTTGCTGGCGCGGCGCGGGAGGAAAAACCAGCGCTGCAGGGTATCGCTCCACGCTGCTGACTCGTGGATAAGGTAACCTGTGGAGATGCAGAGGAATACATAGAGGAGTTGGGGTCAAAAGAAAAGGGAGAGAAAATACTAAAAAGAAGCACCGATATGAACTGCAAGGGACCATTAGATAGATATAAAAGACAATCAGAAGTATTTGTAGACATAGCAATCATGTAAAAATTCAGATTTCTTCAGATTTCCATCCTCACCTGGAGGTTCTATCCCCGCAGCGGACTTCAAGAATTTGTACTTGGGAACCCAGTTCTGATGCTGAACATCCCCTCTGTAGCCCACGACTTTCACCCACTCGGGGTTGTTGTTGACGAACTCTCCTGCGGTGGTGGTCCACTCCTTCCCCAGACCGCCGACGTACAGGCGCTCGTCCTTCACTGCCAGCCACTCTGCTTTGAACCCTAACAGGACAAAAGCTCATAAGTCACAATTGCAGGGGGCACTGTCTCAATTTGTTACCATTACCAACAACTTCAGAACTTTGGGACGTACACTACCAGTCAAACGTTTGGACACACCTGATTGAATGCACTATGTTTTTCATTCTCTTAAAGCCATTTTGATCTAAAGGCTTATGCTTTAAATCCTTGAAATTTGTTTCTTAGACAAATATAAATAGTGAAGTTGATGCCTATGTATGAATTTCTTTCCAAAGCCGTTGTCTTTCCATCAAGGCAAAGGGCGGCTACTTTAAAGAATCTAAAATATAAGATAGTTTTGATTTGTTTAACACTTTTTTGGTCACTGCATAATTCCATTTGTGTGATTTCATAATTTCGATGTCTTTACTATTATTCTAAAATGTGAAAAATTTTAAAAATAAAGAAGAATGCATGTCCAAACTTTTGACTTAGACGTAGTGTATAAGACTAGGGCAGCACCGACCTTTGGCAACGCTGCCATCGCCATCAGGCAAGATGACCCAGGGCACAGCCTTGTCGCCATCGATGTGGTAGACTACGCCCGTTCTATCATCGACAGTGTACAGCTTCCCGTTGAACACCACCAGCTCGGACAGCTCCATGCCCCTGCCCTTCTCTGACAGGTGGCTTTCCAGCACCACCCGGTCCTGGTCCCATTCTACCGCCACCTTGTCACCGCTCTGGGACACCAGCAGGTAGCCCCGCCGCATGTAGCTGAACCACGTCAGCTTCTTGTCACTGAGAGAGTTTGTGTCTAGGTCGGCGATGACCCCGATGCGGTAGCGGGTACCCTGCGCCGTGCGCTCCGGCGGACTGAGGGGGTAGGTGTCGTTGTAACGGGACTCGGTCTGCTTGGGGTCGTTGGGGCCGGCTCTCCAGCTGTGCGGGCTGTAGGGGCGGGAGCGCAGCCCCGGGCTCAGGTGCATGAAGAGCAGGAGCACCAAGGCCAGAGCGGCCACCACCGCCACGATGGGCCTCCACTTGAGGCGGAAACGAGGGTCAGTGGTGTTGGCCATGGACGCCAACATCGGGAGGCCTCCTACAGAGATACGCAGAGTGTTCATAGGATCATTCTGCTCCAGTCGAGTGTAGCCTGGGGAAGCAGGCATGGAGGACGGAGCCCTGGAGGGACCTACAGAAATACAGAAGGGGGGAGAGAGAGAGAGAGAGAGAGAGAGAGAGAGAGAGAGAAGAGAGAGAGAGAGAGAGAGAGAGAGAGAGAGAGAGAGAGAGAGAGAGAGAGAGAGAGAGAGAGAGAGAGAGAGAGAGAGAGAGAGAGATGGTAAGTTACCTCCACTAGATCACATCAGAATGAACAAAAAACTACAGAAGGTCACAACAGAAAGTTAATGCCCCAGTTGGATTGAGTTTAAGATCTCGCCATAACTCAAAGTGCAGGTACATTTTGTTCTTGTGTTTACAAATACAAAAGTAAATCCATTTACAAACTTAGAATGCATATGTAAGTGATGTGTAGCTGTCACATACTGTTCCTTAGTATCAACAGCTTAGTTAGCTTGATTTTTCTAAAATACACTGCAAAGTGATGTATGGTGCACAGCAGGTGAATCAGGGTGGGGATATAAAGCTGTGCATTTTTCAACTGGGTGGCTACACCTGCTTTTCCTTGTTCTAAATTTTTCAAACTGTTCACATGGTCCCTGGAGGGGGACTTTAAAATCTTTTTTTTTTAATTTTTTTATTTTTTTACCTTGTCTTGTTTCATGTGTACAAAAGTGTCCTTTTTATGTCCATGTTTTATGATCTTTATGTTACTGATGTAAAACTCTGCGGCTTTTTCAGTATACCCTACTGCAAGCATGAATTAGAATAAAGTCAGTCATTCCTTTCAAGGCCTAGCCCATTGGCAAACTGTGGTGTGCTACAAATCTAACTAGTTCAAAACTACCCACTGTCAATTCTCAAGTCAATTTACATTACATTACGTCATTTAGCAGACGCTTTTGTCCAAAGTGACTTACAATAAGTGCATTTTGTCAACAGTAGTCAAACCAACTATATATCACAGTCTTCATCAGCTAAGCCTTTAATAGGAATAAGTAGCACTAGAATCAGAGTTTTTCTTTTTCATTCATCTCAATGATGGCAAGGATCCACAACTGAGTGAAGTACAGGTAATTAGTCCGAGACTTACCTGTGAGGATATGGCTTACAATGATGATATACAACACACCATCATATATGACAATAATATCTAGGAAATTAACTATCTGGAAAATTAGCTAAGAAGTCATCAACAATTTAAGTTACTTGAAGCCAAACACAAGTTTCTTTCAGATATTACACCAGCCCAAACTACAAGATGACAACGATAAAGACATTTAGATAATGAAGCCCAACTGAATTGTACTCACACACTTTCCATGAAAAGACTTTGTTGGCCTCTAAGTCACCTCCTCAGTCTGGATGGCAGGCAAAAAACCCTGCGACTTTCATATCTGCCTATAAGCTATGTTTTAAATATTATTCAAAATACTGGGAAGAGCTCACACATGTGAGTGTGTGCCCAGCTAGACTCTACTGCATGAAGCAGGAAGTAGTCCAGCTTCAGGTTAGGTGACTATCAGGTGGCCGCCAGCGCACCACGTCAACGTGGAGGCTGGGAGGGGCCCATTCACTGACTAAAAAAAGGGACAGTGGGTGTGAACACAGGTAAATCAGGAAACACACAACCGGCCAACTAATATAGTATCACTCAAACCAGTTATTGATTTGTCTAACAAGGATAGTTCAGAAAGAGGTAGCAAATAGGCAAGTAAACAGAAAACAACAAGTAGACTCTTGGCCTATTCCGTTGAGCAAATGAATATGACTTTATCTTTTCACAAATGATAAACAGAGGGCAAGTTAATGAGTACTTGCTGAAGTCTAGCACACACCGCAGATCACAGATCAGCTCACATATGGGTTCTCTACACTTGAAGGGACACCAGGCTCCGTAGTGCAGACCTGGTGTGCACTAACAAAACTCCAGTGACCTCTAAACCCAGGTTCAGGAGCTTCACACTCTGCGGCCTAAACATGGCTGCACGTCTCTGAAGGAGAGCAGGGGCACTCGCCTCGACTGAAAGGCTCTTTCATAAACGGGGCCCCAAGCCAAACAGCAGTCCATTATGGCAGCAACATCAGGCCCCGCGCTCCGAGGCACACTAACGATCCTCTCTAACATACACCAACAACTGGTTGAAACCAATTAACTCAAAAGACATTATTGTTTTTCAGGCACCAGATTGCAAACACATTGCGACCGAATACACGAGGACATAAGCACTCAAATCTAAAAATCTAACAGAAATGTCTGAGAGCAAAACAAGAATATTTTGCGAAGATCCTCTCCACAGAGCCCCCTAAACTAATCAGACAACCCAGACCAGCCACCACTGAAACAAAACAGTTGAATAGTCCTACCCCTTCGTCTCCTTCTGCCAGAGCGCTGAGCCACTGTCATCTCAATTACTACACTATCCTTACAGCAGACTTCTTCATTCAGTACTGAGCTGCAAACTCTCTTTATACCAAAAGATTATTGGCCATGCAACCATGACTAAGGGCTCTAACCGTGGCTATGAACTTTAACTAGACTTGGAGGATTATGATCAAGTCCAAAGGGGCAAACCTCTCTCAGGCCGCCTACCTAATTCACTAGGCTCTCATTCATCATAGCAATCATTGTAAGACCAGGTTACTCACACACACACACACACACTCCAGATATGGGAAAACATTGTTTCTACCTACTCCAAACCTCCACCTGCCCAAAGGTGGAAAGCCACTAATCTAGCAGGCTAAACAGAAAATCCACTACAAACAAAGCTACATTCACAATGACAACTCCAGACCCCACATACCAGAGGTGCTCCTGTGATGCAATCAGTGCTGCTGGACAGAGGCCAGAGATCGAGCTGGTGATGACAGCAGAGGAGTCGCAGAGGAGTAAGTTAATAAGTTACGCAATCGACAAAGAGGCTGGAGGAGCGCCGACTCACTTTCAAACTAATGCTTGTGATAAACTCTCACTCTTCTAGGGCGAGGAGATGTAAAAAGGAGGATGAGTATTTATTTCTCTCCTTAGAATAAGAGGATGAGGATGACTTTGTTTCTTAGGTGTCACTGCCCCCACTGCTACCTGCCTGACAGTATAGGCAGTTATGTAACTCTGCATGAAGTCATATCTTATCAGGTGGGGGTTCCTCCAGACAAAGTCTTACCCAATAGGGGGAGGTGGTCTAATGACTGTGTTGCTGAAAATGCTCAGGGAATCTCTGCCCCAAGCCCCTACTGAGCTTCTACACTCTCGCTGGCCATAAAGGATGACATCTGGGGAGGTGGACTTCAAAGGAAACAGAGAGAGAGAGAGAGAGAGAGAGAGAGAGAGAGAGAGAGAGAGAGAGAGAGAGAGAGAGAGAGAGAGAGAGAGACCTTAGGTGTGTCCAGCCCATAAATAGTTCAGTCAGCGCTGCAGGGCATGATGGGATTCATAAATCATTGAATTACTTACCTTAGATAGCTTAATAATAGCTTAATAAAGATGGGGAGCTTAGTCCAGTATGATGGGAAGTAGAGTAGACCATGCTGTTATTAGGTTTAATCTGTTATGAATTATGTGTAGCTTAATACACTTGATGACTCGATGACTTGATTTTAGACCTCTCTCTCTCTCTCTCTCTCTCTCTAGTTGCCGTTGCCACAAAGTGTGTATCGTTCCCTTCCCTACACACTTACACAGACTTGTGTCCCTGACCTGCCAGCAGCGGAGAGGTTAAACTACAGGCTGCTTCACGGGAGATGGCATCGCATCACAGGATCACGGCATTTAACGGCCGGTCGCAACACCCTTCTCTTGCAGTTTCCCGGTTCACCAACCTCACACAGTTTACTTCGTACTCACTGTAGACGTTAGATCTTCGGTTGTAAGTCCGATGACGGTTGTAGTTGAGATGTCATTGCACTGCTTCCTTCTTCGGGTCTCCTGCCTCCGTCCGTTCAACAGACAACCGACCATTACTTCCTGTATGTGGTGATGACGCCAGCATCGCGCACTGCTTGCGCACGCTGGATGTGATGAGGGTTTGTCAAATGCTGCGTTCCCGTGCCGTCGGAAATGTCAGAACTAACGAGTCTACACGAACGACACGGTAAACAAACTGGTAAACACGACCGGGAAAGTAGGCCGTGTCTATGATACTCGAGAGATGTGACGTTTAGGGAGCGGAGAGCAGGGCAGCTGTGTCAACAGCTGATGGTAAAAGTGATGTATTTTATTATTATATGTCATTATTTGGCATTCTGTGGAAATAAGTCTCACTGTGTATCTATATTTCACTCTTTAACTGTCAGTTGTCATGTATTTTCTTTGATTTATTGAAATCTCAAACACACTGTAACTGTAGGAATATTTTTGGAATATTATAGTGTTCTTTGTTTTTTTATTTTTTTTAGGGTTGGCCTACATGTCCCATACAAAACAACACAATTTTTCAAGTTATAGCCTATGTTTGGCCCTCTTGAAAAATCAAGATGTGTCGTACAGTTTTAAGCAGAAGTAGAGATGTTGTCATGAACTGGTAAATTTCAACATGGAAGGGAGATAAAGAGGAGTACTCAAAATGAGGTTTTATAGTCACTAGTTAATTACAAGGGAATATTCAAATGAATTCTTCTGCAGAATAATTGAGTAATTGATGATTAAAGTTTATAGTATATAGCAATGATCCTTGTTTATAACTTCCATTGATAATCTGATTATCTGCTAATCTGGAAGAAGGAGAAGAAATCCCTTCCAAAATGCTACATAGGATAATACATCTTTTGAGAGGAAAAAAACATTAGCAGAATGTCATTAATGAGTATTTCTAAAACATAGAGGATCCAGCCTGTAGGTGTTTCAGTGTGTCATTTCACCAACCAAGGTCTTACATTACCTGCTTTCCTATTCCTACATTCCTATGTATGATGATCTGATTTAATTTTGTGTATCAACCATTTTGTAAAAATCAAGTTCAAGTGGTGGATATCTCATTTTGGAACATGTGTTGAAGAAAAGCCCACAGATACTATAGCAATGGAATGCTAATGAATTTACTCAAAGGGAAAAATGAATCACAGAAAAAAATGATCAGAGAATCAGAAAGTGTAGGTGAGAGAACACTGGTGTGCCTCATTCAAGGCTTCGGCTTGCTCTGGCAGGTGGTTTTGCTCTCGCTCTTGTTTTTGGACGGTCTGCAGATGAAGCTTCTCTGTTTTTGCAGCCATAGGGTCAGCCTGTGAAGAGACAAAATAAACAAACAAACATTCTATTATCTAGCTTCTTAGTTTGTTTATTTGCTTGACTGAATTGATTTGACCATGAAAGTAGTGATGGGTAAAGGGCATTTACATGTTCAGATTTCTTATTCTTCCCTCGTCTGAATATGCGGAAGAGCCAAGAGAAGCAGTCACAATTCTTCTTCTTCTTCTTGTTCTCTGTTTTTGAGGAGAGGCTACTGATGCTGGAACAACCATCGCCTGCAGGTCTGACCTCCTGGTTACAATTAGCTGGAGTATCGATCTCCTGGAGCAGACAGCATTGATCCTGATCCTCTTTGTACAGGCTGGTAGGATTTTTGGTTTCCAGCTGCAGATTGGCTGGTTCCTTGGTCTCCTGGACCAGACCGGTTGGGATCTTGTCAATGTCACTATCAACGGCCTCAAACACCTGGAGAGGACTTGATACGGGTGGAGCCTTGACTTCCTGCATTAGGCTGATTTGAGTCTTTGCCTTTGTGGAACTGTTGTCAGGCCCAGCAGAGACCAGAGTTGTGACACTCTTTTTGTCACCACACTCATGTTTGGTATCATTGCGTGGAGCACTAGCAGTCCCGTCAGCGCTGGAATCAATGCTTGCACAAAAATTGATCATTTCTTCATTGATAACCAAGTGGTCTTGTTTCTTCTCCTCACTCTCCAAGTCCACCAGGAACTTCCGGAGAAGTTCTGAATCAGATTGGACCACTGGCTCCCATTCATTAAGGTGGTCTGGAACAGGCCCATGGGATAGGGAAACCGCAAATCTAGAGGTATTTGATGGGGTAGCGTAGTAGCCCTTTTCACCAAATCCCTCCTTGTCCGAGTCATGGGAGAACTGCATTAATTCAGAAGTAGAGACCATTGGCTCCCATTCATCAAAGTTGTCCAGAGTAGGTCCAAGGGGTGAGCGGCAGTCAGACAAAGGAGCATAGAGGTACCTCTTGCCGACAAGCTGCTCACCAAATTGATACATGCAGTGGTCATAGTCAAGGCTAAGAGAGTCATGAAGCAGCCTGGATATGCACTTGATCTCTGCATCTTCATTAGTTTGGACTTTACTAGATGGAGCCTCAATGTCAGTGTGCAGACTGGTTTGAGTCTCATCGTCCTGGGCTGGATTGCTGGGTGGTTCAGTCAAAGCCTTGTCCTTTGTCATGAGTGAGGAGTCTTCCACTGTGGGGGGAAGGTCTTCATCTTCCATAGCGATGAGACGTTTGTATGCTAAAGAATCTGTGCTAGCTATTGGGTGCCACATGTTGAGAGTCTCAAGTCCAGGTGTGGAGTTGGACCCTACATTGGAGCCAATAGCACAATAAGACGGTGGGGGCAGAACAGTGCCGAGTTCAAGCATCACTGTGGAGACACCGGTGACTGGAGCATAAAAGTATTTCTTATCCCCGAGGATGTTGCCAGGCTCACAATCAGTATACTCAGAATTATCAGCAATGAGTGAATTGATGTGAGCGACAACTTGCATCCAAGCTGAAAGAAATGAGAAATGGCATGACAACATGTCAAATGGCTATATGTAAACAAAACAATCATTTAAGTTTTAGTTTCATATTATGTTTTATCATTTTGAAGCCATTAACTGAACTGTACATTTTACAATGCAGACTGGGCAGCAATGGACGCCCAAAAAAAACAATTTTATTCAACAAACACATCCTGGTTTGGCATTCCCTTATTTATTCATGTAGTGAGATAGTTTAGGATAACTCATCTGAAAATTATGAATAAATTTGCCTTACCTGGATGGGATTCACTCTCCATAATTGCCTTTTTGTAATGTCGTTATCAATTTGCAACTACAGGAGTACTTCTTTCAAGGTGGTAAGTATAGTTTTGCTCACCTGCAGCTATTATGACAACACAATCCTAAATTCTAGAACTGCTCCATGCTTTCCATCAGAGCTAGAGAGCAATTTGAACTGCTGTTGCAATGAGAATACATACATTATTTTTGATAATATTTTTGATGATAAAGCCAATGCTCTATTATTTAGGGAAAGAAAGCTCACACAATGTTAGTTGCTGGCGTCAAGGTCCCTGACACCATCAGTCACCAGTCCCTTTCTCATCTTTTTCAGCTTTTATATAATTTCATAAAGCTTCCTTTCCCAGTCTGTTTTCTGTATTATTTAAAGAGTGTCTCCCTGCTTGCAAAGCTCATCTAGCTTTTGATAAACATAAACTCAGCACACAACTGCATTTGCATTCATCAGATTTTCCTTTATAGTATAATAATCTATCAGTGATTCACACAGATAACTCACACAATATATGATATATATATAGCCTATCATATACTGTATATGATGAACATAACACAAAGCTATGTTTTACAGTATCACAGTGTCATCTAAGTAGCTGCTACTTGACCTTTTCACCAAGACTACTGTTTTACATACAGTAAATGTTGCAGAGCTTGAAGGGGTTTCTCACCAAAAACACATCTGAACTCTATTTTGTACCAATTTATCATGTAACATGATTCTCCAACAGAGATTTTTGCTGCAGTCTTTAGTTCATTAGATATATGGTTGTAATGTTTTGATTTGAAATCCTACAAAGCCCTATTGACTCTACTACTGTATGTATACAAAATTATTCCTAACTTGAAAACTCAAATATTAACTCTCAGTAACTCAGACCAAATGGATTTATGCAAGACTGTTTACAGTTTGGGAATATGTGAGAATATGCACGATAAATCATCATGTGTCCCTTTAATGGATATGTACTATAACTAGCTCATTCACTTTACGTCAATAGGGTATTGTCTCCACACTTCACAAGTTCCCTCACATACATCAGTACAATCACTAGTCAAATATTTGCCAAAGGAGCACACCCACATACAGAAGGTCCTGTTCCAGCTGTAATGAAGGATACAAAACAGTTTCAAAACATGAAAAGTCTTTATTTGGCAAACCTCTTGTGTTACTATGAAATACAGTATACTGTACAAGGCACTTTATGAGGAATTATTGTAAAGCCTCAGAGTAAACCAACTGGATTACAGTGCATCTAAAGGCACAACGGGGAAAAAAACAGTTCCCAAGGTGAAGGTTCTGATGGTATGATTGTCATGTACTGAATCACCAGGACTGAAAGGATCAAGTAAGCCAATAAATATAACAATCGTTGTATTTCAATAGACCATACTATAACTGATTTCCTGAAATCAGATTTTGGCTGAAAGGTTTCTTGTATTGGACATGAAAAAACACGTTACACTTTATAATTGCAAAACTCACAAAGGCACATTAAACTTTTGCAGAGGTAGCATATATAAAGGTCATGGTATAGGTTAGGCCACCTTAACACAAAATAAAACAAACCCTTATATACACTATATTGTAGCGGTATCTAATTGAAACACATTCAGATAAACCATCTTAGATTGCATTACAGATATGCAATAAACTGCCCCAAAGAAAGCAAGTCATGTGTTTTTCAGTGCACAAAAGCCCTTTTAGGTTCAGTGGTTGATTATAAAAACTATGGCAGTACAGTAGTTTTTGAGTGAACATTTCCAACGCACCCATTAATTAAATAATATATGGGTTTGTGGTGTTGTAAAAATAAAACAAAGCTTAACGCGAAGTAATTTCTGAGGAAGTGTATTCCAGAATTATGGCTGTCAAATTGTCTATGAATTTAAGAACAATGAAAGCATATTTATATGCACTAGACAGTAACAAAGCGTTCAATGAACAAAAAAAACCCAAACTGTCCATTGTTTAAGCTCTCATCTTAGCAACGCAAAGCAGTTTCCCCAGCAACAAAATGTATCCTCATCTACTTGATGATTGGTGCTTTGATATCAACAGCTCTCAAATAACTGCAGTCAAAAAACACTTCTATGAAAAATAAAACAAGAGGAGGAATAAAATAACTATAGTTGTTTTGGTGCAGAGACAACCATGGCCCAGTGTCATCAGATCAATCTCATTCTATCACAATATATTCTCAGTTTTCACTTGCTACGTCTGGTGCTTTGCTTGTGGATTGTACAATGTGGCAAATATCCACCAAACACCAAATTACAATAATGGCACAAACTAAAAACATATCAATGCACCCTTCAATATGCAAAACACAATCAAAGTTTTTGCTTTTTTTTTGCAGGAAGAAAATCAGTACGGAGTGCAGAGTAAAGTCCAAATTGTAAATTAACCATTGGCCACTTCCTCATTTTAAAAAAAAAAAATCCCCTGTCGGTTTCATGTGTTAGAATACCAGTCCTTTAGTAAGCTGGAGGCAGGTACTCTCCAGGACGCTCTTGACTGTTTGTGAAAGGTGACTGCTGGTAGCCCTCTGGACCACTACTGGGGTATGGGCTGGCTGGGTATGGAGTAGTTTGGTCATTGGCTGGGTCTCTGTAGTCCTGGTCAAAGTCACTCACACCTTGGCGATATCTACTATAAGCAAAGTAAGTCAACAGAGCCTGTGGAGAGAAGAGGCATACACACGTTTGAATTAATACCTGTAGCATTCACACGTCTGCCAGTCAGTGAATTTCTGAGCAGAAGGAGGTTGTTATCAAGTCTATGACATTTTGTTAGTCAAATGCTGGTCACGTGGGGAAGTGAGATGAGAGACTCACCCAGGTGATGATGGAGAAGAAAGAGAAAGCCACGACAGCTCGAGCAGCATCACTAGCAATGTTAGCGGTGTTGGTGGTGTTGGACCATTGGTTGGCCAGGAAACAGAAGCAGATGAACCACAGGAAGGCCCAGGCTCCTACCCCAAGTTGGAAATCAACAAAACAGTTACAAAAGCAGTTCAACCAGTCTATAGCATAGGATTATGTCTAGATTGAGATGCAAGTGTGGTGACAGAATTCATATTTTCTTGTCATAATTTTGAGTAGATTGCTAATGTTCATTATTGACTGAGCTATCCTAGATCATAAGAAAAATAACATGAGATTCCAGATTTCAGGTGGATTTCCCTACAGTTTATTCTCCATGCAGCCTACAATAAAATCTGACTCTCACCGGAGAAGACCAAATCCCCACAGACAATGTACTTCCTCTCTTTGGCGTTGCTGATCTGTGGGAAGTAGGCATCCAACATGATGAAGACGACGCACGCCAGGAAGGCCAGAATTCCGATTCCCACCCCGAAACTGCAGGCACTGTCGTTGTTGTTGAACATGCATTTGGTGTCTTGACGGTCTATTGGGTTAACATAGCCTTCTGCAGTGATAGTTGCAAAAACCACAATGGCAAATATCTGCAAACAAGTTTTTATATAGATATGAGAGAGAGAGAGAGAGAGAGAGAAATAATTACATTACCATTGGGGGAAGGGCTTATAGCCTCAAATGTAAAGCTAGGGGGCTTTTGATGAAGGCATTAAGTCAACCAATTGTGGGACTGCAGTGCATGCTGCTTATCACATGATTCACATGGCAAGAGATTACCACCTTGGACTTCCCCTACCAACTTCACCTGAACAGATCTTAAAATAGTTATAAGCGGAGCCCAGCGACTTTGATGTCTTCTCTGCCAACAACGTGACGCTGGAACATTTTCAATTCCTGGTTTAATCTCTTGTTAAATTCACTATTGTAAACACTCTGGAATAGACTAACATATAAGGTAACGTTAGCACACATCACTTGTGAGTTATACAAATCGTGCCTGGTCCACTTTTCACATCAGGGTAACGTAAACAAATACAAACAAACAGACGTCCATCAGCCACCACCGACCAGTTCAACAGGTGGTGAAGGTAGTGCGGTGACACAGCAAGGGACATGCTAGCCAACATTAGCTAATGCTAAAGCACTATATTTTACTGTGATTACTTTCCGAAATGTATTTAAGATGGCAACCTAACACTAACGTCCTATCCAACGTTAACTGCAAACAAGTTAACTCCCTAACTTATACATGTCTACCGTGCCAACTCACATCTGTTAATAACGCGAACGTTACCGTTGCTAGCACAAAGATGTGACAGTTGGCTAAAGGTTTGCTAACCTGCGTTCGTTACTTTCCATGGAATCACTCACCCAGCTCAAGAAGCGCAATATGGTTTGAGGCTGTTTTACAAAATTCAAGAAATCAAAGGCCCCGCCGGCCAGTGAGGCCCCGTAGGCACCACTCTCCATATTTTGCCACAAAACTTATCCGTCCTGTCAACAAGTTGAAGACTGGGCTAGCCTACTGACTCTGCTGTCAAGTTGGGCAGTTTCGTTTTCTCACCAGTTTCCTGAAAACTTTTTAAACACCGCCCCTTCTTTGTTGCCTTCAAATGCTCCTCGTAAACCCCGGCTTCCGAACTCAGTCGTAAATACGATTTGTCGCGTATCCAAGTGCTTTTGGTCGGAAATGTTAAGAAAATGGACCCTGTAACAAAAGTAATTTATATGTGGCTGTTGTTTTATTTTGAAAATCAAGACACATAGCTGCCTTGTGCTACAGTGGCAGTATGAAGAGGAAAAATGTCTATTGTATCTTGCATGTAAATTATGTTTTGGTTAATTTATAAGCCAAAAGTTGTTGTATTCGTCATTTTTACCATCAATTGTCGGTATGACTTCCTCTGCCTCCTAAATGTCACATCTTGGGTATCATAGAAAATAGTATTTATCACTTTATTGGATTGTTCATCGTGCAGCACTTGAATGCAGCATACAATATGCAAATATGGAATATCTATGTTATGATTAAGACAGGAGTAATATAATAGTATAGATATGGTAGCCTGAGTGAGTTAAGTATAAATGTTTGCTACAATTTGGTGTCTGATCTGCTGAGCGGGCCCTCTCAAGCCAGCAGAATCAGCTGTTCCATTATGCTATTGTTGTTGAAATTATGAGGAAGATTAGAAATTATGGAGTAGTGTTGGAAACTAGGGATAAGCCTAAGCGTATAGGTACAGGGTGGTGTGGTTATTGCTGTCTTTGGTGTGGAGGGTGGTGGTTCTGGGACGCCAGAAATCACTGTCGAGCCTTCTGGAGGTGTCATGGGTCGAATTCAATGAAACATCTGTGATGGGAGGAAACCACTTGATAATCCCAGTGACATACACACACTCACACACTCAACCCTGTAACATTTAGACGAGGTGACTGGTGAATGGTGCGGCCTGTCTTGATGGGAGCCTGTAGATTCATGACAGTGTAGCCATGATGTCCTCTGTAGTGACCATTTCTGAGTTTGTACATCTTTCTTTTGACATCTGTATGAATGCTCATCTTGGATTGTGGCACAATGGATTGCAGCATCAAAACCTGTGTATTGGTAAATACTGGCCAACACATTTCCCATTTGGTTGATACTTTTGAGATGTTTGTCATAGAATTTTTGATAAAGTTTTCATCAAAATAAGTCCTGGTTCATTGCACAAGACACAGAAAGCTGACATTCTGCTGACCTCCAAAATGTTGAGTTTCAATCTACATAATGAAAACTTCAAGAACTTGAGTGAATGTAGGAAGAGTTTTATTCCAAAATATAATACTGCATCCACTATTTGATAAAACTGACATCTTTTATAATAATTGCTGGCATGAATGTAAAGCACATAATGGGTCACTGTTGACATTAAGAGCCATTTTAAGACCTTTGTTTACAAAATAGTTACATTTTGAGGACTAAATCATCTATGTTTTCAAAATATTGACTGTGATTCTTCTTTTTTAATGGGAAAAATTGGTAGCATTTTGGAATGACACCCCGTATATATCCAAAATGTATTTCTCCTAAAAAATACTATATAAGGGTATTAACTCTAGGTGGCAGCAGTAACCTTCAAGTCAATTGGGGGAAGTGGACATGGCAGAGGGCATCTCTGAGAAGTTAAACAGACTGAATTCACGTACGGCAGATTAATGCTTTACACCAATTGAAAACAATAAGGCACAGCTGTGCTTTAATCCCTTTGGGGTGTGGTGTGTGTGAGTGTGTGTGGGTATGTGAGAGAGAAAGAGAGTGAGTGAGTGCATGTGGCTGAGTTTTGGAGTCTGGTGTGTCCCACAATAGTTGGTATATAAATGTGGTGCTGAACACAGATTGAGGAAACACTTAACATTCTGTTCTTGCCTCCTCTGCTCCTCTATGTCCCACATTTGCTGTGTTTCTGCCTTGATCTGGCACGCGTACAGTTCACTGGTCAAGACGTTCTTGATATCCCAGCAGTGTGATAAGGGTCTGACTGGGGGAGGAGGGCTGTGCATGTGCTCTGTGGGAGGTTTCCACAGGAAGGAAAGCAACATATATTGTGAGTGTCTCATTGAGCAGTGCCTTCACTTTGTGGAAGGATGAATAAAAGATAGCTATGAAAACCTGTTGATTTTTTTTTTCCAGTGACTTCATTTGGTGTGGTTCATTTGACTTCCTCTGGTGGCCCTGTGAGCTCAGCATGTGGCTGATGGGAAAGAGCGATCAGCTGACAGGTGTGTGTTTGCAGTAACGGGTGATCGATCAGGACCATGGCGCACAGTGTTCACTTCAATCTCAACGTTTGTCAAATAGATCTCGATTATGAGTAAGTTGTTTTTCCGTCTTTCTGTTGGTAGGCCTGACTGATTTGATGTGAGGTTTGCTTTTCTTTCTTTCTCTTTTTGCTGTAGCTGTCGTGCACTCTGCCTTTGTTTGCTTGGGTGGGCTTCTGTAGTTGTTCCAACAGAGCAGCAAACATGCAATGTAACTGTGTATACTATGACTCTTATTGTATTTATGTGGGGTAGACTGAAAGTTGACTCTCCTTAATGTCCTAAATTAAGGTAAGTGTATTTTTGCATTTTATACAAGTCATGTATGGGTCTTCCTCTTGATATTCTTTTGAAAGAGGACTATTAAAAATCCAAATCCCAAGACATGGAGTTGTTTGGTGAGAACAGTTGCAGTACTTTTGTAGTTGTTTAAATCTAGCATCAGTTATACTAGATTGAATTATCTTTGCATGCGCTTATTTTTGGAAGCCTCCCTTGCTCTTTGTCATTTGGCTGCTTGTGTTTGTAGCATTTGGAAACTTTCCAGGATTCTATTTGGGTTCTAGTTGAATATTGAACCATTCTGTGAAAAATCTTCATGTACACACTACTGTAGCTACAGAATGTGCTGTGGTGTAAAGGTCGAAGCCTTTGGGAATCTTAATCATGATCATACCTCTCTTAATCTTAAATCTCTCTTCATCTATCTCCTGTAATGTTTACTCTCCTCCAGGAACGTTGGAGAGGACGGCCCGGCCCAGGACTCTCTCTGCCAGCTCATCGGGGAGCCAGGACCCAACTCTGACGGCACCCATGACACCCTGGAGATGGAGGTGCTTGGGGAATGCAGAGGTACCACTACACATATCTGTGACTTACTGGGACAAAAGTCTGTATTTGCTGATCTCTTGCAGAGAGGTGCCATTGATCTTTCCATCTAAAGTATCCACATCCACAAGTGCCTAGGATTCATTCATTTGTTGATAGATTTCAAAATTCAAGCAATTAATAAATGCGTATAGGGCTTTTTAAACAGCTGATGTACCTGCTGCTGCATGGTCAATCCAAATCATCTGGAGTAAATATTAAACCTCCCTCAAACGTAAACACTCCCCTGTTTGTGAATATGCATTGTTGTTGTTCTTAAAGTCCTTTAGGTAGTGAAATTGAAAACATTGCTCATCTGAAAACTTAAAACAGACCTATGTAGTTGGTCTGAAGGCTTCGCATAAGTATTGTGCTTGTTTCAGATAGCCAGTCCTTTCAAATTAGCCACATCAGTGAGGAGACGTGTGAAGGAGAGCAGACCAACCTTCTGCACCGGAAACGCTGGTCAGCTGCCACCCACAAGGTCCTGTCTTCCATGCCCAGCCGCTTTCTTGGTGAGATGAAATGTTCCTTGTTGCTTTCAAGTAATTGTCTGCAGTGTCACCAGGCGATATAATTCTTCCATGCGGTCAAAAGAACCCAAGAGAATGTTTATTACTAGATAGGCCATCTGTTTGTTTTTGGCTTTCTGAGAAATCTAAAAAAAAAATCACGAGAGCATAGCTGGCTGTTGACAGAGTTGTTTACACATGTGAATCTGATTTAAATTGTTTTAAAAAATGTGCCCTTGCCCCACACAGGGCAAAGTAGTGTTGCAATCACTTCCCAGTGTGGCAACCAGACCTCCTTCCCAGGTTCCTCCCACTCCTCCGGGCCAAATATACGGCGTGACTTTGTCCAGGCAGATTCAGAGGAAATCTATGAGAGGGGTGAGTGCAAATTCAAAATCCAGGGGGTGGGGGATATGTGAGAAATTGTTTTCATTTACTTGTAGCTCAACAATTTGGTTTCCCCAGTCATTCAAGGATCTCCTGTTCTTCCCTTGTTCCTCTCTCTCCCACTGGGAGTCAGTATTGGCTGCAGCAGCTGCTCTCTGAGCGGCTCAGCGTCCTCAGGTGGATGATTTGGTCATTTCTAACTTGCGGTTTACAGAAAACAAGATGGAGCAGTTGGTGTCTAACCTCCAGAGCCTTTCAGTGGGTGATCGCCTGCGCGTGCTGCGAGCCAAGCCCCTTAGCCTGACCAAGAAGATTGAGCTCAGGTACAGGCAGCGTTGAAAACGTGAACCAAAACATACGACCTGTGAACTGAAGTAACTAGACAGACTAGATATATTTATAACATTTCTTCATCTTTCATTCATTAGGAAACTTGCTTTCAGTGACGTCGTCGAAGATTCACTCATTAACAGAGATGTTCCATGCTGCAGTCGTCTCAGGGTGTACATTGCGAGGGTGAGTATGTGTCACATGTGATAAAAGGGAAGATTTTGTTATCATTGCATGTATGTGACATGTGCACTTGTGCCTTTCTCCTCACAGACGTGGCGTCACTGCCTGTTCAGCTGTCTCCCCCTCCTGACGTCCCTCCAGTTGTGGCAGCTGCCGATGAAGAGACTGAGCGGGCGTTTCGGGACCGGAGTCCTCTCCTACTTCCTCTTTCTCAGGACCCTCTTGCTCTTCAACATCCTCCTCTTCCTCATCAACGGCCTGTTCTTGGTCATCCCTCAAGCCATTCACCCTCCTCCTCCGGATGGCTCCAGTCTCAACACGATCACTGGCCTCGAGCTTTTAACTGGCACAGTAAGATGGGCGTGCAACACAGCACTGGTTGATATAGTTCTAAAGAAGAACAGTGGTGCTCAACATGGGGTTCAGGGACCACCAGGGGTCCTTGGGAGTGTTCCAGGGGGTCCCCAGTAAATTGATAAATTGTTAAACTTCACCATTATTTCATTTATTGACGTTAATACAATTAGAGAATGTAGAAGAATGACTATTTTGGTAATAGTTTCACTGTTATCTCCAAAATTTAATAAAAATATTCTCGCATTTGGTTTCGAGAGACAAAATCTCATAAAATGGGGGTCCATGGCCCTAATGTGTACTAAATTAGGGGTCCTTGATATGAAAAAGGTTGAGAATCACTGATTTAGTGCATGTATCATTGTGATTTCTCCATTCTCCACTGTCACTGTCAGGGTTTCCTCTCTCAGAGTGTGATGTTTTATGGCTACTACACCAACACCATCATCAAGAACTGCAGACCTGCTGACTCAACCCCCGGTTCTACTGCTGAAATTACTGACCCGCCAGTCTGTGACGCTGCCAGCAGCTCCCAGATGATGCCATACAACATACCCTTAGCCTACTTCTTCACCATCGGCATAGCCTTCCTCATCATCTGCATGATCCTCGTGTACAGGTTAAACAGTGAATCATTTCTGCATTTATTTGTATTCTCTTTGAGTCGTCACGAGCAGCGGGCTTCATGGCTCCATTGTTCTATATCTCAGTTTGTCCAAGTCCTTTGGGAGAAGTTTCCGTGTGCTCAAGTCTCATGGGAATCTGGCGGTGAAGGTGTTCTGCTCCTGGGACTTTAAAGTCAGCAAGAAGACGTCTATCCGGCTTCAATCTGAGAACATCAGCACCCAGCTCAAGGTACAAAGGCTTCTGAATATTCACTTTGATACACTGAGGTCTGATGCAACTCATGTTGTAATGTAAATGGGGACACAGAACTCATTCTCCATTTAATTTTCAATCAAATAGAAGCTCCAGTATTGGGTTTTATACTTGATGCATAACATTTCAGGTTGCAAACCATTTAAAACGTGAACGAACTGCCTTATATACTTTTTTCCCCCAAATATTATTTAATATCTTTGACAATCCTCTGCAATAGACACTTCACAGAAAAGTTGACTTCAAGGCTGCATGCTTGGTCACTTTGCATATGCCTTTATCACAGTTTTACACATTGCCACAGCCTCTACCCAGCAAGTGTATAAGTGGTTGCACTTTTGCATATAACGGCAATATTTAGCTTCATTCAGGCAGGCTCATCAAAAAGAGAACATACAGCAGGATGTTACAAATGGGGTGTTAAAATGCCATTGATATAGAGAAGATAAAGATGATATAGAGAACAGAGAACTGATCAATGATGGGTGTTTCTAGTGAGAATTTTAAAGATCTGTTCTTAATGTAAGCACTGTTCAGTAGCTGGCACACACCCAGCATATTAGTGCTGATCACAACTTCACCACAGTATGAAGATAATTTAACTGGAGCGCTGTTGCTGGCTTGACATCGCTGACACTTGACTGTGGTTTCTGCTTTTCTTACAGGAGCTGCTGTCTGAGATGATCTGTGGGCAAGAGGAAAAGGGCTGCATGCAGCGGCTGTGGGGCCTGCAGGTGCACTTGTCGGCGTGGGCCGTGTGTCTCACCAGCATATTCCTGGGCGCCCTGGCAGTCCACTTCCTCTCAGATCACATGCACCTGGTTAGAGCGCTGTGTGAGGGCTGCTGGACCACCAGACCTTACAAAATGAATGCAAATTTGAGCAGCTATAGGGCCTCTAGGGGACTTTTGAGTTTCCTCTTTTTCTAGCACACAATCACCCACGACAAAGAAGCACATTCATACCTCATACACTGTTTTCACACTTAACGCTTGCTTTCTAAAATAAGTTCTTTATCACCTTCTCAGTAACGTTTACAAATTGATATGTCTCAGAATAAGCAAGAACGAAACTGATGAAGATATTGGACGAAGTTTATATTCAGTGGTACTTCATAGAGGCTAGATGGTGATGCGCAAATGTGTGTGTGTGCAGGTCTGTGCCCTCACTGTGGTTTATCCATTCCCTCACAGCACGATATTGAAGGGAGTCTTATCAGAGAGGCTTATCTTCTGGTCTCGTCTGCAGTAGTGTCAGGCATTAACCTGCTGCTCCCTGGACTCTTCAATCTGGTGTCTTGGATGGAGAGCTACAACTCACCCTGCATACGCGTCTACGTCTCCATCTTCAGGTGAGGACAGGGACTACAGCAAGATCACTGAGTCACAATCTATAAACATTTGGTCATTTTGAAATTCCTGACTTATAAGAAACAGATGGGTGTGTTTAGAAGCATAGTCCTTTTTTATTTATTTTTTTGCTACATACACACTTTATGATTTTCCTTTTCTTTCTTTATTATGATTATTGTTGCTATTATCAAACGGCAAATTCCCCTTTTGTCATGATCAAATCTTTGTCAGGAACCTGCTATTGAAGGTCAGTGTTGTTGGAGTGCTGTGTTACCATTGGCTGAGGAGAATTGCTGTGGAGCCAGAGAGTCGTGGTCTACAGGTACAAGATTCTTGACGTTTTCTCTTCTCGTAATTATAGTCATGGAGGAGGACTGGAATCTATAATGTCCCTCATTCCTAAAAGAGCACCTATTGCTCAATGTTATATCAGAGTTTGTTTGGATTTGTTTTTTTAATTGAAACACAGGCAATTTACAGTCAAATAAGGCAAATTTAATCGTCAAATCGAACAAGATCTTCGCAATGAGCTCAACATAATTAGATATAAAGGAAATAAGTAAGAATACAAAGCTTGCTTACATCTGAGTTTAAGAAACAGAGAGCTGGGTTAGATGTTTGTTGCGTAACCTGATTACAGGTGCTATAGATATTCCATCCTATTACCATACAGTCAGTCTGATAGTAAGGCTGATATGAAGTTATCTCTCATAACTCTCTGCGGATGCTGTAGTAGCATGTATCACTATTTGTCCGCAGTGTTGGGAGAGCTTTGTGGGGCAGGAACTGTATCGCCTGCTCCTGATGGACTTCATCTGCACGGTGCTCTACACTTTCTTCGGGGAGTTCATGTGGAGGCAAGTGGAGCTTGACCTGCAGAACATAATGTCTCTTAACTGTTTCTGCCGTTTACTGTTTTTATGAAGCCTCTCATCGACTGTTAATGCACATGCTGATAGCCAACTTTGTATCTTTCCCTCCAGACTGTTTTCCAAGCGAGTGCTGAAAAGAAAAAGGAAGCCAGTGTTTGACATTGCTCGTAATGTGCTGGAGCTCATATATGGGCAAACCCTCACTTGGTATAACACATTTTTCTGGCTGGCTCACATGTCTAGAACAACAACAACAAAAAAGACATTCGTGGCACTTTTTAATGAGGTCTTCTGGCCCTTCCTATAGGCTCGGTGTGCTGTTCGCTCCTTTGCTTCCTGCAGTCCAGATCATAAAGCTGTTTGTGTTGTTTTACATCAGAAAGGTCGGTAGGGTCAACACCCGCAACTTCAATGCTGCATGTCTGGGTAATTGCGTGACAAATAAGTATTGTCGTTTCTGTGGTTCCTTCCTCAGAGCAGCCTGATGCTGAACTGCCAGGCCTCTGGAAAGCCCTGGAGGGCCAGTCAAATGAGCACACTGTTCATCTCCCTCCTGTGCTTCCCCTCCTTCCTCGGTGCTGCCGTGTCCGTCACCTACACAGTTTGGACGTGAGTGTAGCAAACAAGCTCTCTCTCGCTCTCTCTCTTTCATCTCCATGCATGTCTTGAATTCACTGTCATGCTTACAGTTTCTTCATCAAATGGCATGCATGAATTCCACAAGCTCAGACACTCAGAAAGAGCGTTCTAAGAATATGTTTGAAACAATATGCAAATCCCCTTCAGACAAGAGGCCTCCTCTCCTGTCTGTCCTCCACAGGATTAAACCGTCGTCTGGGTGCGGTCCTTTCAGGAACCTCACCACAATGTTTCAGGCAGGGAAACTGTGGGCCCAGGAGCTGGAGGACACCAACAGCAACCTGTCTTGGCTCAACTGGGCCTACACCTATCTGGTGGAGAACCCGCTGTTCTTATTCCTGGCCACAGGGGTCTTTCTGTGAGTTGGCCACCATCACGCCCCCATTTCTATGTGAATTAGTCTTGTTTCTGCAATCATTCATTTTCTGACATTATCAAGCTATCTTTGCTATGCTATTTATTTTACTGTTATGCTGCTGACAACACATCAATTTCCCCCCCGGGGGTTAACACAAGAGGCACCATGAAGTCATTTTTACCTCACATTTTTGCGTAATTGTTGTGTTCTTTCTATGTATCTGTCTTTTTTTTTTTTTTACAAAGCTAATAGTTCTACCTGCCTGAATGGTATGTAATCACTAGGTTATGCTAAATCACTGAGATTGAAAATATCATTCATGCTCTGTTTGTTTTTCAGAATGGTGATTTACATTCATACTCAAGTTGTCGATGGCCAGAGGAGAATCATCGATCTGCTAGAAAAGCAAATTGAAAATGTATGTGTGATCAAACAGCATTATTCTTTTTTTTTTTTTTATTATTAAGTACAGATGCGCATTGGTGTTCAGCTGAATGTGTGTTTGTGTATTTTTCTATATGCAGGAGGGTAAGGACAAAAAGTTCCTCATCACTAAGCTGCAAGTCTTTTATGAGGAGAGGAATCTGGTTTCCCCTTCATGATAGTAACCACAGTGAGGTGGGTAGTCGTCCCTCCACCTGCCATCCTCCTGCATCCTGCAGCAGCCGTTTATCTGTTTCCCTTACAATGTGTAGCTGTGTTTTTCTTTCAGTTCATTACACAATTGAAGCACCTTGGCACAACAGTGGGGTTGCAACAGGTTTTGTTTCCTTGCTCAGTGTTTTGTGAACATGGACATTCACTTTCATTTTGTGAAATGAACACACCAATGATCTAAAAACAGTGTGAGCATTTTTTTTAATGTATTGTCTTCTATATTTAAAAAGAAATCTTTCCTATTTGTCATTCAAAACATAGAAATGCCAAGACATTATCTGAAAGATCCCAAAGAGAACATGTCCAGTAAAGTGTAGTATTTTAAACATATTGCAATGTTTGGTCAGTATTTAAATGTACTGTATTTCTTATATTTAACTGATGAATGCAAGCTGAATCATTGAACTGGTACCACCATTATGGACCCATGCAGTTATATTTATTGCTAAACTTATGTCAATGTGTTTTATATTTGTGGTTAGCTTTAGCCTGTAAATGAAATGTATATGAATATTGTGCAAGAAATTAAAATAAATGAAAACAAATTTGTTGACTGCATCCATCATTGGAATGAAGAATGAGTAAACTGCAAAATGTGTAAGTGAACGTGTAAGTGATCTTCTCGTTTAATATAAAATAATCTACTGTTACACAGGCTTTGAAGGTGTATTAAAGAGTTCATTGTGGATGGCGTCCCGGTGGCTCAGTGGTCTCAGGTGCATACCATATAACTGCAACGTCCTGGTTTAGAATCTGGACCAAAACCGTTCTCGCATATCATCCCTCTCTCTCTCTCCAATCCTCTCCTCTCCCGTCTATCTCTACTTTGAACTGTCAAAAAAAAAAGATTGCAATGTGAGTAGATTGTTGAGTCACATTATTACTTGCACATGGTGCTGTATAAAGAACCAAACACCTCAATACCAAGGATGGGACTGTACTATGCGTTCTTTCATGAAAATTGTGTCAGACATCAACATGAAGCTATCACACAGTGACCTGATTACTAAAATAAATGTGACAGGAGGAGGCTAGAAAAACATGAAATGAGTTTTAGCTATAACAATCACTTTAATAAAGTGACTACCACCAAACCAAATTGTTGGCTAACTTAACATTGATGTTGAAGACCTGATAGTCTAGTTTTTGTGTAACACTAATCCAGTTCAGCCAGGCAGACCGAGACTGCAGTGGTACCCATCAGCCAGTGCTCAATGTCACATAGCATCGGAAAATGTTTCCCCGAGGCTCTTGAACAAGTTAATCAGGTTATTGGGGAAACCAACACACCATAACCTGCTTGGAATTTCTGGTCTGTCATTTTTCTTTCCAAGGAGGCCTAACTTGAGAAGACGACTTCACAAGAAAAATGTTAATAGTAGGAAGAGAGTCTCCTCCTTATGACTCAAAAGAGCATGTGATGTGAAACTCCCATGTATTTTGAGTTGGTCTGTGTTCTAGTCCTCGGCAGAGTGGGTTGAGGAACATCTCAATAATGGACGCTGGTAAGTACAGCAGCAACTTGTTTCTTCATTTCATTTTATGGGACCCTTGTGCCTCAGCACAAACATTTGTTTGATTTCTTTGTTTAACCCAAAATGTGAAACCCACTTTCAAGTCATATATATATATATTTTTTTTTACATTTTTTTATTTTTTTATTATTCTTTAGTGTCTAATAACTTTAACAATGCCTTACCACTGATAACACTGTTTTCTGGCCTACAACCTCTCCCAATGCACAGGCTTTCTAAATAAATGAAATGTCTTCTAACTCATCTTCCCTCCTGATACTGCAGAAGCCCAGCCAGCTCCCAGGAGGAGAGTGCTCATTAGTCTTCCTAAGAAACACATGGACGGTTTGAGCAAATATTATGAGCTGGTAAATAATATCCCCTTAATACCCCATTCACTAGGAGCATCACTGGAAACCACTCTATTGTTTTTCCATCATTACAGCCTAAGACATGCCATGAAGTTCATCATTTCTTTCATTTACCAGGACCATGGACTGGTTATTAAGCAGCTGAACCCCTACATAAATGAAGGATACCTGAATGCTTACTTCAGAGAATGGGGCAGCATCACAGCATGCAAGGTAAAGACTGAAAGAAAATGGAAATCTTTATTATTATTATTATTATTCGTGGCTGTGTTTATGCGTGGCTGTGTTTATGCTTTTCTGTCAGTCAAGATTTTTTGGGGGGGATTTTGTCAACTTTTAATGAAATAAATGGCCAATAACTGTTGGTTTGGACATTGTAAAACAGATTAAGAAGGACAGCTCCTCAGAAGATAACAAGGCACTGGCCTACGTCAGGTTTTCCTCAGTGGATGAAGCGGACAGAGCAGACTGGGCTGGACCTCACTACATTGGAGGCACCGAAGTGGAAGTAAAAAGAGTTGTTAGTCCAAAGGTGAGTGCTTCTCACTCACTGTTACAGAGCAGAGTTGGTATTGTGCCTGTTCATAAAAATGAATTATTTCTGGTATCAAGAAAAAAACAGCTCAATCCAATACAGTAAGTAATGTTAATTGACAGTGTTTGAGTTTTGTATGGGACAATATATCGAATTTCAATATATCGCAATACAAAAATGTGACAGTACCTATCGTGGGGCAAGTTAGTTAGCTTGCCCATCACAATTTCACAAGCTCTCCCTCCAAATTATATTATTTGCACTTTGTAATGACATTTTTAAATTGTTTACATTCTACCAAGCCAATGCCGTGGCTAGAAAGATTTGTGGCTCAGAAATAAATATAATTCTGCACAGTCAGACTTTGTTGTCATTGAACTTTTATTTATTTATTACATCGTAACGTGGTTGTATCAAATTGTGAACCCCATATCATGCATCGAATCATATCGTGAGATAAGGATATCGTCCCATCCCTAGTTTTGACACCATGACGTTTTAAATTGTGCATTTGTTGTCTGTGCTAACCATGCAACCGCTCTCCCTTCTCTCAGATGGAGGAGGATTCGGAGGAGGAAATCCTCACAGTCACTGCTATTCCTCGGCCGAGACGCTCCATGGGTCTGGGGTACATTCTGGAGGACGCTCAGTGGTTAGACGATGAGTCTAACCACTGAGCGTCTAACCACTTTTGATGAGTAAAAAAGAAACCACTGTGCTGCTTTAAGAATGAAAGAGGTTTCCCTGTTAAAATACCAAACATGATGAATTGCTAAGACCTGAACAAATATGACAAGCATGGGAAAAAACAGGCTCAAGAATGAATAGTTCCAATTATGTCTTTTAGTCACGTGTGTTGTCTTTCTCAAATGTATAATTTGTCTTTACAGGGTATGAATTTTAAATGGATGTGTGATTATTGTACATTGAAATCAAGTTACACTAAGAATAAAGAAAAGTGTGAAAAATATCCATTTGTCCTGACCAATGAATTACAAAGACCAATGAAAACAATGGAATTTTTGTGTTTTGTAAAGGTACTGAGGAAGAAGTTTCAAAGTAGTGACTTTGAAACTAGGGACAAAATAAGTAGGGACAAAATAAACAAGAAGTTCAGTATCCCCACCCCCTTATTTATTTTTTGTTTATTGTTTTCATGTTTGTTGAAAAAGTGTTTGCAATAAGATGTATTTTGAAGTAGCCTACTCCTGTTTTTGCATGGCAATTAAATAGAAATGGAATGGAGTTAGGGGAAGAGACGGGTCCTCATCATTAGGCCTAGTAGGATAATGTTAAAATGCCCCGGTCTTTTCCTCACCTGAGGCACTCTGTAATCACTCATTTTGAGTTTCAGTGACCTAATGCAGGTGTTGTATTTCTGCTTCTATTGTTGGACAAATACATACCGTAACCATAAAAAAGTAACATGGTTCAGGGTCTCAAAATGCTGACAGGCCAGAAACTGGGTCACATAGTTGTGACATAACGAAAGCCAACCAATATGCACGGTATGCACCTGATGATATTCTGTAAGTTTTTGTCTCCATGTAGGCTATAGTCTCATGCTCAGACCTTTAATAATATAATATCAAGGCTCTCACTGTTTTTTGTCGCGAGAGCTTCTGGGTTTCTCACATTACCTTATGTACAACCAGTTTCGACGATGAGTTTTTCTGCTCTACAAATAGCTACACGAAACTTTGCAAAAAACGGTAAATGCGTGCTTACGTCACATTATTTAAGCGACAGAGGACTAGGCAAACATGTATGTATTGTCGGCACAAACGAAAGGGATAGAAGAATAGGAGGGATAGAAACATGTCAGATTTTAAATAAATAAATAGATTTTTATCATTGTCGTTAATGGAGAGAGTCCTACTGTCATTATCCGGCTCTGTTGGCTTGGCTTTATCTATTTTTTGTGCCCGTCTCTGCTTTCCCCGCCTTCCGCGTCAGTCGCGTCTACGTCTGACGTAACAGATCTATGGCCAATCGTTACGCAGAGCGCGAAGTTTCTCGTTTAGTATGAAACATGGCGGAGAGGGAGCCTGAAATTGAATTTAAGAAGGTAGGACCGAACGCTTTTTAGTGACAGCAGTTGTAGTTATAGAGGAGGCAAATGTTCCTCTTGAATCCATCTTGCTCTATACTAGTAGCTTAGTTGCTTAATCACTGTACATATAACTGTCAGGCAGCAACCTTGCCGATGCCTGCCGTTCTCTTATGTGAGGAGAACCGCAGGCCAAACTGCATGCAAAAAATCTGGAAATTTAGTGTGGCCTTGCTTATGGGCAAAAATCTGGCATTTTAATCGACCTGGTTCATCGGCAACCGTGCTTCCCTTAATCCGGCATACAATACAGCAATTAAGTCAGGTGAAAAAAATGCTGTCAGTGTCACATAGTCCACTATGTGCTACTTGTATGCCTATCAAGAGCTCTGTCAAGGAATTTGAGACACAAACAATGTCTCCAGTTCCAGGTGTTCACGGGGTTTAATAGCTAAAAATCAAAATGCATCAGAAATTAATTTTTAAACTATTCATTAAAAGCCTCTTGCAGCATTTCAAGAGAAGTGGTGACAAGTGGGACTCATACCCCTGCTCTGAATGTGTACATAAATGCCGTGCACTACAGGCTAAATGCTCAATTGAGTTTTGCTTTATGGTGGAATTAAATAATTTGTTGCCAGTCTTTCCTAGCTCTAGATTATATTAATCGGCACTCTGACTGGGAAAGCTAACACTTAAGAAATTATTGCTAGTTTCTCCAACCACCAATTTAGTGGAAAAGAGCTCTGAAAGTCAGTGTCAATTACATTGTAATTGTAAATTATGTTGTATATTCTCCTCACTTATAGGAGACAGTGAGCAAACTCCTGTCAAGTTTCTTCAAGGAGGATAAAACGAAACGTGAGTTGGGAAAATAGCAGCTTGATATAACTAACTTACCCAAAACAATGTTGGAGAGTTATGATTTCTAATTGATTAACAAATTGAACTCTGTTACAGTCAGTGGTGATGCTGCCCTGCTCATGGCAGAGATGCTGAAAGTATTTGTTCAAGGTAAGGATGCTTCATTCCTACAATTGTGTATATAGTATGTTTGGATTAGGCCTACTTAATGATTCAAGTCTTGATCTGTTATCTCTTAATTTTCAGAGGCTGCTGTGAGATCAATGAAACAAGCTGAATCTGAGGACTGTGACCAAGTAGACATTGAGCACTTCGAAAAGATCCTACCTCAGCTGGTGTGTAGCTCAAAAGGCCTCTGAAACAAAATCAGGCAGTTCATGCATTAGTCAAGTCTCATAAGTTTTTGAATGCATGATGATTTATCTACAAAAAAAATGGCAAAGGCTGTTCCAGTGTCTCTTACTGAGCTCTTCATCCCAGATTACAGTGGCCTAGAGTGCACTTGAGGAGCCTATGTTTTAACAAACAGAACAGCGACAACTGGGGAGTTTCTAGTCAGATGCTGATGTTTTTTCATTGTTCTTTAGACCTGGGTGGCATTTCAGGAAGTGCTGTTTTCCTTGTTTAGCCTAACTCCTGAATTCAGAATTGTTGGTTCTACGATGCGAGCTCAAGGCTAGGCTGCTTCAAATTATACCATCATATCTTCCAAGGCCAATCTGCAACATTGCAGGTTAGTTCACCTGTAGCCTGTATGACAGCCAATCAAAAGAACTCGACTGCAGGGCTTTCCATTGGTTTGATCACACCCTGAGGCAATGTGGATTTCCATTTGAAATGAATCAAGTGCATGAATGAACACATGCTTCTTGAAAGCAAACGGCTACCTTACATCCTCCTCCATTCCTTATTGTATTTTAGTTAATATTCTTAAATAGTTGGTGATAAAGAGTCAGTGACCTATTATTTTAATCAATTGTCGTCATGACTCATGTTGTGGAATGTGGCTCTGGCTCAACTCTCAACATCATTTGTAATTGGGTGGGTGGACATATCAGCATTCATCTCACATCTACCTGCACATGAGATTCAGTTGTTAGAAGCTCATCTCAGCCTGGGTTTGGATAAATACCACAGGTTAAAACCATTTTCCTGAAATACCCCCTGGACTAATTCAAACTATTGCCAAATCCTAGGCCTCAATTTAGTCTTTTGTATGTTATATAAAATACTGGTTAGCCATAAAGAACAAATTGGACATAGGCCAAAAAATTCCATTACCAAAATCAGCATAACCACATTAATCTCTTGACCTTTCATCTTCTTTCCATTGCAGCTGCTGGATTTCTAGCACCGACTGTGCCACAAGATGGAGCCAGAGTGCTGCATGCGGTGCTCAAGTCGGCCCTGCGACCAACTTACATCTGCCTGTTGTTTATACTTTCTCTGTGTATTTGTATTTGCATATTAATTTAAATCTTGCATTGCATTAAGATTCGCGGGCTATGATGTTTATTTGAGCTGTTTAATTTAAAAAGTAGAGAGCAGCGGTGTTGTCCGCGCCGCTCCATGCCACCACCAATAGGGCCCACCTGTGCTCCTCTGTGCAACAACAGGTGCTTCCAGCATGCTCTCCGGCGCCCTTCATCAAAGCCTCCTGGAGCAGTTGGAAGCAATTAGAGTAATAAGGGGAGCAGCCAGTCCCTTAGATGATGACAAGTGCCAGGAAAAAAGGAGTACCCCCTCCGGCCACTTTGAAGTTCCCTTTTGCTGTCCTGCGATGTTTAGTTAGAGGTGGGGGGAAGGGCAGCGGGGACCTCTGGCACAGGGGGAAAGTTGAATGGGAGTGTGCGTGCGTGAATGTGCGTGCGTGTGTTAGCCAAACACGGCCGGAGACCACACGCATAGATATTCTGTTTGAAAGGAAACATAACAAAACACATTGGAACATGGTCCAAGAGGAGTAGGGTGTAATTCTGAAGGTAAATAAACGGAAGAGGCGAGTAGTAGAGGTGCTTTCTCTCCCTTTCATCACTGCAGAAGGGGAAGTTGGGACTGTTAGGGAGGGGGTAATGTGGGGTTTTCTAACCTGGGAGCCTCTGATGGTTTTCCACCAGTGGTGCATTGGGACCAGCGTGTCTTCACTCTGAGTCAGCATAGCTGTGCAACACCTCACACTATTTATTTGTGTGGCTGTTGGGTGAGTCACTACGCTTACAACTGCTGCTCACGTACAGCTGGAAGCAACTTGGGTGAAGTCGGAGCCCGGGCTGCGCTAGGTGCTCAAGGACGCGCCACCTGGAGTTTGACCCAGCACCTTTTTCACTAGGGTCCAGACTGGATCCAGTCTTTTCCCATGAGTAACACATGCAGCAGGCCTTCAGGAAGAGACTCGTTTGGTTGTGTGATGTGTAGTTTAATGATGCCGTGAGAATCATTAGATACAATACAATATTTTGGGTGCATTTCATCACCAAAAATAGGTCAATCACTACTGACATTCTCTTAGCAGAAAGAAGCTTGTCTTGCCTTCTAGTTTTGAAAAGTTGTATACATTTGCATATTGTTACATGAAGATGCACACTCATGTAGGCTATCCATGCCGCATATAAAATGTATGTATGTATGTTTTTCTTTTGAAGTTTATCATAGAACTGAAAAGGTCCTTTCCCGATTGTCATTTCTCTCAAATGTAATAAACATTTATTCTCTTGGATTTCACACAGATGTTTTTTTTTCTTTCCACAATATGAGCTGTTGGAAGGTCTCTGTAATGGTGAAGTAGTGCACTACTGTACAACTTTTCTCCTTATGCATCTTAGTGGAACAAATTACATCTGAAGGCAGTATTATTAAACATACGAAAGCAGTTAGGACAAGAATGGGGAGGGGCGTTGAAGAGAGTAATGAGTTAAAGCTTTTCTTGATCATACATTAAAGGCAGGGAGTGTCGACAGCCAGTCCAGACGCTTTGGAGAAGCTCCGGAGCGAGAAGCTTTTCCCAGGAGACAGAGACTGATCCGTCTCCAGCCCGCTGGCTGGTCTTGGACAGTGTTGCACATGGGATAAAGCCCTGATCATTGCTGCAGATATTTGCCTGATTGTAGCCATCATTATCAATACTGATGTTATAGAAGCACCAGTAACTGCCATGACCTTTCTTCAGCTTGTCTTTTTATTACATGGAGATAAATGAAATTTTTTTCTTTGCTTGATCTACAATAATACTGAGTTGTGTCGATGACTGGTGGAGCATTCACCTGACAACTGGCATCACTAGTCATGATGCCGTTCTTCTTGATGGTCATGTTCATTTTAAGTCTCACAAAGGAAACCTAAATTTAAACAATCACAACATCATGGTAAAATAAAAGCAAGGGCTGTCCACTAGTTCTGGAAATATCTGTCCTACCTACTTGGGCCTACCGCTGGAAAACCGCTGAAAAAAATGGCAAAATGTAGAGCAGTAAGTCCATATCCAGTATGTTATAAAGTTTGATTAACAATAAGGCTCTCTGGTAATTCTAGTGGTGATAGAGGGTGATGTTGCTCAAGGGTGGAGTCGTCTGCATCAGTCTTGAGTGTCCCAGTGAGGGTACGTTAGGATTATGTCAGATTTCACTCCCTAATTCCCCGCTCACTAGTCTCCTTTTTTTCTGTTACAGCTGAAAATGACACAGCTCCCCTCGGCTCTCCAATATTCTGTCATCTCATAGCTCCTTTCTTCTCAGGCCCAAACTGTAAGGGTCCCATCAATGACAAGCGGTCATAATACACCCCGAACAATTATTTCCCTGACTGTTGGCCTTCCTGAGATGGCTGTAACAATATCCCAGCAGGCAAAATCTCAAGTGTATGAACCACATCAAAGTTTAAAAGGCTTATATGGCGTATAAAACCTTCACTTTTACCATCAATGTGCGCATAAAAACATTTACTGTATCGTATACATCATTTTCATGAGTAAGACTGTAAGCCTTTAATCCGCTTTATACTGACTGAACTGTACTTTGTGGATCTGGTTACAACTTTAAGGTGATGCTATGAAATCTTACAAAAAAAGATACTTTGGAAAGACAAAAAAAAAAAAGATCTGCTGTTGTGCAAATAGTTTCAGTTTTATAGCAACAGTGAAATTCTACAGGTGTCACCTGCTGGTAGAGCAAGCTGGACACTTATTTTACAGAATGAAAAAGAAGATCATCATCATTTTATCTATGCAGGCCTGTTATCTCTTTGTATGTAGTGATATAGTAAATATGTGTGATGCCGCGTCTGTCCGTGCTTGGATGTTTGTGTGCATGTATATGTTGTGCTGGGTCTTGCTACGGCTGTGATGCATTAGTGCGCAGGAGACAAGAGGCCCGAGCGGCCCCCTCATGGGCATGGAGCTGTCTAACCATGCAGGAATGCTGCAGGGGACACAGAGCGAACGCATTTCTCACGGACGCTCCTCGCTCCCTGCGCTCACACGCAACTCACGCACAACTACGTGAAAACTTACAAACACATGGGCTACTTGCAAACATTTACATCGCTGTATAACAGAAACGCACGCAGGCACGCACGGTCGCATGTGTGTGTTTCGGGGCAGGCTAGCGTGTGTGGAGAGAATGTAAATAGAGAGGCGGTGTCTCTGTCGACTGTATATACTGCTGTGACATGCGGGGGTTCCTGGAGGCCCCGGGCCTCTCTGAGGGGCCCGGGGTCCTCGGGCTAAGCTTCGTTAAGGAGCCACGGGGCCCGCGCCGGGGATGATTAGAACATACCTGGCAGTTTCAGCCACTTGGGCGCTCTGCTGGGATCACTCCTAACTGGTTGTGGCGCTTGGCTGTTAGTCTGAGGCTGGAGATGGTCTGCTGCTGTGCTCTGTGTATCGGCTGGGGCTTTGGTAGCCACAGGGGGCGGAAAGGACTCTTCCGGAACCAGTGAGGTGGATGATAGGGTCAAAGACCTTGGCATGCAGCTGAGGAGGGAAAAGGGAGCAAGAGGGATGTACAATTAGGCCCGGGGCTGGGTTATTTCTGGAGCGCTGCTCTACTACCTTAACTACACTACCCTCCTCTTCCACCCCAAGTCCCCTCTACTCTCCATCGCCACCCCTCCCTCCTCTGTATGGTGGCCTACGTGGTCAGGGCATAGGCAGTAACAACAGAGTAATCCCCTTACATAACACTGCACAAACTCAATGAAAGAAGGCCATTCAATTAGTTTCGGGGAGCGTCTAAAAATAAAGAGGCCGTTTGGCCAAGGTGACGTCAAAAGGGGGTGTGGGGGAGGTGGGCTCGTACCCCAAATGAGCTGCTCAGACCCGACAGGGCCGGAGGTCAGCGGAGCACTCTATTTTTAGGTCCCATCAAAAGCAGGGATATAAAAATACTGCAGCATGGGCCCTCGGAGAGTCTGCCAGTCAGGCTTAGAGAAGCTGTGAACCTGAAGGTCATGTGCTTTAAATCATGAAAGGGGCGATGTTTGATGATATTTAAAAAGGAGCAAGTAATGACCGAAATCTCTTTAGCTGGTGGCAGGTGGCACAGTGTGAGGCTGCCCTTTGTTAGGCTTGTTAAAGGACTTCATCAACAGACTTGTGTAGCCCTCAGCAACTGGCTAATATCCACTGCAATCACACAATAGATATTGGGGACAACGGGGATGAATGGGCGCACTACTACCTGATGTTAACGTCAACCTGGACGACTGATGGAAACTGAACCAGCAAGATGATATGAGAGATTTTAGCAGCAGAACATCTTAGCATCTGATTCCCTCTCTCACCATATATAGATCGAAATCAGAGGAGAGCACAGCATGCAGTAGGTTCCTAAGGGGAGCCGGAGGAAAAATTATATATGTTCCCACTTTTTCCACTGGGTCAAACGAGTCTGTCTTAACGTCCCACCACAACAAGACGAGAGGCCGAGATGTTGACTGTCTCTCCTCACAGTGGTTGGGGGGCACCGGAACTCTAGATTAGCCCTGGTGAGTCAACAGGACAGCTTTCATGTGGACAAGGGCTCATGCCAGATTGCAGGAGAGGTCAGGGTGCAGGGGTCAGAGGTCAGGCCGCAGTGTTGGTCCTTGTCATTAACAGCTTCCTGTCTGCTGTGTCTCTGCAAACCTGAGTGGTAATCCCTTGCGTTGCAGGTTCAAAGAGGAGAGATACGCTCTCTGGGACAGGTATGGATCTCATCACTCCACCTGCAGCTGGACAGACACCAGCTACCATTGGTACTGCAGCAAAGTTTAGTTAAGTGAGGATGAATTATAACTTTTGAGCTAAGACTCTGCTTTGCCATACCGACATTAAAACCCATGGTGATTTATTGCAAGGTTTTTTTTCCTTTGCATAAGTAGAGAGCCTCTAACATCCAAGCGATAAATACCGCTAAAAGAACGATTTAAAAATAACAACAGTATTTTTTTATGATGGCATGTGAACACATAGATGTTATCAGTGGCAGAAAATGTGCGCTCTGCTTTCATGTTGTTGATGTTATTCTTTGCAGAGCAGTGGTGTGCCGGATGTAGCTGATGTGACTTGTGCATATCTGGTGATCTCAGGACCTTTTTGTATAAACAGCGCCGACGCCTGACAGCAATTAATGGACAGGAAGCTTGCATTGAGGCATGAACACACAGCCTCACCTGTATCCAGCCTCTCCCCTGAGCCCCACTGCATCCAGTGACACAAATGAGGGTTATTAGCAGAGTGGGCACAGACTGTGGCACGACCTATGGTACATTTTGTGAAGGGAGACTGTTGATTAGATATGATTAGGAAGAGCGCTATGAAAAGGGACAAAAAATCAGTTGAGATTCACCTTTTAATGGTCTCCTTCGGCTGCAAGGACGGGATCCTGGGGTCCAGCAGCTGTTCTTGGAGGTCACTGGCTATAGGGATCAGATCGACACATTATGAATGAGAGTAATTGGTTTTGATTGATATGTATGTATTAGAAGGATGCCTACACCATACTGGAATCTCATAGAAAAGATCTGCTTAAAAGTACCATATGTAGGATCTGTAGCAGTGATGTTCACTATCACAATTTATTAGACAGATAAATGCTAAGAGCAAATCCTTGACAGTACCTTTAAGATGTCAAGAAGGTCTGCCCTCAATAATTTATTTGATACTTGACATGAATGTTTAATTTCAAAATATATCACGAGCTGCATCAATGCTCCCGCTCACCTTCAGACTTTGAAGGCGCACCTGTTTCAGCACATGCGTCATACAATTCGTGTGAACGTAGTGCTGGAGGGAGGGTGAAACCCGAGCTAGGGTCAATAGGAGACACAGCAGGGTGCTCCGATGCGAGGTGTCTCTTTTTCTCATTGAGAGAAAGGGAAAGGAAGAGGCAACTCAAGCCGTTTTTGTTTCTCTGGCAGGAAATCTAATAAAAAAAAAGGGCAGACCAGGAGAGGTGATTTACCAACCTGTCTCGACATCAGAGTGGAAATAAACCAGAGCTGCTGGAAACAGGCTGGCCTGGAGGAGCAAGAGGAGGACAGAGTTAGTACACACGTGGCACGGCGCAACACTTTCACATCACACAACTGGAGCTTGGATGATGTATGTTTGCTGCTCCAGGGGACAGTTGGCCCACAACATGGATGAGAACTGATGCTCTGAAATAAGTCTGCGAATCACATGGTTTGATTTCACTCTGTTCTCACTGAGGATGCCTAAATCAAGTGAGAAAACAGAGGAAGGTGATTATAGAAAGAAAGGGAGAGCCAAGATGACCTTTGACCTTTGGACACAGGTACATTGCACCACCCTGGCCCGCTGTTTCTCTACCCCCACTTGACGGAGAGGAGAGGGCAATACTCATTTCCAGACATGAAATGTAAACCCTCTCCAAAAACAGCAACAGAGCAGATCCAATCTCAACGAGCTGTAATTTAAAAAACGCCTCCCCTGGAAAAACAACAATAAATTTGAAAGGCCTTCAAAAGAGCCGCCGCTGCTCTTACCTTTCTGTACATAAAACAAAAGTACCGGCATGTTCTAAAACCACTTCAATCGCTCGCCCCATGATGGAACACACATCTAACAACACACTGAGACTAAGACTATGAGATGTAGCGGGCAAAGAAAAGAGAGGAGACTCCTTTGAATTTGACTTATAGAGGCTTTTATGGTGTCTGACTAGGGGGCTGTTGGCTAAACAGTCAATCTGCCTCTCCCTTTCTCTTTTTCTCGGTCTGACTCTTTCTCCCTCTAACTGGGTGTCAGTCAGGCTTGCCACGGTGATGTCATCCCATAGTGTTTCAAAAGCGAGAGGTGGCCAAAAGAACACCATGTTTGGCACCATGCTGGTGACAGGGGCTGGCGCTAGATCACTCCTCCTGGGGCACTTCATGAATCACAGAATGATCCAGTAATCTGGATGCCTTTGATTTGGGCAAACAAGCTAGTCCCCCTGCCATAGAGGAAAGCAAGAGGGTATCAGAATGAGCGATGGAGTGGAAGCAGGACCATCTACTGTGACCAGATACCCCAGCGGTGCCGGTGGATGTTGCATTTACACACTGCACGGGCTGAAGGAGCTTCACAAGGCACATCAATGGAAGGGCAATATCCTGCATCCTGATTCTGCCGAGAGGCGCAGCCATGACATGTCTGAGCGACCAAAGAGAAAAGGCCAGGTGTCCCCCAGTCCTCTTTCATTCCCCCCATCCAGCACTGATCCTGCTCACTAATAACACCGGAGAGTTTCCACCCCTGGCACAGGAACCCGAATCACTGAGCTGTGGATGTGTGTGTGGGGGTGAGGACTTCGTTGACTTACAATTGCTGCCTGACAGCAGAACTCCAACGTAAATTTACACAGAGGAAAACAAGCAATCTAGTGCAATTCTTTATTTACATCAGGATGTGAGGTGTCCTAGATTAACAAAGTTGAAATTCAAATGTTCAAATCTAACCACATAAAAGCTAGGCGCATATACACCATCGTCTGCTCACATTTGACACTTAATCATTAAATAAACACCGAAGTGAAATGAGTAGCAATGGTAGGAGTGAAAACACAATTCTACTGAAATGTGTTTTCGTTTAGGCGCTCGAAAGTGTGCTGCTGGTTTCTATTTTCTGGGCTGGATGAAGACCTTTCCAAAAGACAGAGCACTCAGCAGAGACATGGTTCAGAGTGATGGGATGAAATGTATCAACTAATAAAGAAAAGATCCACTGAGCAAAAATGAGCAGAAAGAGCGCCTTTATTCAATCATCTGCGGGGCTTGGAAGAAACTAAGCAAGTTTAACTCAAATATATATCAAAGATATATATCAAAGACACTCAGCATGAAATTCTATGACACAGTGTGCGAGACAAGAAACTGCAGCATTAGCAAACCAAAATGTTTTGGGTTGGAATACAGTCACAGATACATTTTCACACATTCTCTAAGGTTGAAAATGGCATTTTTTTCCCTCAATAGGGATATTATAGAGCATTGTCTGTTAAGACTGCTCTACTGTGGGACAGATAAATCGAATACTAACTCAATGTCAAATTCAGACCCAGCAGCAGGTTCATTTACATCCCGCTGAGGTCATGGGAAGAGTTTACACACAGGTTATTTTATGAATGGGATATCCTAGGGAGCTGTGCTGCTGACCCAGGTGGAGAAAGCGCAGAAAGCACAGCACAGGACAGGACATGCACAGCGCTTTTTGAGGTTATGAAACCCTGTATTTGCTGACGGTGGCCCTATCTCCTTCCTTCATCTTTCGTAGTTGAAGAAATATTGTCACAATATGAAAAGGAAGGTCAGATGCTCACCAACAATGTAAAAACAAAGCCATCTGAGCAATTTTATTCTTCGTTGCATCTCTGACACTGAGAAGAGGGGAAGCAGAACCTGTTCATCTACAGCTGAGTAAACTACTTAAGTCTATCTTATATGGTTACAGACATGATTTTTGAAATGGGAAAACCCAGAAATGTGGTAATGATAGAGATAGACAAACACGGCGATGTTTGATTGCCAGACTTCCTTTTGTTATTTCACTGTGTGTTTGAAGTGTTATGAGAGAGTGAGTGAAATCTTAGTGAACTGTCTTCAATTTTTGCACTTTCTCTGACTCAAATCCCCACTCTGACGATAAAATCTCCTGGACAGGATTCCCAGAGGGACGAGCTTTGACAACACTCCACAGCTACCAAATACTGTACAGGCAACCAGCGCCTTGTCTTTCCTTCGGATCTCTTATTGTCCTCGCAAACCAGCTGTGTTAAACCTTTCCACAATAAGATAAGCGCTGGGTCTGTTTCCTGTGCTGCCTATAAATATGGCCTAATCACTCTCTAGTGTAACTGGAGGGACAGATGTTACAATTGCATCCCTCCACCTCACTGAAGTCCATATTGATGGTCCACAGACTGTTTACACAGTTTTCATTCATCTGTGCTATGACCATTCCCAGTTGGATTCATGTGCCAACCCTAGTCTGATGGTTTACATAGTGGAGCCCCTCCGGCATGTGGAATCCATGCTCTTTACCCTCTGCTTGTTTCGTGACTGCGCACACGCAAATAAATAAAAAGTGAAGATGTATGTCCGCGAGTAATCCATAGAGGAGAGAGCCGGGCGGGCACCAGATCTAAACAGACTCGGATGACTGTATATGTGGAGTCAGTATAACAAGTGGAACATAACTTTATGCTTTGATCTGCTAATTATAGTGGAAAATAACCTGGCACAGAACTGGCGTGTTCCATTTTTACTGCATTACCTGAATTTTCCACCTTGCAAATAACAATACTGTCCAAGACATTAAAGTTACATAAAGGTTGAAGTCCAGCAGGTGTAGGTCTGTAACAACGACATTGTTCTAGCTGATTATTGAATTACAACACATACAGAAGTTAATCTTGACCTCCTTAAGAGCGAATCTACCGTAATTGCAGCAAAAGCGTAATTGAAAACATCACTTGGTACTTTCGAGACTTTGCACGTTTGAAACAGAATACATGGACTTTTGAAAGAAGGTTGGGGTGACCTAGCTTGTACAAACAATGTGTGTCTATCCTCCAGAAAAAAAAACAACTTTCAATTACTGTTTAGCTGTCATTTTTATCTTGCAAAGCCTTTGTGCTCCTCAAAGGCATTAATACCTGCACCTTGGTGATGCCTTTAATTGCCATTTAGCATTGAGCTGGCTGAACAATAAAGCGCGGGCTGAGGGGATGCTGTCAGGTTTAATGAGGCCCTCGGTGAAAGAAGGCTGCTGTGTCGGCACCACCAAAGGCTGCTCCCTGAATTCACCTCCAATGGACCAGAGTGGTCCCACAGGGATTTGATGGGCTGAGGGAGCACAGACTGTCTCTCCCCCACTGTGGGAGAGTGAGGGGGCCGCAGTGGCATCAGTAGCCTGCGCATGGGAGGGGGGGACAGAGGAGCACATGGGACGAGGGTGTCTGCCCCGTGTTTTAGGGAGAGGTCGTAACCAGGGTGCCACAGGGCAGGGTGCTACAGAGCGGCGGCCCGTCAGCAGGGTGACACAGAAACATCAGGCAGCAGAGAGAAGAAACCTTTACTGGGCCAACCAGCAGCTGGTGCTCTTTCACATCACCTGGCTGCAAAGAGCAACGCACTGGCCTTTCTTTTTTCCACCCATCGGCTGACTTAAAGAATGAGAATATACAGTGCCAACAAAGGCATGCAACAGGCATGGCCACAAATAGACATATGGAGACAATGACATGTAACACAATGGGAAAACAAAGCCAAAAAAGAAAAGCAATGACAACTGTGAAGTCCAGGCCCATATTTAAGAGGGGTACATGGTTCACAGTTTCACATGGAGTCCTCCGCCCCCAAACCCCATTCCAGTTGCTTTGATTCTTTATTCATCCCTTTCTCCTTTTTTTTCCTCCTAACCCCCACCACCCCATCCTTAAGTCCAGCTGATGGAGGCTCTTTTGTCCACCAGCACCCAGGCAACAACATCAAAGGGCTGCTGGGTATAAATGCAGAGTGCCTGAAAAACAAAACAAAACTGAAAAATAAAGAAGTCCCAGAGGGAACGGGAGATATTCACAACAGCACCCCGGAGAGGGAGGGAAAGAGCTGTGTACAGGAGGAAATAAAGAAGCAGGGAGAGGGTAGGGAGGGAGAGAGAAAGAAAGAAAGAGAGAAAGAAAGAAAGAAAGAAAGAAAGAAAGAAAGAAAGAAAGAAAGAAAGAAGAAAGAAAGAAAGTCAGGACAAGCAGAGAATGAAAGGAGAGAGAGAGAGAGAGAGAGAGTGAGAGAGAGTGAGAGAGAGAGAGAGAGAGTGAGAGAGAGAGAGAGAGATACCAACACGCCCTAACTGGCTCAATAGCAGTCATTTGTCAGACATTCATCATCATTACTGAATACACAAAGGTGTGGGTTGGGTCATTCTCAGTTTAATGACAACAATAAACAAATGAAAAAAAACGACATTAGACTTTGTATGAGACCATTATGACACTTTCTTTGTGCCGGATCATCAAAGCCCATTAGGGACGGTGAAAGCCTGCCATTGCCGTTCGTGACCATTTCCTCATTCAGTGACAGCTGAATTGGAGGCTAGATGGATTGTTGTGCAAAACAATGTCATGCTTTTGGACTGAATGCATCACTTTGATCTCGGGGGATGATGCCCTTGAAGCTTCAACAAGGGCTGATATGTTAACAACCGGTCTGGTTATTCTAGTTCTATCCTCCACCTACTGCCATGCCAGTCAAAGCTCCAAGGAGGGAGAGAGAGAGAGAGCGAAGGGAGGGGGGTGGGGGTGGGGTGTAAGGGGAGATAAAAGCCTTTCATCCCTGCCCCCCTTCGGGACCCCTGTAGAGTCACGCTCGGCGTGGCGGCATGCCTTGTCTCGTACCCACAAAATACCCGCCAGTGACACACTGACTCCAGAGGCTGGCACCAGGTCTCCAGCCAGCGCCGAGCCAACCCTCTATTCAGCAAGACGGAGGAGACACTACTACATCGGGCCCGCAGCTTGTAATTAAAAGTCCTCAGCCTCAAAGAGCACAACATCTCCGTCTTAATGGTAGGCTTCCCTCTGAGGCATCGGTTTAATACTAACTCTGTGTCCCATCAGACAGTGATGTGGACAGAAGAGGAAGAGAGACATTAAGACTACAAAGAACACATGTGTCCCATCCAGGATTAGAGGTTCACTCTTCCCTCAGTAGCCTAAGTGCCGGATTGACCAGATCAAAAACAATCACTTCATTCAGATCAAGGACATTGTCTTGCTCTTGTCTCACTACATTGTTGCACAATAACCCAACAAAAGCAGTGACAAACTGGGGGGAAGAAAAAAAACACAAGAAATCTAAAAGTCATGGAGCGAAGATGAATGTAGTTCATGTTTAGAGAGCATGTTGTGTGATTAAGGGAAGCCCACATCAAACAGTGTGGCTTAAGAAAACCACCACTTGAAAAACAAGATGCTTCTTCTGTGCGGAGCAGCGGAGACTAGAGATGGTGTTGTTCGGAAGGCGGGCCAGCCCAGACTAACCCGCCTGTCTGTCTCTTGGGACAAACAGGGAAATAAGAGACATCATGTATTTACAAAGGACTTGGAACACATTCTGAGTAAGTGAGGAGGATGTGCCGCAAAACTTTACATGCAGAACAGCAAAAGACTACAGGTTATAAAGGAGCACATGAAGATGAAGGATTAAATCAAACATCTCAGAATTTATTCGCAAATTAAAAATATGAAACAAAATATCAAATGGGCACGGACGGCTGAATGAATCACTGCAAATGACAGACTACAAATTCTAACAAACATGGAAATAAAACAGATTGTGGAATGAAATCCATCAAGCACATGTGAAACAAGTTAACATTTGAACCACCAACCAAGTTACTGCTTTTTTTTTTTTTTTTTTAAGGAAAAGTCACATGATGCCATGCGAGCCTCCATAACATTATGCAAGCAAATGCTGGGCAAGGTCCAAAACACATGAACCTGGAGGAAAGAGGTGTGCGAATGTAAGCCAGTTTATCTGAAATTTCTCTAAGTCGGTGTCATGCTTTTGTGTGGCTTTTCGTTTTTCTTTACATGTGGACAAAACCTCAAGGCTCTCATGGGCTCTGTCATGTATCAGTGGGATATGCTGAATGAAAAGGTTGGATAGTGCCCCCTTTCCCACAGAGAGAACCTCTCTGGACAGAAGAACAGCAATATTGTGGCCACATGTGTGAGCTTGTTTACTTATGCTTGGCTTTTAACTGAAGGAATCTCATGATTTAAACCACAACATAACAGTCTAAATTATTAGCATGTTACCGCGCTGCACACACTCTTTCCCATTGATTGGAACAGGAGAAAGTGTGCATGTGTCTACCAACATCAATGGACATCCGTGTGGATTTACACACAGAAACACGCGCACACAAGGACACATGCAATTCTCTGTCTGCCTCTGCCTCTCTCTATCTCTCTCTCTCTCTCACGCACACACACACACACACACACACCCACACAGGCCTTCCGCGCACTCCTCTAAGGTAAAGAGATGGAAAGTTTATTTCTAAAAGCCTAATCATGGAAATCTCCCCTTTAAACAATAAACTTTCAACTTTATTTCATCTCTGCCTTTGCCAGGACCACATCAAACAAGTCCTGAGGTCAACAAGGGTCAGCGAAAGGATTTGGATAATGATGAGGCTCAAAGAAAAAGAGAGAGGGTGGTGAAAGAGAGATGGTAAAAGAAGGGGAGGGGAGCTGATGGGAACAGAAGAAAGGATGGGGCTGGTGGAGAGAGAGTGAGAGAGAGACACAGAGAGAGAGAAAGAAAGGGGGTGAGACCACGGGCTAGGTGCAAAGGCTAGGTCTTGTAACGACAGACCCCCTGATTACATTGTTGCACAAATAAACAGGCACTCTGCAGGCTCCCTGGAGTCCAGCTGCGGTGCAGGAGAGGAAAGCTTTCATTTCAGGGGGCTGAGGTCGAGCCAGGCGAGCGCTGGGATGGGGCCTGGCTGTCTACCCGCACCGTTTCCTCACATCTCCATCAGCAAGTCAATGAACAGGGGGAACAGGGGAACATCTCATTTCAGAAGCTCGCTGATTACGTGCCATTTCCTGCATTTAAACCCGGCCTAGAAACACCGTCACCATGTGGCTTAATAACTGTCCGTCCCAGAGAGCTGCAGAAAAGAACCCAGTTAAGCCCGGGTGGAAAAGAGGAGAGAGGAGACGTCGGATATCTGTGTGTTGTGATGATGATGAGAGGCCATCTGTATGGGGTCAGATAAGTGTTAGAGGAAAGAGGTTGAGAGAGACGAGGCTCAGATGTCCTCGAGCCACATCTGTAATCGTCTTTCCTTCACCTCCGACCATTACAGGGTCCTGGCCTTCTCTTCTCTGTGTCCTGCAGCTATCGAGTCCCACATCAAGGCATGCCCCTGCCAAATGTATGCCCCCCCATTAAGGGGCCATCATCAGATAAACAAGATAAACAAGTCCAATTCCTGGCAAGACTGATCAAAGGACTCAATGTTAACCCCATGGCCAATTTCAAGTAGGCAAAAATCAAACGCAGATGAGGTCACATGGAAATGGGGGAGGCTAATCCATTGTCCCTTTACGGGCACGGAAAAGCGAGGGGGACAGTGAAGAGAGCGGAGGAAAGAATGGAAATAGTTTGGAAAAGGGGGGGGCTATTCCAGGCTTTGTGAATATTTTCTTTCTCAATTGTGTCCTTGCATCGCTGCATCAGCAACAAATTGCAACCATCATCGTCTCATAGTAACCAAAAAAACACCAGCATGGCTTTGCATGGAGAGATGCACCTGTTCAAAAACGTACATCAAGAAATACATATATTTATATATTTAAAAAATAAATAAATACATATTACATCAGTCAATGAATCCCTCAGCTATGTCTGGAAGGTAATGCCAAGGGCCGCACTCCAAACTGTAAAAGGCATCTTGGCTGTTGGTGTTGGGTGGGGTGACTTGGCTTCAGTGGTCCAGAAGACTGATATATGCCCCCCTCCCCCCCTCCCCTCTCTCGCTTTGGATTTCCCCAATAGATAACTGCGTCATCGAAACCAAACATTTATATGGAGGTATTCCAGTAATCCTTTGCCAAGGCTCCTGTGTCATCTCTCTTCCATAAATCACCTAGCCTATTCCTCAGCTGTTGCTCAAACTCTCCTCCGACGCACACGTCAAACAACATTAACACTTGAAAGAGCCAACTTTAAGCGCGTGGAGGTGATTTATTTCATATCTCTACATCTAGATATCCACACGGTATCATTCAACAAGCAATATGATATCTGCAACTGTGAAAATGGGGCCGGTACATGCAAGCTGTGAAGTTAAATTGCTGCAAAAGAGGTAACAATAAACAAAACCAATGCTGAACTCCTCATGCTGTCAAGGAAGCTACTGATTGGATGAAAGCAAGTGGGATGGAGGAGATGGATGCCGCTGCTCATGTAATCAGCTCATTCACATAGTCTTTAGGGGAGAAAAAGGAAATTCCACCGCTCTCTCAAGAGGGCCATATTGAATTGTAATCAAAAGATTATCCCAGAATAATCAAACAGCCCCCCCCCCCCATGGGACCACCCACAGAGAGCAGAGAGAAACATGAGACTGGCTGCAGGCTCTGCTCTCCACCAAGACCCCTATGGCACAGCCGATATAGGGAGGAACAGAGGCAGGACACAAGCTTTTTGTCCCGACACTTTTGAAGGCTCTGGCCCATTGTTTGAATAGCATCGCTTTGTGTTGGTTGCGAGGAGTGTGTGTGTGTGTGTGTGTGTGTGTTTATAGACTGATGGAAGCATCTTAGACAACAAGGAGAATCATCAGCACAGGCTGTATTTTTAGTGTGTTCGTCACTTCAAGACACATTTGAAATATTTCAAATCAATTTTACATCATGGTTAGGTCATGTTCCCAGAGCACAGCCGACGCCCCGGTGCAGTCACGGTGTATGTCATTGTTTGGGTTGCTGGCTT